>NC_064565.1:113787906-114093815 GCF_937001465.1 Orcinus orca
AGGAAGGAGAGAAGGGAGGGTACTTGTGGGAGAACAGATCGTAGTTTCTGAGGGGTTAGAAGACTGCCCTAAGGATTAGCATGAGATAATATCTTTCAATTTGTAGAGATCTGTTCCATCAGAGGCTGATGCTCATGGCATCTGATTTCACCGTGTAAAGTCCAAACGTGTAAAACTTGCATTAAAGGTTAAAGAGCGAATTCCCTGGCAGCCCAGTGGTTAGGACTCGGTGCTTTCACTGCCGTGGCCCCGGGGTTTGATCCCTAGTCAGGGAACTAAGATCCCGCAAGCAGTGTAACGTGGCCAAAAAAGAAAGAAAAAAAAAAGTTTAAAGAAAGCCATACTAGGTGCGCCAAGTCCGGGAAGACCTTCCATACAGTTTGCGTGACAAACACCACGGGTGTTGTGTGACCACAATGCATGACAACCGAGTGATGTGGAGGCCAGGGGAGCTATATGTAATCTGGCTGCACCAAGAGAGCAGGGGGTGGGCAGGAAAAAGGGGGTGATGCTCTCGGTGTCCACGGTGGGAGCAGAGGAGTCACACTCAGCTCTTGAGCCCTTCGTGAGGGGCACCCACAGGCAGAGTGCCCCACCCACGTGCCAAGCAGAGCAGCCAGGATAGAGAAGGGTTGGGACACCATGTCGTGGAGAAGCAGCGACAGAGTCTGTGGGGTTTAGTTGAAAAGAAAGTAGAGGTGGAAGGGGCGAGGTGGCGTGTAATCACTGATTCCGGAGGTGAAGGGAACAATGCATTTTGTGCAAAACTCGGATGCAGCGGTACAGATGGAGCTGGAATCAAGGGCAGGACGATAGGCAGGTCCCTGGGGCACAAGTCACTGGAAATGTGTCAAGAGGGAGTTGTGTTGAGTAGAAAGCTTCTGGGAGACTATTTATGGGGATCAAAGAAATCATTTCAGTGAGCCACTTGGGACAGAGACAGAGACCTCGGGGCCATGTGTGAGCCAACCCAGGTGATCACGACGCTGCCTCCTCGGAGGCTGGGGCTGTGCTGCAGGGCTTCCCTGGGGATGCAAGTTTGGGCTCAAGCAGAATTGCTTCATGTCCTAGAGGTCAGGCTGAGCGCTGCTTCTGGCTTCTTCGTCCTTCCTGTACATACATGCATCTGCACTGGTATCTAAGGAACATTCATTTGAATGCTTTTGGATAGTCTGGGATGCCCCCATGTCTCAGCCTCGGCACCAGGGACAAATGTTGGTACCTTAATATTGGACGGTTCTTTCAAGACTTGGCAACCACTCATCAGTGGGATGGCTGCCTCTCCTATGGGCTCCTCACCCATCAGGGATGAGGCTGCCTGAAGGGAGGCCTGCCCGGGGCAGGCAGTGGGGCTCAATGGCCTCGAATTTTTTCCAAGTCTAGGACTGCATGAACTTTCCCACAAAGGTTGGCGTCCTTGATAGGTGGTTTGCTGAAAGGAGTCTAAACTCTCTTAAGTTAAAAGTTAGTTGGTGCTTTTGATCTTTTTTCCCCTTGTGGTTTTCTTCTATTCCTTCAAAGGGAAGAAGAATTTAAGTATGACTAGGCCTTAAGCTGGAAAAGACATGACTTTGTGGCTTCTATAGAGTTTGTACGCACGGCTTGTATACGTCTAGACTGCGTCTAGGTCTGTTCCCTCTGGCCTTTACCTCTTGCTGCCATGGCGTCGCATGTTCCTGGGAACGGCTGCCAGTCCTGCAGCAGCTGGGGCCTCATCAGGCTTTGGGGGTTGAAAAGAACAGAGACTTGCTTTGGCTAACTTATGCAAGGGGGGCGGGCGGCCCTGGTGGAGATGCTCGGCTCAAGGAGGGAGAAGGCTGGGGCCTGGGACCAGAAGGGTTGGGGCCCTGCAGCCCAGGTGCTACCTGCCACGACTCAGCCCTTCTCAGTGGGTCTGCCCTTCCCCACCAACAGGCTCACTCCTGAGTTGCCAGTCCCAAGAGGGAGTACGGTTGGCTCGGCCCCATCAACAGCTTCCTCTGCAGGGGCCCTTGCAGGTCTGTGTATGGAGCAGGGGCCCGCTTACGGCTCGTAGAAGGGGGTAGAGTTGTGGGGACAGAGCATGGTTACCTGAGGCCCAGCCAGGGTGGTGGGCAGGCAGGTGTCACAGAAGAGCTGGCACCCTGCTAGATGGGTCTGCCCCCGCCCCCGGCACTGGGCCCGGGACCTCCTTGGTGGCCAACACCAGGTAACCAGGGGACAGGGAGCTGGGGGACCTAGGCAATTTTCACTCCTAAGGCTACACCTTCCTATAAAAATACAGCACCTCACGAGATGATCAGAGTAGCTGTGCACCCACGAGCAGGTTAACGCACGCGCACGGTTAGGCCGCGTCTCCGGGTTGTCGAGCCCCAGCAGTTACCGTTCGGGGTTTATTTTAAATCCAGTTCCTCTTTTCATGTTGAGGCAAAACCTCATACTCTTTTCTGAGCTTAGCCACAGTTTCTAAATAACTCACTGCTTACACCTGAATCTGTTTGGTGCTACCAGAATAGGAGGCTCCCCGCATAAGAATCTGGCCTGAAACGTTGCCAAGTGAAGCAGCAGAAGCTTTCATCTTATTCTAATTACCTTATAGCTCTTCTCACTGGGGCCTCTGGCTTTCTGACAAAACCAAAGAGCCACTCGGCCTTCGTTCCTTGCAGAGCGACCTCATGAAGTCGGCCGCGGGTTGTGGCCCGTGACAGTCCATGGGGCTCAGGAAGGGGAGCGATCCTGACGCCTGGTTACTTCGTTCTCACTCCACCTTTCTCTGACTTACAAAAAATCAGAGATGGGAGGGAAGTGTGTAAGCTGTAACTTCATTCAACCCCCGTGCTTTAAGCATGGACGTGGCTGAGCCCTGCAGAAGCAAGGCCTCGGGCCCCGTCTCCAGACCTGCCCGGCTAAGCCGTCTTTCTTGGACCCCAGAAAGTGTGTCCAAACCCAGCTAGGTGTTGAATCCCTTAGAGAAGGACAGACTCTGCCCCAGGAGGACAGGGAGACAGGGAGAGGTAGCCTCTCAAAGGGAGAGCCCTCTTTTCCTGCCACCGTTGTAAATATTGATAACGTTTGATCACACGTAACATTTGGCCTTTGGGCTAAATCAGTGAGGCACCTGGAACTCAAGCAGACCATGCTGTTCCCAGCTGGTTCAAGTCAAGATTGTGCCAGCCATGCGGCCTTGGGCGAGAGTGTGACTCTACTGGAAGGTGGGAATCACACACATGCCTCCCAGGGTGTGTGTAAAATACCCAGCCCCGGGGAGTGGCCGGCGTCGGGGAGCTGCATGGCCGTTACCATCTTTATTTGCTGTGAGAGGGAACAGACCTCCAACGGGACGATGGCATCTGTGAACCAGCATAAGTCAGTTCTACCTTGTGCTCCACTGAGGGAGGAGGGAAGAATGGCGGGAAATGGGATGGAAAGAGAAGGAGAAAGACAATGAAGAGAGAGGAAAGAAGGAAGGACCGAATGAAAGAGGGAAAAGGAGAGAAGGAAAGAGAAAGCTAAGAGGGAGGAAGAAAAAGTGAAGGAAGAACGAGGGAGGGGTAGAGGTGAGTGGGGTGGGCAGTTCTGACAGAAGAAAAGATGGAAACAGGCGTGGGGCACAGAGGCAGCAGAGAAGGGGAGGGGAAGGGACACAGGCGGTGTTCTAGAAGGTTCTAGGCAGTGACTAGGGGTGGCAGGAAGGGGGCAGTTTTCGTGGCAATCAGGCTCCCTCAGCTCTGCTTCTTGGGCTGTGGATTTCCACAGTTTTCTCAGCAGCCCATGGATTTGTTAAGTAGCTGTTCAACAGCCACCCTTGACCCTGAGAATCTTCCAGACTGGAGGCTGAGCTGCCGGTGCTGGGGGTGGGCAGGGCTCTGAGCGCCACCCTGTGAGGCCAGAGGAAGGCGGGTGCGCCCAGCCCCTCAGCCTTGAGTTTCCCGCACCGAGAGTGTGGGTTTCTCATAAGGCCCAGACTCCCTCCCCGCCGTGGACAGGGAAGTGGCACTCCCTGGAATGAACTCTGAGGCTCCCACTGCCTTTTGCAATGACCCTCCTCCCTGGGACATCAAGGCCCAAGTTCAAGGCGGGGCGTGCAGTCCTGATGCGCCAGCTTGAGCAGAACTGAGGGGAGGGCCGAGGGCTGTCACGTAAACGGCCCGACGCCACAGTCCAAGTGGATGGGGCCCTTCGGCTCCATTCCTACGACCCTTCAACTCTTGCTGTTTTTCTCACATCCTTCCTACCAAGAAGAATAAAGCAGAAAATAAAAACTGCCCCTGGCCCCCCATCACAGCGATACATTCGCTACAAACTCCCTGTCTTTTCTCAGCGTTGAGATTCTGCGCAGGATATTGACTGTTGAAATCAAGACCGGAACATGCACAGGTTTTAAGGCAAGTTTAGGTGAAGAGGGAATTGGAAACCATGAGCCTCATAGACTCTCGGTCTCCTTTCCCCATTTAGAAGAAAACCCCGGCGCTTTGAGCTGTTCGGGTGAGAGACTCATGACTCAGTTCCTGCTCCCCGATGGTGGCTGTCACGTTGCTCTGGGCAGCGTGGCTTTTGGAGAGAGAAAACAAAACAACTTTCTAAAAGCCGTTCCGTCACAAGTGTCCAGGAGGGTTGACGGTTGAGCCATTGTTATTAAGCTCAGGAAGAGGGTGGCAGCTGTTACTGTTCTGAGTGGTCACCAAGTGAAGTAAAGATTCCGTCTGAGCTGCCGGGCGAAGGATGTGGCTCGAGAACACACTTCCTGACATTGCACAAGAGGGAGCAGAAGAGGCACAGGCGACAGAAGCCATACGTGGCCGGGGCCACGTCGCAGGACTCCGCGGCCATGCTTGAGGGCAGGGGGCCCGGCAGGCTCCACAGAGGCCAAGCAGTCCCTTTAGGCCATCGCTGCCACATTCTAGAAGCGTGCATTTTAATGTAATTTCATCTCAGTTCATTTTAGTTTAACCTGCTGTAGAACAAGGACAGGTCTGTTTTCCAAGCTTCTGAATATCTCAAAACATTTTCCAGTTGCCTTCAGATTGAAAAGGAAATTTGATGGAGATGAAATTCTTGGGGACCGAATTTCCCCTCAAAATTCTATAGAGGTGGTGTTCTACTGCCTTCAGAAATTTATGAGTTACAAATAGCCCCAGATACAAAATCCAAGGTCAAGCTGGTACCAGTCCCATTATCGGGAACCAGGCTTTTTCCTTTTTTTGAGTTGAAGCTGGTGGGGATTCTTTACCACCCTTATCATTTTCCTTTCATCAGTAGTTCTGGGAATGTGTTCAGCCTTTTCGCTTTGCAAACCTGGGTCTTTCTTTGGCTCAGAAGGCTTTTCTTCTGTTTGGTCTTTGAGTAAGTTTTGTGGGGTTTTTTGTTTTGTTTTGTTTTAATTAATTTATTTATTTGGCTGTGCCGGGTCTTAGCTGTGGCATGTGAGATACTTAGTTGTGGTACGCGGGACGTAGTTCCCTGACCAGGGATTGAACCCGGGCCCCCTGCATTGGGAGCACAGAGTCTTAACCACTGGACCACCAGGGAAGTCCCTTGAGTAAGTCTTTATTTCAGCTCTTCTGGTTTCTATTTGCCCTCTCTACCTCCAAATGACTGTCTTTACTCTTCCCCACTCCCCGCTGGCCATGTTGTCCCTGCTTCTTATGCTCCAAGACTTCCAGTCCACCTTGCCACAGGACATGGGACCATTTCCTCTTTGTTGCCCGAAGCAGAGCCCACATGGGGACCAACACTAGCTGTGGTTGGTGGGTTTAGGTACAGGGATAATGTAATATAACGTAATTGATAGGAGTAGGATGCACTAGTAACCAATGAGATGTGAAGGGAAGTGTTCCACGGGGCTTCTGGTAAAGATTTCTTTTGTCTTAGAAGGAGACCCAAGGATGAAATGGTCCCTTTTCTACCTTTGGAAGCTGTCGTAGGATGTGATAGCTGGGGCTGCTGCTGCCACCTTGCAACCAGGAGGGGAAGTAGCTGGAAAGTGAGGCCAGTATGCAGAGGACAGAGCAGGAAGATGAAATGAACCTGGGTCCTCAATGATGCCATTGAATTAACCAAGCAGAATTAACCAGCCTGGTCATTGCCTGGCCTCTAGACTTCCTGTTTGTGAGATAATTAATTCCTCTTTGTTCAAGTAGTTGCATTGGGGTTCTCTGTTACCTGCAGCAAAAAGTACCTTAATATGCAAACGTTTGGCCTATCCTCGGGGAATTTCAAAAGAGGAAAAGAAAGTTTTTAACTGAACATCAAGTTTCACTGCACCAGAAGCTCATAATCCATGATCTGACACTCATATCCCCGACTCGCCCCTCTCTTCAGCCGTGGCCTGCGCCGTGTTGCCAGGCCCGCTCCAATCCCGCTCAGACACTTGCAGTGACTTGTCTCCATGCCCCACATCCTAGGGGTCGATATCCCTTTCTCCAGCTCTAACCAGAAAAAGCATAAAAACCAATCAATATTTTAGCAACAACTTGCTTCTTGCAGAATGGTTTAGCGTCTTCTCTCAACTTCGCTCTCAAGATCAGGTTCTGGGTCTAACCTTAGTACATTAAGAGGCTACTTAAAGCTACCCAACAGAAGAGAGTCTTTCCTCTAACAAAATAATCCCAGAAATAAAGACGCAGAAGTAGAGAATGGACTTGAGGACACAGGGAGGGGGAAGGGTAAGCTGGGACGAAGTGAGAGAGAGGCATGGACTTACATATATTACCAAATGTAAAATAGATAGCTAGTGGGAAGCAGCCGCATAGCACAGGGAGATCAGCTCAGTGCTTTGTGACCACCTAGAGGGGTGGGATAGGGAAGGTGGGAGGGAGACGCAAGAGGGAGGGGATGTCGGGATATATGTATATGTATAGCTGATTCACTTTGTTATACAGCAGAAACTAACACACCATTGTAAAGCAATTTTACTCCAATAAAGATGTTTAAAAAAAGAAAAGAGAAGAAAAGAAAAGAATCCCTAATTACTCCATAAAAATATCTACCTGCTTCCTGCCGCCCACCTACGGCTCCCGAACCCCTTACCTTCCTTTACCTTCTTCATGGCACTTGTAAGTACCTGACTTTATATACTTATTAATTGATTTTTGTACTGCCAGTCTTAGAACTGTTCCTGGCATATAGTGGGCACTCAGTAGATATTTACTGAATGAATTAATTCTGCTGACACCCTTAAGAATGTAGAACTGGGCTCCCCTGGTGGCGCAGTGGTTGAGAGTCCGCCTGCCGATGCAGGGGACACGGGTTCGTGCCCCGGTCCGGGAAGATCCCACATGCCGCGGAGCGGCTGGGCCCGTGAGCCATGGCCTCTGAGCCTGCATGTCCGGAGCCTGTGCTCCGCAACAGGAGAGGCCACAACAGTGAGAGGCCCGCGTACCGCAAAAAAAAAAAAAAAATGTAGAACGACTGTGTGTTTCACTTAAAATTAGGACCTGATTTGCCCTTGCTGCTGTTATCATTCTTAACTGGGTCCGCACTATCCACCATAGCTACTGACTTGGCACTCGTTTTTCATTCCTTGTCAATTGCCTCTGCATCCTGGGCAGGTTCTCTGTTCCACAGTCTTCGTTTTGCTGTCACTCCCTCCCATGTGGATTTTAATGTCACCACGGAGTTTTCCGTGTTGGAGCCAGCCTGCATTATTGGCTGAGCTCCCTCTTTAACTGGTGCTGTTGTCTGTTCATCTCTCCCGTTTTCTTCTTGTGGATTTTCACTTCTGGGTCAGAAAGGCCTTGCCTTTTCACATCCATGTGATGATGTCAGATGCTTCCCAGGATGTTTTACTAGTTCCTGCAGCAGAGGATTGAGAGAAGCCTTCCTCTGGGTCTTATTCTCTCCAGCCCCCATTTCCTCATCTGAACTATGGGGATAATGGCATCACTCATGGAGGGAGAGTTCCAGGACCAGAGATGGTTTATGTGAAGCACGCAGTGCCAGACACGTGTGTAACCCAATGAGTGATGGTTTAACGATAACTAGGAAGTGGAGAGAGAGGCACGGAGGCCGGTCAGCTGAGCAACACCCAGGCGAACTATGCAGGCAGAAGCCCAGGCCTGCGGACTGAGGACGCCAGGCTCAGGGGAGGGAGAAAGTGCTGACACTTGGGGACACAAAAGATTCAGGAGTCCTGAGACTGGTACATGATAGTGCAGGAGGACTTGGAAAGAAGAATAAGTGGCCAGGAATCCTGACTGGCCCCAGATCACGGCCCAGGAGTGGGGAGGGGATGGAGGTGCCAAGCTCAGGCCCCTCTGTCCTCTTTGTATGAGGACCCACTTGAGTCCTAGGTCTGCTCTTTGGGCCAGTTGAAGAACTGGGGAAGACAGATGCAGGCGCTCAGGGCAGGGGCTGGTCCCTGGGTCCCTCTGGGCAGCAGTGAGAGAGAACTTGAGGATACCAGAGGGGCCAGGGAAGGTCCTATAACCGACCCTCCCCCGGGGCTTACCTTATCTCTTTTCACCATTGTCCCCATTTATTGAGCCCTTCTTAGGAGCCAGGCACTTAATATACATTCTTTAATCCTGGGAGGGAGGTGTTCTTAACAGTACTCCCATTTTAAACACAGGGAAACTAAGGCTCAGGTGGGACAACACTGTTTGCTCGGTTCATACAACTGGTCAGTGACAGAATAGGGATATCACCTGACCCGCCACGCTGTGGCTTAAGGGCAAGGCCACCCTCCCCTCCTTGGCTGGGCTGTTAGTCACGGAGGAGTCCAGTGGGGCCTCCTGGCTGGAGGGTGAGCACCAGATTAAATCTGACGCTGCCGCCATGTTCGGCTACTGGCCTTTGCTTTCCCAACCACTGAAGGTTGGCCCCAGCCTTGGAACCAGCTGTGAGTTGTGTAGCATTTGAGCCATTAACCTTCTTGAATGAGGCTCAAGGTGACCCTCCTGTTAAGTTCAGTCCAGGCGGTGTTACAGCGGTACCTCCCGTCCATGTTCCAGAATGACTTAGCTGAGATGCCCCACATCCATTGATTCATCCTCACTCATTCAGCACATGTTAGTTGGGCACAGTCCCTGCCCTCACGGGACATTCAGTTTAGAGACCGATGGCAAGCATTCAGCAAGATGATCCCTGCACCCCAGGTCTAGAGCTTGAAGTAGAGGTGTTTTAGGAATCTTCTACAGCAAAAAGAGTTGCCCTTCAATAGGAGGAAATGAGTGTCCCAGCCCACGCTCCAAAAAATCATCACCCTCTGTTCTATGCTCCCAAGCACTTCCCCTCTTCCTGCTACCAAGCCCTTGCCATGTGGGGTGGTGCTCAGCCCTGGCTGTCTACCCCTGTGAACTGTGGGTGCCTCGGGAACAAGGTGAGGGTCTCATTTGCCTCTGTATCTGCCCTGGAGCCCAGCCCAGGGCAGCCTTCATGACCACTCATTAACTGAAAGGCCCAACTGGACTTGGCTTGAAAGTGCTGCTCCAATTTACCTCTCAGTACTCAAGAGATTCGATTGGGTCCACCTAAATAATTCAAGATAATCCTCCTATCTCAAGGTCAGTCATTAGCAACCTTAATTCCCTGTGCATCTTAATTCCCCCACACCCCATAACAAAACACCTTCACGGGTTCCAGGGATGGGGAAGTGGGTGTCCTTGAGGGGCTACTGTTCTGGCCACCATGGCGACTGTCTTTGTGATTTATTGGCCTACTCATTTGTCATCTGTCTCCACCATGAGGATGGAAGACCCAGGGGAGCTAAGGCTTCATCTGTCTTGCTCACCCCTGTGTCTGCAGCTCCTAGGAGAGCAGCTGGTACAGAGTAGGTGCTCGATTAGTATTTGCTAAACTTTTGAATGAGGTATAAATTTATAGTATGAGCAGGGAGGAATGGCTTTCATTTCTTCACCTGTAACAGGAGGGGAGTGGACTAGAGACCTCCAAATGCCTGCATGCTCTAGAATTCTATGATTCCTTCTATAGCAGTGACGTCAACGGAGAGGAGAGGGGAGTGATGGGGGGGCAGCCGTTTCATAATCTGCTCTGCGGCAGGGGCGCAGTGGGTGCAGCAGGACGGGTCTGGGATGAGGTAAAGGCAGCGGGGGAGCTTGGGTGGGGGTGCTGCAGGTTCATCAGGAGATGCTCCAGGCTTCACCTGCCCCGAGGCTGCTCTTCTGCAAGCTGACTCCCAGGCTAAGGACACAGAGCTTGTCTGCCGGCTGTCATTTCTGTCTCTCTCAGAGCACCTTGAGAGTTTCACAAAAAGAAAAGAAAAGCAAGCTGGAAAGAAAAGCATCTCAGGGATATGTAATTAAGGCTAAAAATATCCCTCCTAAGCTCCCAGCAATGAGAATGCTCCTGTTCCCAGGACCACTGGGGCCATGAAGCCTTTTGAAAGGTAATGATTAGTCCAGGTTTTTAGTATCAATGAGCTTGTACAAGTATAAATACTTGCTCTATCCAAGCAGTGCCAAGAGATGTGTGGTTCACTTCTTTCAGGGGAGGAGTTTAAACCAGGCAGCCTCTTTAAACCTAAAAAGGTCCCCTTTCAAGCTAAGCAGGACCTTTGCTGGGGGTGAGAGAAAAGGGGAAATGGAAACAGTGAACAAGAAGAGCTTCCTTCATTGCATGTGTCAGAGGGAAATGGCTATTTTAAAGGCAAATTTTGCATACTGGAGGTGGAGGAGAACTTAGAAACTCTCCTTCCTTCCCCACCCCCCACCCCCTCCTCAATCTTGAGGTGGACTGAGTGAAATCACGGAGCCCCAGGCCCGTGACAGTCTCTGGCCCCCAGGTGGCCAGGGCCACCTCCCCCAGCACTCCCCATCCCCACACCACGCTCAGCTGTCTGCACCCTTCAGCCCCATGCTTTGCACCTAAAAGGGTTTATTCCTGCTGGCATGGGCGAACAAATTTGGACTCCATGATGAAAATGGTTACACAGGAAGAAGCAGAAAGATAAATCAAGTAGCGTGTCCTGAGAGAGATGGAGAAATGAGCACATTTCCAATCTGAGTGCAGCACGAGGTCCTGTGGTTTACACGGCCCGGCTTGGACCACAAAATTACTCTCTGAGTTAAGTCTTCTTTTTTCTGTATTAAGAAGGAAGGATTCCTGCAGATCAGTATTTGTTGTCTCTGCTTTTTCTTTTAGGAAAGTAGCAAGTAAGGGTGAGGAAGTTCAAATTGAAAATATAAAACAGAAATAAAATCCCCTGACCTTGAAACATGCCTTGCTTCTTGGGAAACTGTCACTGTATTATGTGTTTCTCTAAAATTTAACTTTCGAAACTGTAATATATTTGGTATCTTAAAAATAGTCTTAAGGACCTTATCTTAAGCACTTTGAGTACTCACTCAGGCTATCTTTAAATGTCAACCGTCCTGCAGTATTGGGGGGAGAAAAGATTTGCAAAAATTTGGCAATAACAGTATCATGCCTGGTCAGCTAAAGTGAACAGTGCACAATTTTAAGTGTGCTGTGATTCCCTTTAAAAGTGAAGGTAGTCAGAAGGTACAAACTTCCAGTTATAAGACAAAATAAGTCCTGAGGATGTAATGTACAGCCTGGCAACTATGGTTAATAACACTGTATTGTATATTTGAAAGTCGCTAAGAGAGTAGATCTTAAAAGTTCTCATGATAAGAAAAAAAACTGTAATATGTGCAGTGATAGATGTTAACCAGACGTATCGTGGTAATCATTTTGCAATATGTACATCAAATCGTGTACACCTGAAGCTAATATAATGTTGTATGTCAATTATATCTCTTTTCTTTTTAATGTAAAGAAAAGTTATTGGGAATCTTGCCTAAGAACAGATAGTGATGATAATAATAATAATAATAGCATCGTTGCTTGGAGTCCTTATGCATCCAGAATTCCTTCCTACTGCCAGTCTCGTGGCGGCTTCAGGCCATACATCCTTTGGCTGATAAGTGTGTTCTCACTACTGCCTCCTGGTGCCCCTCTCCTGCCTCCGACCCTCTTAGCCCTGTGCCGTTCCCAGGGGTCTGAGAAAGAGACATTGTTCCCCCACCTGGTAGAGCCCAGGAGATTCTCCAGAGCTGGGCCATGCAGCCGCCACTGGCCGCATGTGGCAGTCGTGCACATGAAATGTGGTTAGTAAAATACACCCCAGATTTCAAAGGCCTTTTTTCAACAAAAGAAAACAATGTAATATATCTCATAACTTGTTATTTATTGCCCATTGAAATCCTAATATTTGGGATGTATTGGGTTAAATAAAGCCTAATCATCAAATTAGTTTCACCTGATTATTTTGAAAATTCTTTTTAATGTGGCTACTAGAAAATTTGAAATCACATGGAAGGCTCACATTTTATTTCTATTGGATAACATTGCTCTAGAGCCTTGCTACTCGAAGTGTGGTCCGCGGACCAACATCTGCATCATCCTGGAGCGTGTTAGAAACGCAGAGAATCAGGCCCAGACCTACTGGTTCAGGATCAGCATTTAAACAAGATCCTCAAGTGATTCGTGTAGATAGATGTTAGATTCTGAATACCATGCAGAGGTGGGGGAAATGGCAGTAAGAGTCACCTCGGATGGGCAGGAATGCACCTCGGGGCTAACGCCCTGGAGGGCAAATTGTCAATATCCAAGAACATCTGTGGCACCTGGTCCCCATGAGGAATGACACCCTCCCCCCAGGAATGTGTTCAACAGGTCACATGAGCAAAGATACATGTACAAGGACATTCACTGCAGCCTCACATCAAAATGGGGACCAAGAAGAATCAGCAAGCCAGGTAAATGTGATGAATTGGGAATGGTTACATGTAGTATAGTCTGACCAGTTGTTTAAAAAGTTAGGGTAGAGCTGTGTGTAATAGGTTGGAAATATCTCCAAAATTTAAAAGAAGAAGGTGCCGGATGATATTAACGTATGAGAGTTTTGGGTTTTATTTGCTGAGGGATAGAATATATACACAGTATTACACATATATCAGAGTTGACAGGAAAGATATCTGAGAAGATATCTTAACAGTGTGGCAAGACTAGGAGTTACCATTGTGGGTTACCAACGGCAGGAGGGCTTCTACTTTTCAATGTATACCTTTAGTACTGTTTTAATTCTTTTTAACCATGGCCAAGCTATAACTTTTATAATAATACTTTATAAAAATTTTCACTTCTTGTCTTTATTTAAAATTTTTCTATTACAAGAAACAGGATTATCTCAGAAAATTTGGGGGTAATGTTGCTGTCACATGGGGTCCCAAATAGGAGTACCAGCAGACAAAATTGGGGGGAAAAAGTTTGAGATCAGACTGATACAAAGGGCTTGAGCACTGGACTGGGAGTTTGGAGTCTGTTCTGTAGATGGCAGGGTGCCCTGGGAGGGTGGTGGTTGTTTGTTTTTGTTGTTTTTTGAACAAATTGAGGTGAAATTCACATAACTCAAAATTAACCATTTTAACGTGAACAATTCTGTGGCACTCAGTACATTCACAATGTTTTGCAAAGGAAAATTTTTTTTAATTACCTTTTATTCCCTACACCCCTCTGGGAAAAGCATATGTGTTGAATTTAAACCACCCAGGGCAAAAACTGGGTGGTGGGGTAATTTTTTGGTTTTTTGAAAAATTTGTTGTCATTATTATGTAAAGCTCTACTAATGGTGGCCATGCTGTGTGAACAGGGACAAAGCCCCCAAGGCAGGGCCCCCAAAGCCCCCTGCTTGTTCTCAGGCGGAAACTCTTCCGGGTCACCAGGTCAGGGGCAGGTGGAGAGACCCCAGCGTCAAGACCCTTGTCCGGGGATGGCAGGTCTGCTTACAACAGATGCTACTGTTTTCTTTCTTATTCTTTTTCTTTTTTTTTTTTTTTTCTTTTTGCTTTCTTTTTCAACCCAAGGGAAACATGAATATATTTTTTAAAAGCATTCAAACAAAACAGAAGCACAGAGAGTAGAAAGTGAAAGTCTGCCCTCACCATCCCCACCCGCCTCTCTTCTCTGCAAGGGGAACCACTGCCAGATGTGGCATTTGCCATTTTGGGTGCATTTACATAGAAACGTGAGCCTGTACAAATATACAGGGTTTTGGTTTTTTTTTAATAAATGGGATCATGTTTTCATATTGTTCTGCAATTCGCTTTCTTCCCTTAGCAATGTATCTTTGAGATCTAGCCAAGTTAATAATATATTTGAGTTAGTGTTTTTCAACTGCCATGCAATATAGTTCATCCTCCTACTCTTAGACAATGTCCTTTTTTTTTTGGCTATTACTACAAAAAACAATACTGCAATAAGCAGTAGGTTGGTCTGTGCTGTGCACATGTACAAGCTCTCTTCAGGATGAGATATTACTAGGTTGAGGGAATGCATGTTTTTATTGTATTGATAGATACAGCCAAAGCACCTTGCAAAAGCCTCTTCCAATGAGCCATCTCCCACCTGATGCCACTTTGCACCCAGCATGTCCCCACGTCTTCTCAATACTGGACGTTACCAGTGTCTGTTATTTTCATCAAACGGTGGATACAATATGCAATCTCAATATTTTATTTTGCATTTTCTTCTTTAGAAATGAGGATAAGAATATTTTCACATAGGCATTGGCTATTTGTATTTCTTTTCCTGTGAACTGGCTATATATATTCTTTGTCAGTTTTTTCCCTTTTAAAAATCTTTCTGATTATAAAAAGCTCTTCATATGCTTTGTATATTAATTTTGTGTTAGTTCTAATGTAAATATTTTCTCCCAGCCTGTCATTTTTTTTAAACTTCGTTTATGGTTAGTTTGTCATGTGGAAGTTTACAGCTTTTTGTAGTCACATGTTTTCATTTACGGATTCTGGGTTTTGTGAATCACTTATCTCAATATTACTTATCCAGGGAAAATATTATTTTCTCCTAACACTTTTATAATAAGCTTTTATGTTTAGCTCTTTATTTTTGCATTTGGTACAAAATAGAGAATATAACCCCATCCTCTGAATGGATAGCCACATCATATATTAAACAATCCATCCTTTTTCCATTGATTCACAATGCCATCTTATCACATGCTAAATTCATGTAGTCCTAATGTAGGGAATCTTCCTTCTGTTCCTCTGACTGGAGGAATCTATTCTTGCTGCTGTTCCATAATGTTTTTGTTGTTGTGGCTTTATTGTGTGTATCCAGTGGACTGAGTTCTATTTATTGTTCCTCTCTTTATTCTTTGATGGTTTCCATGCATTTTCTTTTCCAGGTGAGTTTTACAATCAGCTTGTTAAGTGCCCTAAAAAAATCCAGTTGGAGTTTTTATATAATTACATTGAATTCATAGATTAATTATCCTTATACAATCCTTATACAATCGTGTCCTTATACAATCGTGTCCTATCAGAGAACATGGCATATCCCTCCATTTATTCAGGTTTTCTTTTTTATCTCTCATGTGCTGTCTTTTATATTTTCTCCATATAGTTCTTATATCTTCATTGTTACTGGGTGTGATGTAGTTTTAGTTACCTTGGCAAACAGAACCTGTTTTTTCCGTGACATTTTCTGACTGGGTTTTGTTGGTATCTATAGGGTGATCTTACCTATCTTTCTGAATTATGAGTTTTAATCATTTTTTGAACGTATTCTTTTGGCTTTTCTAGGTACGTGATCTTGTTGTCCGCAGATAATGATAAACTTGTCCCTTCTTTTCAATACAAGTAATCTGAAGGGAAGGAAGTTGCTTTGGCTTGTTTCATGCTGGCTGGGGCCCGCAGTGATGCAGATTAGTGGCAAAAGCAGTCACTGTTGCCTTGCTCCCGATTTCTGAGGATGTTTCTGCTCTGGAAGGAGGATGCATAACAAAGACAAGGAAATAAAAATTTTAATTAAAGGGGGAAAAAGGAGAAAAATGGCAGTGCCAAGAGGAAGGCACCAACCAAACGATGCCCAAACTGGAATGGCAGAGTGGATGGGCCGCTGATAAGTATAGCCAGGTTGTCAGTGCCCAGCAGGGCCTTCTCTCTGACCCAGCCCCTTGCTCCAGATCACTGAGCTCTGCTTTGACCTGGTTCTGTCTGTCACCCAGCATATTTGAAATGCCTCCTAGCTTGGTGATAGCCACACTTTGGTAAGTCCACCTCCTGGATCCTAATCGGAATCACTGATGTAAGTGAGAGGGAGACCCCAATAGCAGCTGAAACCTGTGTCCAGGCTGACACTGGCATCGTCTCACCCTAGCCAATATTCCTTCATGTGGTTCTCAACAAAAGATCACGGATGAAGATCACAAAGTGCTTTATTGAAATCTATATAGATTATACCGGAGATCACAAACTGGTAGCCCCTGCGTTGGATTTAGTGTTCTGCTTGCCTGACATACGTTTTTTAAGAATTATGAGCCAGTTAAAAGCATTTTAAAAACTTCCGAGATTTTGGGAATTCCCTGGCAGTCTGGTGGTTAGGACTCGATGCTTTCACTGCCGGGGCCCAGGTTCAATCCCTGGTCGGGGAACTAAGATCCTGTAAGCTGTGCAGCATGGCCAAAAAACAAAAATAAATAAAATAAATAATAAAATAAAATTTTAAGATTAAAAAATAAATTTAGAAAAATTCAGAGATTTTATATAATATTCTGAATTTTCAGCCTCCCTTGAAAATTCTGAAGCTCTGATACCCTAAGACCCACATTACCCAGTGTGATGCAACTGGAGCTGAGTGGAAGCTTCTGCCTTTCCTAGAGGCATTTCTCTTTGATGTGCCACAGTCCCCACCTCTCCCTACTGCCTCACTCCCAGCCGGTTTCTCTCATTTACATCACCTGACCAGCCTCTGTAGGCAATTGAGCCATGATCTCTATCAGATGCAACAAATGATCTAATTCATTAGGCTAGCAAACATGCATTGACCTTCTACTATATAAATAAAATAAGACAAACAGGTTCTCCCAACTTGGTCTCTTCCCAGTGAACCCCTGCTGGTTCCAAGGACTGCCTGTTGCTTTTTTTTTTTTTTTTTTAAGAAGATTGGAAATGATATCAAGTATCTTTTTTTAAATTTTTATTTAATTTATTTTTTATACAGCGGGTTCTTATTAGTCATCCATTTTATACACATCAGGGTATACATGTCAATCCCAATCTCCCAATTCATCACACCACCACCTTCCCCCCACCACTTTCCCCCCTTGGTGTCCATATGTTTGTTCTCTACATCTGTGTCTCAATTTCTGCCCTGCAAACTGGTTCATCTGTACTATTTTTCTAGGTTCCACATATATGCGTTAATATGCAATATTTGTTTTTCTCTTTCTGACTTACTTCACTCTGTATGACAGTCTCTAGATTCATCCACGTCTCTACAAATGATCCAATTTCATTCCTTTTTATGGCTGAGTAATATTCCATTGTATATATGTACCACCTCTTCTTTATCCATTCGTCTGTCGATGGGCATTTAGGTTGCTTCCGTGACCTGGCTATTGTAAATACTGCTGCAATGAACATTGGCGTGCATGCGTCTTTTTGAATTATGGTTTTCTCTGGGTATATGCCCAGTAGTGGGATTGCTGGGTCGTATGGTAGTTCTATTTTTAGTTTTTTAAGGAAACTCCATACTGTTCTCCATAGTGGCTGTATCAGTTTTGGTGGGAATGTAAACTGATATCGCCACTTGCTTTGACACGTCTTACAAACCATGCTTTTAGTAAGCTGATCTAGCATCTCGCCGAGGGTGGACACAAATCTCACTAAACTGTAAACTACAGAAGAAACTACCTTACCCACTGTGCAAATCACAGCTTCTGGCCCCCTCCTCTTTGACTTTCCACACGATTGGGCTCTCTCCTGAAGTTCTCTTCTTCCCCTGGGATGAGGCTTGGATTCTGTAGAAGCAGGTATAGTTGCATTCCCCTTTTCTGTCCTGGGCTTCGGTCCCATGATGTAAGGGTGCCTTTGTCACTTCCTCAGAGCAACAGGAGCCTGCAAACGGTGACTTTCAGTTCCTCTGCGGGGCGCAGTGTTTACCCCGAGCTGCCCGTCCACTCCTGCCTACCTAAACTGAGCCCCTCTCCCCCAGAGGTCGAGGGTGAGTCCAGCTGGGCAACTGGTGGACCCACATTTGTCACTGCACCTTGCCAACCAGAGCACTTTGCTAGTCTTCCGGTTCAGCACCTCGTAGCTTCAGACAATCCCACCTACCCAGCAAGGCAGGCTGAAAGCTTCCTGTTTTGATCTGTGCGTTTGCCATCTTCATTAAAAAGTGTTTTTCCTCACTGAACAGTAATCCCCTCTGCATTCCCCCAGTGAAACGTTAACCATTTTGTGTCAGCGGTATTCCTTCCTGATCCAATGTTGCTTCCAGAGATTGGGGCCGTGAAGAGGGTAAGGCAAGTGTACACACGAAACCAGGCCCTCTAAGAAATAAAAGGATGATTTTGCCAAAGCGATACATGTCGCTGGGCCCCCTGCAGTGGCAAACATTTGACCACCGGTTCTCCAGGGAAGAAGGCAAAGCCCTGAGTTGCAGCGTTTGCCAATTTCTGTGGGGTAAGTACTCTCACTGTGGCTCCCACCATAGTGGCCACAATCAACAGTCAGCTCTTGGGGATCTGGAAAAATTGGACTTTGAACCAGAACAAGTAGGCACAAGTGGGCATGAGCCAGCCTCAGCACATCACTGGTCTGTGTGTTATGGATTCATACCCACTACTGCCCGGGTGAGGTCTGTTGCCTCTGAGACCATAGATGTCTTTATTAGAGACTCCTGTTACTCGTTAGGGGTCAGACAGATTAATAATCACTTCCACTTTACTCAGAGCCCTTTTAATCCCCAAACCCTTATTTATAAGTTATTTTAATTCAGTTTTACCCATTTCTTTTTATCACATTTGGAGAAGATATTTTTTTTCTACCTGACTCTTCTTAATTTTCCAGTCCTCTGAGCTTCGGTTTACTTGTCTAAAAATTAGGAGTTGATGCTGTATTAGTATATTCAACACATAGCAGGTACTCGCTGATGATAGTGAGGCCATGCCCTGGACTTACTGTATCAACTCATTTTAACACTGAGCAGATCTGAGACTCTTCATCCATGAACGAAAAAACTGGCTCAACCTTAGGGAGCTGAATGCCATTGTCTAGGTCATACAATTACTTAATGGTGGAGCTAAGGTTTGAATTTGTGGTTGACAGGGTGTTTTTTAAAAATTAGTTGCAAGCATTAAAAATATGAGATTTCTTCTAAGAATCTCTATTTTTACCTTCCCTTGAAGGTTTTGAAATTCTGCCAACTCTCGGCCATGGGAGTTACCCCATGGGAGTATAACTGGAGCTAAGCGGAAGCTGGTTCCTTTGAAGGGACATTTCTCCAATGTGTCATTGTCCCCACCTTGCCCTAGTGTCTCGCACCCTGCCTGCTTCACTCACACATTAGGCTTCAGATTTTGTGCATTTTCTAATGGGTCACACTGCTTTCTAACTGAATATTACGTCCCCTTGCCCACTTTTTCCTCCCCACTTGACCAAGGAAGAAACTGAGACCCAGAAGCTTTTGCTAATTAGTTCAGGTCAAATCAGAAAGGCCACAACAAAGTACCTAACTTCTGCAATCAGGTTATGTGATCAAAGCCGCAGTGCCTTCTCACTATAAAGCAATGTCTTCACCAACTGTTTTAATCCCTTCTAGCCCCACACCGTGCTTGCATAACCCTCCCGTTAATAGGCAGACATCGAGTGGGTGTCTTTTTACTTGAATAGGTTCTTACAAAATATGTATTGCTGTTTTGCATGCATGCATTTTTAATGAGTGATACCATAGCCCCCATTCAATTTTCTAAAAGTGATACCATAGCCCTCATTCAATTTTCTTAAAGTGATACCATAGCCCTCATTCGATTTTCTACTTTCTCTGCCGAAGGACCCTTCCTTGTTACTGTGTACACATCCAGTCGGCTTCTGACTGCTGCACAGCACCCCACTGTACACATCGACCACATTTTACCTGTCCCCTCTCCCCGTGATGGGCACCCAGATCCCCCCACCAGATCTCTGCCACCACGAACCAACCTGTGATGACCGTCCACATAGGTGAGCCCTGGGGCATATGCCCAGGGGTGAAATTGCTGGGTCATAGCATATTCACATATTTAATTTGTCTAAATGGTATCTGATTGCTCTCCAGAATGGCTGCACTGGTCTACACTCCTGGGATTCTTTATACAACACAAGATGTTGAGGGAGGGAAGGAGGGAGAGAGACTTTTAAACATATAATATCCATTAGTAAATAAGGTCCTTTGGCTGGAGTTCAAAATAGGCTTGCCTCGTACCAAAGGTGCCAGAACACACAGGCAGAGAAACTGGAGCACAGCAGCCTTTCAGAGTCCAGGAGCTCGGAACTTAGAGTAAGGGACCCGAGACCTGGGTTCGGGTCGTGGTGCTGCCACTTACAGGGCAAGTCATTCGGCCTTTCTGAGCCTCAGTTTCTTCATCTGTAAAATGGGAAAACCAATAGAAACTTAAGTAAGGTGGTTTGGTTTCTCAAAAAAATGTTCATCCTTCCGTTCATTCATTCTCAACGCTGAGGTGAATACGTGATGCATTTTGTCACCTAAGTGCAGAGTTTCCGAACGTGCCCAGTCTCATTTGACACCCTGTTTTCCCTCTTGTCAGCCTAGGGGCTCACAGGACCAGTGGCCCAGTCACAGAGTAGGATTTTGAACTGGTCTGTGCAGACTGAGGTAGGATGTGTGCCGAAAGCCTGCTGAGCCCAGCGGGGAGGATGGGGGGGTAGGGGTGGGAGTGGTCCTCATGGGCACCCATATTGGGGGGAGGAAGAGGAAGCAAAGGACTTCAAGTCTGATCAAGTCCTCTGTAAAGTGGGGTCCAGATTCTTCGCTGTTGGTGAGGAGCTTTGCTGTGGGTTGAGGACTTGAGGGTAAGTCCTTGGATCAGCTCTTGACGGAGGGCTTAAGATAGACAAGTAAAAAGGACTGATTTGGGGGGTTGACCGTCAAAGGTCAAGTTCTTCCAGAAGCCGACCCCACGCTTGGGTACCAATAATTGATTAAAGAAAGGCTCCCAGGAGAATCCAGTGAGAGAGTGGGGGACGCAGGATGGGAAAGAAGAGAAGCCAAGCAAAGGTACAATTTCAGGTGAAGTCTCAGACCCAGCCTGACGCTGCAAGGAGCTCTGGAGTGTGAATTACACCTCGGGGTTTGTTCTGCATCAAAGCAAAGAGCTGGGCTTTTGCACACACTCTCCAAGCACAGGTTGGCTGCCTTGGGCATGGGGAGTCAGAACGCTCTGGTTTCTCCTGGATCTCCTTGTGAAATGCGGTGGCGCCAGTGCGCAGGGGGAATCACCTGAGGTTGCAGGTTCAAGCCGTTAGCAGCAAAGCACAGAGCTGCCAGAAGAGAGGGGGCTGGGGGCATAGATAGTAAAGGGATCTGGGAACTGGGTAAGACACCAGCCACATTCCATGTAACGACCTGTGATTAGAAACCACACATTTATATTGACACCAGTACTGTGCACACGTGCTGCTCAGTAACTCTGCCTGCCATGATGCTTCTCCCTCTCTTGGCCTGGGCAACCGCTCTCCATCCTTTGCATCTCAGCTTAAGTGTTGTGTTTTTAACGAATAATTCCCTGACCCACTAGGCTGAGTCCCCCTGTAATACCCTCCCAAGGCACTGACTTCTCTCAGCCTCTGTACCTTGTCATTATTCACTTGTTTATTGTATCACATCTTGCTTCTCTGCTAGGCTATGGGCAAGGCCTGGGTCTGTGTTGGTCCCTGCTGAACGCCCATGGCTGAGCCCTGGGTGGGGTTCATGGTAAGAGGTTAGTACATGTCAGGGGGCTGCCTGCTGGCTTGACAAGCCAGCGGCTCTGGTCTGCTCCAGCCCTGCCCAAGTGCAGAGGGTGGGCTGGGGAGCTGAGCCTGGACAGTGGCTTCAGTGGGCAGGGCCTGCAGATGTACAGGGCGTGGAGGGAGCCATGGGGACAGGATCTCTGGTGCCAGGGTGGGGTTCAGGCTTGTCAGAAAGATGACAGGGCCCTGAGGGGCCTGGAGGTCTACACAGAGGATGAGATTGCAGGGCAGTGGCCACTGGAAGCTGGAGAGCAGATGTGGCGAAAATGAGGGCGTGGAACTTGGAGACGTGTCCTTACGGCAGGTCCTGGTGATCAAACAAGTCATGTGACGTTGAACAAGTTACCTGAGCTCTTGGCTTCAGCTTTCTCATGAGTAAATGAAGAAATTATGTCATGAAGCTTCAATAAGAGGTAGAATCTCAGGAAAAGTTCATTCTTCCCTTCAGACTCGTATTTGTCAGCATTTGCTGTGTAAAAAGTACTCAAAAATCTCAATAGTTTACAGAAGCAAACATTTCATTTTCCTCTCCTGGGGCTGTTGGTTGAACTAGGCTGGGCTCTCCTGGACTCAGCTGGACCAGGCTGGGCTCCAGGTTTCCAGTCAGATCTGGGTGTGCTCCTCACGCCTTTATTCTTGGCCCATGCTAGAGGGCTGGAGGCTGCCTGAGGCACCTCTTCCCATCAGATCACAGGGGCCCAGGAGGGGCAAGCAGAAACCCACAATGCCCATTAAACCCTGAGAACTGGCGCTTTGACCCATGTTGCTTTGGTCAAAGCAAGCAGCATGGCCAAGCCCCACATTGGTGGGATAACGATGTAAGTTCTCCACACTCTAAAGCAGTGGTGGCGCTCTAGGTACCATGATGGAGGATATGGCTGCAAAACTCTACAGTAGGGCAGGGCTACTCTGCCGTAGCCCTTCTTCCTCATCATCCAGGCAGCTGTTCCTGTGAGCTCTTGGAGAAAGCGTAGAAACCTTTTCCATAGTTAGCTGACAACCTCTCTGCGATGCTGGGTGTGATTCGGTCTCTAAGCTGTCAGCTGTGATTCTACTGACAAAGGACCCATCCTCTTCCGGGGTCTTCATTGTGGGCCTGAGGTCCCCAGATGAGGGTTCCACTGTTCAGATGCGCAGACCACATGCTGGCAGACAGCACTGTCATCCTCTGCCCCCTTACTCTGGCTGCGGTGACACCAACCTCAGATGATGCATCTCAGAGCTGTCATTTCAATACAAGCCAGAGATGTAGGCGTGTAGTCTTCCAGCCTGCAGCTCCTTTGATGTGAGAGGTTCAAAGCATTTTACAGCTGCTCAAGGCTGCCAGGAGAGTGCAGGACTCACTGCCACTACACAGATATCAGAGAGTGAAAGGCAGAGATTCGGGGCCTTATGATCTCAATCCCTGTGGGGATCCCAGCTCACAGGCGAAAGAAATGAGCAAGCCTGCAGGACCCCTGAGTCTAGGAGTTGACCCAGCGCCCGGGGTTTCCCCGTGGGAGAGTGCCGCGGGCGGGATTGCTGGGCCACTGGCTCTGTTGGGTGGGTGGCAGGGTTGGGGGCAACCTGGGGAGGAGTGGCTACAGGAAGCAGGGACTGAGAACTGGGGCGGCGAGTGGTTACGAGCCCAAGGAGGGGGCACGGGTTGAGAAATGGGGGCGTCAGCTCTGAAACTCAGGGAGGGACGTGGATTTAGAAATGAGTGTGGAGACTGGCGGGCGAGCGGAGCCCGTGCCAAGCCGTTCTGGGAAGTCTGCCCAAAACAAGGCAAGAGCAAAGCTGAGGAACCAAGCCTCAGGAAGTGGGGGCTGATTGGAACAAGGTGGATAGGAGACCCCAGCCTGCTGGCTGGGTGCGAGACAGAGCCCATCCCCACCAGTGCCAGGCCCTCCAGACCTGGGCAGAAAGGGGCCAGGGCTGCCTGGTGCAAGCTCGGAGCAGAGATGTCCCGTTGCTACCGCTGGAGGGGGGAGGGGAGGGCGGGGGCTGTGCCGGCCCGGCACTCAGTTTCTCCTTTTCTTCCTTTAAGCTTCATGCCTCATCCCAGAGATGTCAAATCCCTCCCTTCTGCACGGAGGAGACTCAGAACAAGCCTGGTGTTGGCTTTTACCCTCTTCAAAGCCCCAGACAAGTGGCTTTAGGACCCTGTTGTGGGTGGGCAGTGGATGCAGGACTCTGCCCACAGATAGCAAATGCCAGCCTCCCCACTCCCGCCACCACCCATCACCGCACGGAGGGTGCCTGCTGCCACCCAGGATAAGAGCTTCTCCCACACGCCGGCTTTCACACCACCCAAGCCGCCCACTGAGCCGCTAGAGGCTGGAGTCTGCCAGAGGATCCCCAGCCACCTGGTTGCACCCCGAGCTGGCGGCGCCCCGTGTCTGGTCCCCGCACTCCCGTCTAGCTATTCGTGCCACCCACCACCTCCCATCCCCTTCCTCATCTTGAAACGTCCTCCCTGGGTACTGTTCTTCTGACAGCGTCTCTGACCACCAGGCAAGTTGTTCAACCTCCCCGAGACTCAGTTTTCTCATCTATAGGATGGAGCAGTGGCACCCACCTGTGATATTCGAGAGACTGTAAATTATTATTTTTTAATATGTATTTACTTATTTGGCTGTGTCGGGTCTTAGTTGCAGCACGCGGGATCTTCGTTGAGGCATGTGGGACCTTTCGTTGCGGCGCGTGGGCTTCTCTCTAGTTGTGGTGCGCAGGCTCTAGAGTCCGTGGACTTAGTTGCCCCGTGGCATGCGGGAGCTTAGTTCCCCGAACAGGGATCAAACCCGCGTCCCCTGCATTGGAAGGCGGATTCTTGACCACTTGACCACCAGGGAAGTCCTGAGAGACTGTAAATTAGACAACATACCTAACACGCCTCGCCCGGTTCCAGTTTCTTCCTTTTGGGGAGTGGGACTCTCACCTGGGAAGGGCCAGGGAGGTTCCAGGAGACCCCTCAGAGGGCCCCCTCCCCTGCCCCTGACACAGGACATACAGCAGGGAACTGTGTCCTTGTCACCATGACCTATCTTTCGTCCTGAGTGACTGATACCCAGGATTGTCCACAGTTTCAAAGCAAGACCAAGGAAAGGAGGCCTCAATCCCCCGGACCTGGACCCAGAGAGCTCACCTTCCCCAACCACCATCTCCGCCCTCCAGGTACCCCTCTCACAGCTCACAGCCTGTGAGCTCCCAGGAACCTGCAACACCAGGTCTTTTACGAGATGTGGCAGCTCCAGTTCCCTGCAGCCTGACTGCCAGGAGATAGCCCCTTCAGAAGGTCCCATGAGTAGCTCTGAGACATCCTGAAAGACCCCTCAGCGTGCCCTCTGCTGGCTGGCCAGCTACGGCACTGCACAGGGCATCCTTCCCCTCTCCTGCTTGTGCAGGGCTGTGGCAGGCTAGACACTTGAAGCAGCTGTGCGCTGCCCTGTGCACCACGAGAACACCAGGGTCCCTCCCTGCCTGGGGCTCTGCCGGGTGCCAAAGCCTGGCTCCCAGCCTGCGAGGTTCTGCTCCTCCAAAGTCCAGGCTTCAGTCTCCATCTCTCTCTCGTTCTTCCCAGAAGCTAAGCCAATCCCACGGGTCCTGGGAGAGAAAGAAGCAATGTCAACATCTACCCCAGCCGCCTGCCCTTCCAGGCTCCCCCCCGTCCTGGTCACACAACAAAACCTGCCGTGCTCATCAGTGCATGGGACCTTTGCAGGAGCTCAGCTCCACTCCCCCACGACCAATTGCCCAGGGCGCCTGGATTTCAGCCCCAGCCCGAAAAGTGTGTGTGACTGAAGCAAGTGCTACCCCTCCCCACTGGTCAGTCCCGAGAGCACACCTACCACATGGCTTGTAGGGCTGTGGCCACTGCCTCACCTCCGTTCGCTCGTGCTGAGCGACTCTGTGATTGTCTTTTTATTTTTCATACATCAGTACTATTATGGTTAATTGAGCATCAAAGTTGTTTCCAAGATGTAGTTTTTGTACAGAGGCTTTCAGATGTATATAGACCAGAAAAGCTTTTGTGAAATTAAAAAAAAAAATCAGACACTTTTAGACAAGGTGGATTTTTTAAAAATTGAAGTATAGTTGATTTACAATACTGTGTTAATTTCAGGTGTACAGCATAGTGATTCAGTGTTTTTGCAAATTATATGCCATTATATGGTATAATTCTCTGTGCTATATAGTAAGTATATCCTTGTTGCTTATCTTTTTTTTTTTTTTTTGCGGTACGCGGGCCTCTCACTGCTGTGGCCTCCCCCTTTGCGGAGCACAGCTTCCGGATGCGCAGGCTCAGCGGCCATGGCTCACGGGCCCAGCCGCTCCGCGGCATGTGGGATCCTCCCGGACCGGGGCACAAACCGGTGTCCCCTGCATCAGCAGGCGGACTCTCAACCACTGCGCCACCAGGGAAGCCCCACTTATCTATTTTATAAACAGTAGTTCATATCCCATACCCATACCCCTAATCTGTCCCTCTCCTCTTCCCTCTCCAATTTAGTAACAAGTGTGTTTTCTATATCTGCGAGTCTTTTCTGTTTTGTATAAACATTCATTTGTATTATTTTTTAGATCCCACATATAAGTGGTAGCACATAGTACTCGTCTTTCTCTGTCTGACTTATTTCACTAAGCATAATATTCTCTAGGTCTAACCACATTGCTGCGAATGGCATTATTTCATTCCTTTTTATGGCTGATATTCCATTGTATATGTATACCACATCTTACTAATCCAGTCGTCTGTTGATGGGCACTTAGGTTGCTTTCACATCTTGGCTATTGTAAATAGTGCTGCTGTGAACATTGGGGCGCCTGTATCTTTTTGAATTAGTATTTTCATTTTTTTCAGATATATACCCAGGAGTGGAATTGCTGGATCATATTGTAGTTCTATTTTTAGTTTTTTAAGGAACCTCCACACTGTTTTCCATTGTGGCTACACCAATTTACATTTCCACCAACAGTGTATAGGAATTCCTTTTTCTTCACATCCTCACCAACATTTGTTATTTGTAGAGTTTTTGAGGATAGCCATTCTGAGAGGTGTAAGGTGATACTTCATTGTGATTTTGATTTACATTTCTCTAATAATTAGCAATGTTGAGCATCTTTTCATGTGTCTGTTAGCTGTCTGTGTGTCTTCTTTGGAAAAATGTCTTTCACAATCTGCCCTTTTTTTATTGGATTTTATTTTTATTGAGTTGTATGTCCTATTTGTACATCGAATATTAACCCCTTGTCGGTCACATCATTTGCAAATATTTTCTCCCCTTCTGTAGGTTGTCTTTTCGTTTTGTTGATGGATTCCTTTGTTGTTCAAAAGCTTTTAAGTTTAATTAGGTCCCATTTGTTTATCTTTGCTTGTATTTCCTTTTCCTTAGGAGACTGATCCAAGAAAATATTGCTACAATTTATGTCAAAGAGTGTTCCACCTATGTTCTCTTCTAGGAGTTTTATGGTTTCATGCCTTACATTAGGGTCTTTAAACCATTTTGAGTTTATTTTTGTATATGGTATGAGGGATTGTTCTAATCTCATTATTTTATGTGTGTCTGTCCAGTTTTCCCAACACTATTTGTTGAAAGAGACTGTCTTTTCTCCATTGTATATTCTTGCCTCTTTTGTCATAGATTAATTGATCGTAGGTACATGGGTTTATTTCTGGGTTCTCTATTCTGTTCCATTGATCTGTGTGTCTGTCTTTGTGACAATACCACACTGTTTTGATCACTGCAGTTTTGTAGTATAGTCTGAAATTGGGGAGGGTTATACCTCCAGCTTTGTTCTTTTTCCTCAGGACAGCTTTGGCAATTTGTGCTCTTTTGCAGTTCCATATAAATTTGAGGATTATTTGTTCTAGTTCTGTGAAAAATCTCCTGGATATTTTGATAGGGATTGGACAAGATGACTTTTAAACCCCTCCCTGTTTGGGTGTGTGTGTGGGTTTTGTTTTTTTGTTTGTTTTTTATTTTATTTTTTATACAGCAGGTTCTTATTAGTTATCTATTTTATACATATTAGTGTATATATGTCAATCCCAATCTCCCAATTCATCACACCACCACCCCTGCCCACTGCTTTCCCCCATTGCTGTCCATACATTTTTTCTCTACATCTGTGTCTCTGTTTCTGCCCTGAAAACCAGTTCATCGTTACCATTTTTATAGATTCCACATATATGTGTTAATATAAAATATTTGTTTTTCTCTTTCCGACTTACTTCACTCTGTATGACAGTCTCTAGGTCCATCCACATCTCTACAAATGACCCAATTTCTTTCCTTTTTATGGCTGAGTAATATTCCATTGTATATATGTACCACATCTTCTTTATCCATTCGTTTATTGGTGGACATTTAGATTCCTTCCATGACCTTGCTATTGTAAATAGTGCTGCAATGTATATTGGGTTGCATGTGTCTTTTTGAATTATGGTTTCTCTGGGTATATGCCCAGTAGTGGGATTGCTGGGTCATATGGTAATTCTATTTTTAGTTTTTTAAGGAACTTCCATACTGTTCTCCATAGTGGCTGTATCAATTTACATTCCCACCAACAGTGCAAGAGGGTTCCCTTTCTCCACACCCTCTCCAGCATTTGTTGTTTGTAGATTTTCTGATGATGCCCATTCTAACCAGTGTGAGGTGATACCTCATTGTAGTTTTGATTTGCATTTCCCTAATAATTAGTGATGTTGAGCAGCTTTTTATGTGCTTCTTGGCCATCTGTATATCTTCTTTGGAAAAATGTCTATTTAGGTCTTCTGCCCATTTTATGATTGGGTTGTTTATTTTTTTTTAATATTGAGCTGCATGAGCTGTTTATATATTTTGGAGATTAATCCTTTGTCCGTTGATTCATTTGCAAATATTTTCTCCCATTCTGAGGGTTGTCTTTTCTTCTCGTTTATGGTTTCCTTTGCTGTGCAAAAGCTTTGAAGTTTCATTAGGTCCCATTTGTTTATTTTTGTTTTTATTTCCATTACTCTAGGAGGTGGATCAAAAAAGATCTTGCTGTGATTTATGTCAAAGAGTGTTCTTCCTATGTTTTCCTCTAAGAGTTGTATAGTGTCTGGTCTTACATTTAGGTCTCAAATCCACTTTGAGTTCAGTTTTCTGTATGGTGTTAGGGAGTGTTGTAATTTCATTCTTTTACATGTAGCTGTCCAGTTTTCCCAGCACCACTTATTGAAGAGACTGTCTTTTCTCAGTTGTATATCCTTGTCTCCTTTGTCATAGATTAGTGACCATAGGTTCATGGGTTGATCTGTGGGCTTTCTATCCTGTTCCATTGATCTATATTTCTGTTTTTGTGACAGTACCATATTGTCTTGATTACTGTAGCTTTGTAGTATAGTCTGAAGTCAGGGAGTCTGATTCCTCCAGCTCCATTTTTTTCCCTCAAGACTACTTTGGCTCTTCGGGGTCTTTTGTGTCTCCTTACAAATTTTAAGTTTTTTTTTTTCTAGTTCTGTAAAATTGCCATTGGTAATTTGATAGGGATTGCACTGAATCTGTAGATTGCTTTGGGTAGTTAGTCATTTTCACAATATTGATTATTCCAATCCAAAAATATGGTATATCTCTCCATCTGTTTGTGTCATCTCTGATTTCTTTCATCAGTGTCTTATAGTTTTCTGAGTACAGGTCTTTTACCTCCTTGGGTAGGTTTATTCCTAGGTATTTTATTCTTTTTGTTGCAGTGGTGAATGAGATTGTTTCCTTAATTTCTCTTTCTGATCTTTCATTGTTAGCGTATAGGAATGCAAGATATTTCTGTGTGTTAATTTTGTATCCTGCAACTTTACCAGATTCATTGATTAGCTCTAGTAGCTTTTTGGTGGCATCTTTAGGATTCTCTATGTACAGTATCATGTCATCTGCAAACAGTGACAGTTTTATTTCTTTTCCGATTTGTATTCCTCTTATTTCTTTTTCTTCTCTGATTGCCGTGCATGGCTATGACTTCCAAAACTATGGTGAATAATTATGGTGAGAGTGGACATCCTTGTCTTGTTCCTGATCTTAAAGGAAATGCTTTCAGTTTTTCACCGTTGAGAATGATGTTTGCTGTGGGTTTGCTCTATATGGCTTTTATTATGTTGAGGCAGTTTCCCTCTATACCCACTTTCTGGAGAGTTCTTATCATAAATGGGTGTTGAAGTTTGTCAAAAGCTTTTTCTGCATCTATTGAGATGATCGTATGGTTCTTATCCTTCAATTTGTTAATATGGTGTATCACATTGATTGGTTTGCCTATATTGAAGAATACTTGCAACTCTGGGATAAATCCCACTTGATCATTGTGTATAACCCTTTTAATGTGTTCTTGGATTCTGTCTGCTAGTATTTTGTTGAGGACTTTTGCATCTATATTCATCAGTGATATTGGTCTGTAATTTTCTTTTTTTGTAGTATCTTTTCCAGGTGGAATGGTGGCCTCGTAGAATGAGTTTGGGAGTATTCCTTCCTCTACAATTTTTTGGAAGAGTTTGAGAAGGATGTGTGTTAGCTCCTCTCTAAATGTTTGATAAAATTCACCTGTGAAGCCATCCGGTCCTTTTCTTTGTTGGAAGATTTTAAATCACCATTTCAATTTCATTACTTGTGATTGCTCTGTTCATGTTTTCAATTTCTTCCTGGTTCAGTCTTGGAAGGTTATACCTTTCTAAGAATTTCTCCATTTCTTCCATGTTGTCCATTTTATTGGCATAGAGTTGCTTGTAGTAGTCTCTTATGATGCTTTGTATTTCTGCGGTGTACATTGTAACTTCTCCTTTTTCATTTCTAATTCTGTTGATTTGAGTCTTCTCCTTCTTTTTTTCTTGATGAGTCTGACTAAAGGTTTATCAATTTCTTTTATCTTCTCAAAGAAGCAGCTTCTAGTTTTATTGATCTTTGCTATTGTTTTCTTTGTTTCTGTTTCATTTATTTCTGCTCTGATCTTTATGATTTCTTTCCTTCTCCTTACTTTGGATTTTGTTTGTTCTTCTTTCTCTAGTTCCTTTAGGTGAAGGTTAGATTGTTTATTTGAGATTTTTCTTGTTTCTTGAGGCAGGGTTGTATTGCTATAAACTTCCCTCTTAGAACTGCTTTTTCTGCATCCCATAGGTTATGGACCATCGTGTTTTTGTTGTCATCTGTTTCTAGGCATTTTTTTATTTCCTCTTTGATTTCTTCAGTGATTTCTTGCTTATTTAGTAACATATTGTTTAGCCTCCTTGGTTTGTGTTTTTTACGTTTTTTTTCCCTGTAATTCATTTCTAATCTCATAACGTTGTGGTCAGAAAAGATGCTTGATATGATTTCAATTTTCTTAAATTTACCGAGGCTTGAGTTGTGACCCAAGATGTGATCTATCCTGGAGAATGTTCTGTGTGCACTTGTGAAGAAAGTGTAATCTGCTGTTTTTGGGTGGAATGTCCTATAAATATCAATTAAATCTATCTGGTCTATTGTGTCATTTAAAGCTTGTGTTTCCTTATTAAATTTCTGTCTGGATGATCTGTCCATTGGTGTAAATGAGGAGTTAAAGTCCCTCACTATTATTGTGTTACTGTCAATTTCCTCTTTTATAGCTGTTAGCATTTGCCTTATGTATTGAGGTGCTCCTATGTTGGGTGCATATATATTTATAATTGTTATATCTTCTTCTTGGATGGATCCCTTGACCATTATGTAGTATCCTCCCTTGTCTCTTATAACATTCTTTGTTTTAAAGTCTATTTTATCTGATATGAGTATTGATACTCCAGCTTTCTTTTGATTTCTATTTGCATGGAAAATCTTTTTCCATCCCCTTACTTTCAGTCTGTATGTGTCCCTAGGTCTGAAGTGGGTCTCTTGTAGACAGCATATAGATGGATCTTGTTTTTGTATCCATTTAGCAAGCCTGTGTCTTTTGGTTGGAGCATTTAATCCATTCACGTTTAAGGGAATTATTGATATGTATGTTCCTATTACCATTTTCTTAACTGTTTTGGGTTTGTTTTTGTAGGTCCTTTTCTTCTCTTGTGTTTCCCACTTAGAGAAGTTCCTTTAGCATTTGTTGTAGAGCTGGTTTGGTGATACTAAATTCTCTTAGCTTTTGCTTGTCTGTAAAGCTGTTGATTTCTCCATCGAATCTGAAAGAGATCCTTGCCGGGTGGAGTAATCTTGGTTGTAGGTTCTTCCCTTTCATCACTTTAAATATATCGTGCCACTCCCTTCTGGCTTTTGGAGTTTCTGCAGAGAATTCAGCAGTTAACCTTATGGAAGTTCCTTTGTATGTTATTTGTCGTTTTTCCCTTGTTGCTCTTAATAATTTTTCTTTGTCTTTAATTTTTGTCAATTTGATTACTACGTGTCTCGATGTGTTTCTCCTTGGGTTTATCCTGCCTGGGACTCTCTGCATTTCCTGGACTTGGGTGGCTGTTTCCTTTCCCATGTTGGGGAAGTTTTCGACCATAATCTCTTCAAATATTTTCTCCGGTCCTTTCTCTCTCTCTTCCCCTTCTGGGACCCCTCTAATGCGAATGTTGGTATGCCTAATGTTGTCCCAGTGGTCTTTTAGACTGTCTTCATTTCTTTTCATTATTCTGTTCTGCGCCAGTGAGTTCCACCATTCTGTCTTCCAGGTCACTTATCCGTTCTTCTGCCTCAGTTATTCTGCTGTTGATTCCTTCTGTTGTATTTTTCATTTCAGTTATTGTATTGTTCATCTCTACTTGTTTGTTCTTTAACTCTTCTAGGTCTTTGTTAAACATTTCTTGCATCTTCTCGATCTTTGCCTTCATTCTTTTTCCGAGGTCCCGGATCATCTTCACTATCATTATTCTGAATTCTTTTTCTGGAAGGTTGCCTATCTTCACTTCATTTAGTTGTTTTTCTGGGGTTTTATCTTGTTCCTTCATCTGGTACATAGTCCTCTGCCTTTTCATCTTGTCTATCTTTCTGTGAATGTGGTTTTTGTTCCACAGGCTGCAGGATTGTAGTTCTTCTTGCTTCTGCTGTCTGCCCTCTGGTGGATGAGGCTGTCTAAGAGGCTTCTGCAAGCTCCCTGATGGGAGGAACTGGTTGTGGGTAGAGCTGGGTGTTGCTCTGGTGGGAAGAGCTCAGTAAAACGTTAATCCACTTGTCTGCTGATGGGTGAGGCTGAGTTCCCTCCCTGTTGGTTGTTTGGCCTGAGGCGACCCAGCACTGGAACCTACAGGCTCTTTGGTGGGGCTAATGGCAGACTCCAGGAGGGCACATGCCAAGGAGTACTTCCCAGAACTTCTGCTGCCAGTGTCCTTGTCCCCACAGTGAACTGCAGCCGCCCCCTGCCTCTGCAGGAGGCCCTCCAACACTAGCAGATAGGTCTGGTTCAGTCTCCCCTGGGGTCACTGCTCCTTCCCCCTGGGTCCTGATGCGCACACTAGTTTGTGTGTGTCCTCCAAGAGTGGGGTCTTTGTTTTCCCCAGTGCTGTCAAAGTCCTGCAATCAAATCCTGCTAGCCTTCCAAGTCTGATTCTCTGGGAATTCCTCCTTCTGTTTCTGGACCCCCAGGTTGGGATGCCTGACGTGGGGCTCAGAACTTCACTCCAGTGGGTGGACTTCTGTGGTATAAGTGTTCTCCAGTTTGTGAGTCACCCCCCCAGCAGTTATGGGATTTGATTTTATTGTGATTGCGCCCCTCCTATCATCCCATTGTGGCTTCTCCTTTGTCTTTGAATGTGGGGTATCATTTTTGGTGAGTTCCAGTGTCTTCCTGTCAATGATTGTTCAGCGGTTAGTTGTGATTCCGGTGCTCTCGCAAGAAGGAGTGAGCGCACGTCCTTCTACTCCGCCATCTTGAACCCTGTTCCTGTGTGTGTGTTCTTGTGTGCATATTAATTTAATGAGCTAGGTTACACAAGCTAATTTTTGTAAAAAAAACTTTTTATTATAGTGTATAGCTCAAAAGAGTTATTGGATATAACCACTCTCGTGTTTAAGATATAGATCATTTCCACCCTGATTGTCTCCTTCACTTTTTATTTTAAAAATAACTTCAAACTTACAGAAATATTTCAAGAACAGTACAAAAATTTCCTGTATTCCCTTCATTCACTTTCCCCAATCAACATTTTAGCATAATAAGTTTCTCATTCTCTTGGTCTCATATTATTATTATTTTTTTAATTATTGGAGCATAAGTTGCTGACAGTGCCCCATTATTCCTAAATATTTCAGTATGTTTTCCCTAAATGATAATACTCTCTCTTACACAACCTCAGTTCAACCATCAAAATCAGGAAATTAACCTAGATAAAATACTATTATCTAATCTTCAGACCCCATTCAAATTTCCCCAGTTGTCTTAATAATGCCCTTTATAGCAATATGTAGATATTATTTAAATATTTATATTAAAAATAAATATTTGTTTATATATGTTTTTCATATATTTTACATATTTACAAGTATATAAGATATATATATATACTTATATATAATATATGTAAAACTCATATGTAAACAAATATTTATTTATTTATACCGTCCCCTCTGGACCAAAGTTCAATCCAGGATCACATGTTGCATGTAATTATCACATCCATTTAGTGCCCATTAGAGGCACAGTTCCTTGTCTTTCATGACCTTGGCATTTTTGCAGAGAATAGGCTAGTAATGTTGCAGACTGTCCCTCAGTGTGGGGTTTTTAGATGTTTCCATGCAACTGAGTCCAGGTGCTGCATTTTGGTGGGTGCATCACAGAAGCGCTGCTGTGTCCTCTGTGTACCCATCCCAGGAAGGCACCATGTCACTTTGTCCCATTACTGGTAAAGTTAACTTGGTTAAGGTGGGGCCTGCCAGGTTTTCTCATTGTAAAGTTACTCTTTTCCCCTTTAAAAGGATTAACTCTTTTGTGGGAAGACACTTTGAGGCAGTCGAGAGGGCCTGTTCCTCCTCAGATGCTCACCCGCTAGTTTTAGCGTCTCTGGCATCTGTTGGTTCTTTCCTGAATCAGCTATTACTATGAAGGTTGCCAAACGGTGACTATTTCCATCATTCCTGTGACAGTTACTAATTGGCATCTAATGTGAGAAAGAGCTTTCCCTTCTCATTTATTTATATGGGTATAGACTCATGAATTCTTATTTTATTCAATGAATTATAATTATTTTTATTATTCATTTTGATGCTCAAATTGTGCCAGATGGTCCTTTCAACTGTCCCTTCAGTTGTCTCCTGACTCCTGTACCCTTTTGACAAATCTTCATCATTTTGTGAACATTTCCTTACTTTCTGGGGCAACAGATGTTCCAGGCCCACATATACCTTTCCTGCCCCAGCCCTAGATTCAGCCCGGCCCTCTCTCCAAGGAGTCTGGTTCTTTTTGTTGGAGGGTGGTATTTAGGTGGGTTCATGGCCACTGGGATGTTGTTGCTTCTGGATCCTCTCAGAAGACAGGGCCGGGAAATGTGTGTGGACACACACACGCACTCACACCTGCATCAGTATTTACCTGTATATAGTAAAAAACCCTGAGTTCACAATGAAGCTTCCCCTTCCAGCTGAACACTACAGACAGAGTTCATTCTAACCTAACTCCCTTCTCTGGCAGTGAGAGATCCGCCCCCGTTTCTCCATATATTTCATTTGCTCGTTTCCTGCTCTGCTGCCCCTGGGCCTCTGGCCAGGCTGGCTTCTAAGGCTCCGATCACTTCCCTGCCCCAGCTACTTCCTCTGCCCCCGACCACTTCCTTGGCCCCAGCCCCAAAGCCCCACTGGCTCTGGCCACTTCAAAGGAAGTGCAAGGAAAGAAAGAAAAATGATACGTGTCTTAAAGAAAAAAGGAGAAGGGAAGGGAAAAAGGAAGAGCTGATCGGATTTTAAGGAGACACATCCTGGGGTCCATTCCAGGTCATATGGCTGAAGAGGGATTTCTGGATCTGAAGCTTTTCTCCAGGGCTCTTCCCCAACCTGCCTGCGCACCCCGCTTTCCCATCTCATCAAATGGCAGCGACATCACCCACGTTGGAGTCTGTGATTCTTAGGAAGAGGTTTGGGGGAGAGGAGGTGCTTAAAGGTTCAGACCAGGCTTGAGGGCAGAAGAAAGACCAAGGAAAGCAGCTCAGGGGCTGGCAGAGGTGCGGGAGGGCAGAGGCAGGGCGGGAGGAGGTAGCCTCCAGACCGTGCGAGGTGGCCAGGCCTGGGCGGGGAGTCCTGCCCCTGCTGAGCTGATGTCTGAGTGGAGGAAATGCTGCTGGGGGCGGGGATTGGGCCTGGACAGCCAAGTTCCACATTACCCCTCGCTCTGCTCCATCAGTGCAGCTGCCTCTGGACGTGTGGGAGCCCCAGGGCTGGGGACTCCTGGGCTTGGGCTGAAGCCCGCCACTGCCTCTGAGGCCTCCGACACCCTTCCAGCCTCCACGGGCCCAGGGTCTCCCCACTGGGAAAACAGAAACAGTAATGACACCAGCGCCTCCCACCCCGCCATTCTCGTCACAGCAGACAAATGGTATTGTCTCCCTGCTTCAGATCTTTCTAGTGACTTTCCCACCGACTTGAAAGAAACGCTTTGCTAGAGTTGGGATAATAAGCACACTGCCCCACCACCACTTCTGCACACTTTCCCATTATTGGTAAAATTTCCACAATGCTTGTATATACTTTTCGTTTTAAAACGAAGCCTGGCAGAGCCTGAGGAGAAGGTGCCGGGCAGCAGCGTCTTCCTGGAGCCCCCTTGCTGGCTTCCTCCCAGGGGCCTCGCCTTCTTTCAGTTCCCCATTTAGTGACAGCAGACAGCACTGAAGTTAAAATTACCCTCTGGGAAAGTTCGGCCTGTGGGGTGCTCCGCCTTCCCCCGGAGGGTGTCTGAAAGTCAGAGCCCAGGAACTAGTTCTGGAAACACCACATTTCTCAGAGGCCGCAGCCCTGAGCTTCCAACAGTCTGGATATCAGCTGTCCTTTGTTTTAAAGACCCTAGTGGTCTAGGGCCTTGGCGGGGGGCAGCCCTGTCCCCTTGGTCCACACTTTCCCAGGAGTACTGTACCTGGACGAGCACAGGGGCCAAGCCGTAGAGTGAAGGGGTCTCTCCCTGCAGAGTCCAGTTCAGCAGCCCACATCGCAGTGTGGGAAGCTACAGCTTTTCAACTGTGAAGTCCCTTTTAGGCACTGCACACGTGTCTCAAAACAGGGGTAAGGCCTGTCACTAGCCGCGCAAGGCACCTGGGGGACTACGTGAGGCTGAACCTAGCAGGGTCCCCTTCCTTCGAAAACTTATAAGCTTGTGGGGAGGCAGGCACGGCTGGGCTTGGCAAGACGCTGTCTGCAGGGACTCCCTGAAATGATCTGGCTGGAAGTCACCTGGAAATTTCCATAGACCTGGCAAGAGGGGGCAAGAGAAGAGTTAGGTATCTTGTTTCACGATCTGAACTAACCACGTTTTTTTTCCTGCATCGCTTTTGGTGATGAACATAAATTCCACAGTCGATCCCACAAACCATGAGGGACGTCTGCTCTTTGCCCCGCACGTCGTAAGTTCAGAGCCGACTGAACGCAGGAATCGCTGCTCTGTGTTTTTCAGAGCAAGCTTCTGCTCTGTGCGCTGGGGATCTGCCACAGAGAGAAGAAATTTGTTCCTGGTGGTGGGAGAGTTGCCGCAGAGCAGAAATCCCATCACTCCCCTAGGGACACCACCCTGGGGGGCATCTGTAACTGTGAGGGCCGCTGTCTGCAGCAAACAGCTAGCGTGGGGCTTCAGGGTTTCCTTCTCTGTTTCAGAATGACTTGGTGAATCTCTTCAGAAAGGCAGCGGCTGTGGAATGAGGAATTGAGATCTGGTGGCCGTTAAGGATCCAGGGCAGCCCCCTGCCCCAGAAGCATGGCCGGTCCCCCTCCTGGGGTGAGGGCTGCCCTTGCCTGCAGGACACGCAAGCCTTACTTTCCCACAGCTTCCCTGGGCGTCTTGTCACCGTGGGCTCCGTGGGCTGCTTCTGTGCTGTGTGTCTCACGTTCGAGCCCAGACCCCCTCCAAATCCCCTGGCTTCCGGTGGCGTTTGGAGGATGGGAGGCACAGCTGCATGGTGGGAGGGTGGGGGACCACCCCTGCTTCCTCCCTATGGGGCTGGCTTCGCGGAAGGCCTCAGCCCCGGCCTGGCAGCCGTCTCTGGGTCCTGCATCTGCCCCCCTTATGCTTGGATCAGGAGGGAAACTGCTCCCCTACTTCGCAGGTGTATTCCTACACCCTGTCCACTAAGTCCTTCTGAAATCCCCCCAGGCGAATGTGGCATCTGCTTCCTGCCTGGACCTGACTGATACACATGACAACCTTGTAGTCAGACATTTTACTTTTTTTTCTTTTTTTTTGCCGTACGCGGGCCTCTCACTGTTGTGGCCTCTCCCGCTGCGGAGCACAGGCTCTGGACACGCAGGCTCAGCGGCCATGGCTCACGAGCCTAGCCGCTCCGCGGCATGTGGGATCCTCCCCGACCAGGGCACGAACCTGTGTCCCCCGCTTCGGCAGGCGGACTCTCAACCACTGCACCACCAGGGAAGCCCAGACATTTTACATTTTAAGGTGTTGGAAAGGCATCACCTTTGGCAGATCAGATTGAGGATGAAGGAAGGGGGTGCTCCCCTGCTACCTATCCTCCCCCCAGCCATTGCTCTGTGTCCCCAGTCCCAGGCCCACATAGGGTCCTCTCTGACCATCTCTCCCCCTGACTCATCCTGACCCTAATCCTGCAAGTCCATGCAAGCACTAATTGCTGAGCATCCCACGACGGCCAGGCCCTTTGGCACCATCTGGGGACACGACAGTAAGCAGATCTGGCCCCTGGCTATGGGCTGCATGGGCAGGCGGAATCACACTTGACCAGGCCCCCATCCCCACGGGGCCCCAGTCCTCCTGCTGGCCCTGGTCAAGGCACTGTCCACTTGGAAACCCCGACTCCCACTCCTGGCTTTGACTTGGCCATCCTGCCTGACAGAGGGCCTTTCTCGGCCCAGCTCAGGAGTGAGAAGGCCGTGGCGGGGCTGCTCCTTCCTAGGCATACGGAGCTTCCGACCCACCTGTCCAGATTGCACTCCTCACCCCCATGAGTGGGGCTGGGATTGGACTCAACCCTCATTCTCTACCTTCCTGGGAACCTGGGCCACCTGGGCAGCCAGCAGCGGTCGTTCACCAGGCCCTGGCTCCCTGGCCTCTGTGACCAGTCCAAGCACACGCAGTGTCCCAGCAGCTCTGTCTCAGCGCTCAGCACCCGCCCACCTCCTCCCTCACTGGATCCATAGTGTTCAGATGAATTTTAGAGTGTTCTGTTCTTCTGCACGCTCAGTACCCCAGCATAGTTCATCAATTCTAAGGTGTTTATTTTGTCATATTAACATCTCCGAAATCAGTTGTACCCGCAGCTTCATGGGGTATCTTGGTTTATGCTTTAGCTTCTAGCAGTACATAAAGTAATAGTGTCTCAGCATTGGTGCATCTAAAGTGCCATAGCTCGTGTGCTCTCTCAAACACACATTCCCCAGACATCCTCCAGCTGAGAACCCTTTTCCAGACTCACACACGAGTCGTTTGACTTTGACTTTCTTTGATACTTTCACATCCTTTATCCATACGCCTAATGGCTTGTCATCCATTAGCTGTAAATTCTTTTGACAGAATGACACTTGTCACGACTGCTTTAACTGAATCGAGTTCATCGACCTTGTGTCGTGTCAAATTATTTTTGTTATTCCGCTCACTTTGGGTTTTCAACCTATTTCAGTTACTTTTTAGAAGGCCCGGCCTTTTGTTAAACGCTACTAATTTACTGAATAGCTTGAGCCACACGCTCAAACAGAGACGTGCCCTCACGTACAGATTTATACGTGCGTGCATTGCATCCCCCACACAAATACGTGTGGGGAGAGAGAGACGAGGGGAGACAGAGAGGCAAGTGTGGAGTCTGAGTGAAGGTGAGTGACGGAGAGACGGAGTCTCTGAAGGCGGTGGAGTCTCTGAAGGCAAATGCATCCTCACCGCTACTTGGGGTTACCACCAGGAACTGGGCTCAGGGACAGGTCTGAGTCCTGGTCCATTCCCAGATGTCTGCATCTGTCCCGGTCTGGGTCGTCCTGCCTTGTCTGCTCTCCCAACCCCACTTACCTGTGGCCCTGATGACTCCCACGTCAGTGCCAACCGTGCCGGAACAATAGGCACCTGACTTGAAGGTGGGCGAGTCAAGACGATCCAGCCTCGCTCAGCCCAGACCCCACCGACCTGGGTGGGCTTTCCAACGTGCACCCTATTTCCCTATTCTCCTTTCCCATGGGCGATGGGTCCCAGCAGCAGGCAGCCCCCGGAGGAGCAGTTGGGCCCCTGACCTCCAACTCCAAAAACAGCCCCTCCTCAACTCATTTCTAAATCACATGAATGTCATTGACCTGTTAGCTACTATGATAATGGGGGTGACTCATAGGCACTTAGTGATAGGACGTGGGGGGCGCTCTGCTCCTTCAAGGCCTGGGAAGCCCCACCCAGAGGGGGAGCCTCTTTGGGGCTCATCCCTGTACCCACCAGCAGCCTGATGTCCAGCTGCCCCCGGCTCACTGCGCTTCCCTAAAGCCCGACTACATCATTCTCCTCCACCTGGGGCTGCAACCTCGCTCAGCATCTTCTTGGCTGGATGAGGAACACCCGGCCTTACACTGTCCAGTTTTGCCATCTGTGCCGGGGGAGGGAGAAGTCCTCTGGGTTTCTGACTGGGCCAGTGGGGAGACAATGGTGCCGTACCTTGAGATGGAACACCAAGGAGGTGTGGGGCAGGGGACTGGACAGGGAGGATGGACGGGATGTTGGGACATGTTGGGTTAGGAGCAGTAGGGTACAGCACCGATGAGACCCTAAGCCTCCTGCTTGCAGTTCTCCCATCCTACCCTGCTGCCTGATAGCCCACCAGGGGGAATCACAGAGGTGGGGCCTTCATGTGGGCAGGGCTTCAGCAGGGGCAGGGCCTCAGTGGGCGGGGCTGGCTGCTGAGGGACGAACTTGAGTTTCCTGCTGGAGCCAGCAGGTGATGAGAAGGAGACCTGGCCCCAGGGCATTTGAACAGTCCAGTAGAATTACCCTCCTGCTCTTCTGTCATCAACAACAGAGATACAAATCAGGGAAGATTTCTGTGCAGCCTCAACCATTTTCTGAGTTTTGACAAAACAGAATTATATCAAATGAAAAATATAAAAATAAAAGCAAAACAATTGCTAGAATAGATTTTCCCCGAGTTTAAAAATAAATGATCTTGTGGGTGGGGTAATAACTCCCCCCCACCGAACACACACAAACATACACACAAGAGGTCTAGAAAAAATATTCTAAACTATTAAAAATAGGTCTCTTGGAGTTGTGGGACTACAGGTGATTTCTTTTGTTTTTTTTTAATTCTGTATTTAAATTGTTTTCCATAATGAAAATGCGTGACTTGGTAACATAATACTTTTTAAAATAAAAGTTTTTTTTAAACTGAAAGAAAAAAGTCTTTAAAACTGTCCTATCTGTGCCTTTTGCAGAGTGGCTCTTAGGGGCTGTGAGGGTGTGGGCGTCGCAGGCAGGCCTTGCGTAGGAGCCCAGGGCTTCTGATGGACTGTGGTCACTCTCGGCCTCGCTGGTCTCTGCTGCAGGTGGCCTTTGGGGTTGGGTGATGTTCCAACCTGTTCAATGTGCTTCTGCTTGGGATTTGTCCTCAGGCATCCGAAGGCGTCCCCGTGAGGTTCTTCACCAAGCTGGACCAGCTTATCGAGTTTTACAAGAAGGAAAACATGGGCCTGGTAACCCACCTGCAGTATCCTGTGCCCCTGGAGGAGGACGACGCCTGCGACGAGCCAGAGGAGGAGACAGGTAGGAAGGGACGGAAGGGAAGGTGCCTCCGGGACCCCGCCTGCCATCTGAGTCCCATAGTGAAGTTCTGGGGTGTTGCTCTCACTTCAAGTGCTTGTAGATTGGGTGGGTCCGGTTATCAGAGGGGGTGACATGGTGGTTAAAGACCAATTAGGAACACAGGCTCTGGGTTCAGACAGACCTGGGTCAAACTTCCTGCACCCCATATTCTCAGCTGTGTGACCGTAGGTGAATTACTTAACCTCTCTAAACCACAGACCTCTCTTAAAGAGACACGAAAAATAATATCTGCCTCTCAGGGTATCATCAGAGGAGTCAGTGTAGATCCCAGCGCCTAGTACATAGTAAGCACACAATAAATGCAGCTAAAATCATTGTCGAAATAATTAGCTGAATTTTGCTGTGAAGAGAATGAGGAAGGAGATTGTTGCACCAAGCTGGAAGGATGAGAAAGGATGTTGCTTTATATCATCATTAAAAGAAAATAAAGTACAGCCCCTAAAAGGTATGTGAGAGTCAGTCCTACTGTTTAAACAGGGGAGGGACAGACTAATAGAGCGAGTGTCGGGCAGAGCGAGGCAGTGCAGCCGGGGAGCTCCCCTTCTCTTCCCCTCAAAAGTTCATGTCCTGAAAGAAAGCCCTGACATACATAACTGAACCTCTCAACTGGTCAGGGCTCCTCCTAAGTCCCAGGGCTTGGAACCGAGACCCCCGGCATCTCCCCTGAAGGACAGATTAGACCAGAGGTGTGGGGTCCCCGGCCTGACTCCACCCATCCCTGGCTGCTGCCCGCCACGTGCTGGGCGTCCTTGCAACCTCCTCTGTGGGCCACCCTTCCTCCCACCTTCCTGGAGACCCACCGTGAGCGATTGCACAGCTCATCGGCAGCCTCCTCCGAGGGTAAACTCCAGTTCCTGGAGGAGACGAGGGCCAGGCAGAGTGTTTCAAAAGGGGCGCAGGTCTGCAGAGGTGAAGGGGACCCAGGCAGCCGTGTCCCTCGTCGCCTCCCTGGCCCAGTAAGAGGCGCCCTCAGCTGTGAAATAGGCAGAGCCGACATGTCCACGTGTGAGTCCAGGGTCACTCACCAGTGCTGTGCCCGGGCCATGTGTCCCCCAGCTGCCCCCAGGAGCCCAGGCTCGGCCTCGACACCGAGAAGCCATCATGCAGAAGTGCCCTCTGCACTTCCCTCTCACCCCCCACGCCAGCTTTTCTATCCCTCCGGGCACGGCCGTCTAAAGAAAGACCCCAACACTAGAAAAAGACCCCCCAAAAGATCCGGAAAGAGAAGCACAATCTCAGGACGGCTGGCTTCCCTTCCCAAAAAAGACCCACTGTCTGCTTGAACCCAGGCGTCTCCCACCCCTAGTCCAAGGGGTCAGATTTGGCTCAGGTCTTCTCAAGGTGATGCCAGTCCCCATGGGGCTCAAAACGGGATCATAACCCTTGAAAGAACCCCAAGCCAGGTGAGGAAGTGAAGGAACGGCTCATCCTTTAAAGAGAACGTCCCCGGGCAGCTCTGTGTCCAGAGCCGTGGGGCAGCCACGCCATGTGAAAAGACGCTCGGACAGGAGGTTGCAGACCCCAGGGGCTCAGGACCCTCACCCATTTGTGGTACGTGCAGGATGGAAGCTTTCAAGGTGAACAGGTGGGAGTCCCATCTCCCAGGCCAAGTCCAAGTCATTTGTTTCGTATCTCAGTTCCCTGGGTGGAGGGAGCCCCTCACTTCCTTTCATTGTCTCTGGGGGTCTGGAGGGAGAGAGAAAGAAGGACAGAGGCTGGAGAGAAAGGGCAAAGAAAAGGGGGCCAGGGTGGGAGAGAGAGGGGCAGTGTGGCTGGACCTGCCTGCTCCCCGGCCCAGCTCCTCCCATGACGGGAGCCCAACCTCTGCTGGTCCAGGGCCCCTGCTCTGCCCCGAAGCCGGCCGTCCTGCTGAGCTTCTGGGGCTGCTGTCTGCAGCCGTCCGCGGCCAGCAGCCCTGTCCGGCGTGGCCATCGGACCCCAGCAGGTGTTTGCAGAGCTCCTCAAGGGGACAAACTCTGTGTTGGGCTCCGGGGCAGAGACCGCCAAGACCAGGTCCCTGCCCTTGGCAGGCTCCCTGTCTAGCCCAGGAGTCAGCTGGCAAGGGAGCGGGGCCAGGAAGGGACAGTGCGGGCACAGACAGGTCTGTAGCTGGGCGCAGTGGCCTGGACCCCACGTGGCGGGTGGACAGGATCACTGCACAGAGGGCGGAGAGGGTGGGCCACGTGCCCCTCTCCGCAGGCGGTGATCCTGAGGGAGGGAGCGGTCAGCCCAGACGGTACTCCTGCTCTTGTCTTGGGTAGAAGGCGTCCTGTCTCCCCCCGAGCTGCCACCCAGAAACATCCATTTATCTGCCGGGCCATGTGAGGCCAAGGAGGTCCCTGTTTCCAACGATAATCCTCGAGCCACGGAGGTCAGCCGGCCAAGCCTCTCAGAGACGTTGTTCCAGCGCCTGCAGACCATGGACACCAGTGGGTGAGTCCCCACCTGGCAGGCCCCACGACACCCAGGTAGCTCACCCCGTGCTGTCTCCTGGAGATGCCGCTTCCACACTAGGACAGGTTGCTGTTGAGCCCACCGGCCTCCCGACGGTGGGTCTGAGGGAGCCCAGCTCGCGGGGCAGCTCTGGCTGCGCGGGCACTGGATGGCCCTGCTCAGGGGCTCCATGTCTACCAGGCCCTGTGGCATGTCAGGGGCTGGTTCTGGAAGGATGGATGGCTCTCTGCTGCAGACGGCATGGCCCTGCCCCAGGCTTCAGGGGCCTATGCTGGGGCTTGCTGGGAACTCACATGGCATCTTTTCCCGTCCCAAAGACTCCTCCCGCCATGCGGTCCACTGACTCAGATGGTCCCAGTGGAGGAGCTGCCTGCACTGCAGCCTGGACCTGCTCTGGGCCCCATGCAAAGGAGGCCAACTTCCGTGTCACCGGGAAATGGGTCAGAGCAACCGTTCCATGTGTGGTGTAGACTGTGAGGTCTACACCGCGTGCCACTCCTTTCTTTGTGGTGGAAGGAGTGAGGTGCAATCCTTTTAACACTTTGTTTCACCTGCCCTGATCCAGGGCTCTCAGGATCTGGCCCCGTATGTGGTACCAGACTAGTCCATGTTGATGAGGTCCTGCAGCCCAGGCTGGATGATGGGAGGTGGAGGTATGGCTGGGAGGGGCGTTGGTTATTTTGCAAATCAGAGGCCCTGACTTTAACACAGGCCAGGGGATGGCTTCCACAGGGAGGACGCTCCGTGAGGGGAACTGTGTCCCCAGCACCCAGCATGTCACCTGGCACGGAGTCGGCACTCCCTAGATCTGTGTTGAATGAATTAATTAGTACACAGCCATCTCCATGTGTTAAAAATTGAAAAACATTTTTTTGTTTCTTCATGCGATAAAGGCCCTCCAAAGAATATCCTATTGGCAGGGCTAATGCAACATCTCCAGCTTGAAAGATTAATTTGAGACAGCCAGGGCTGCTCACCTACCATCTGATTTAGCCAAATACAAAGCAAAGGCCTGAAGGTACACACAGCCACCGGTTGCTAAGATATCTGGTGTTTCTATACTTCCACCTTGACATTTCCTCTAATTTTTCTCCGGGCCCGCCGGGTTACATTCTCTGCACGCTCCTGGAATTCCTTGTGCTCTCTGGGCCCGCCGGGTTATATTCTCTGCACGCTTCTGGAATTCCTTGTGCTATTTCTCCAGAAGCTTACTATCCAGTGCTTTGAATATGTTGGGCCATTACCATGATTATCCTGATGTATGTATCCATATAACAAATGCTTATTAAAATAGTTCAGGCAGAGCCCGTTGTTTAGTTTCCTTGAGATTCTATTTCTTTCCAGGTTTAGGTGTTAAATGCAGGGCAGTCCTTGAGGAAATAGGCAAGGATGTTCAATGGTGCCACTGCCGCCCATCACCTCCTGACTCTCCCACGCGGTCTGTTGGCTACATCTCCTTGTCAGTCCCTCCTCTCTAGGGACAGGTCTTCTCTAGGGACTCAGGGCCCAGTGGGGCAGGACAAGGTGTCCAGCCAAGCCTCCACGCAGCCTCCTGAGAGGGGGCGGGGGCAGCTGAGGGGAAGCTGGTGTGGCTTCTCAGCTAACAAATGGCAATGGAACTTGCCTAAAGCTTCTGCTTGGAGATGGAGGTGTGTGGGTGGAGCGCATTGGAGGGACCATAGTGCCTGCCCTCAGTTCTCTTCTGGGTCATGAAAAACTAAGCTTCTGCCTTGTGTTTGCAGGTTAATCTGTGTTGCTTGTAAAATAGCTTTGTACACAGAGGACTGCCTTTAGATTATTCTTAATTATAAGACAACCTGCACAGTCTCTTGTGCGAGTTAATTAGATCTAATCAGTTAGGTCATAGTTAAGAAAAGACTGCCGAGTAACATCAACCTTCTCTGATAAACAGAGTTTAACGTCTTTATGTCAACACTTTTCTACAACAAACATTTTAACAAATATCGCTTCCTAAAGCAAGTACTGATGGTCTCAAAGTTAAAGCCAATAGGCACGAGAATTGTTAAAGTACATATCTTCATGCTGTAGGAGAGATTTTTCCTTTTCAGCAAAACAGACTGAGGCAGAAACTGGATTTTTTTATGGTGTCAAGACTCAGAATAAGTATAGATTAAACTTAAATATTATGACAACTGGTACGTAAATAGTTGCTGACTTCTCAGGCTAAATAAGTCAAAATGGCTAATCTATGTCTTTTCGGTCTTTCATTGAACAGCTGTTGCTGTTCAGGAGCAACAGCCTTTCATTCTTTCAAGGATCCTAGAGAAGAAAATACCCTGTGACCTCTAGCTTCAACTTGTTGCAAGGCTGGAGCAAAGCTATTTGAGGCTTGTATGAATTTCTTCACACACGTAAATCAACATCCTTGAGCCTCCGTTTCCTTGTTTGTAAAATAGGAATAATAGTAATATCTGGCTCATAACGTTGATTTGTGGATTCGAGGGGAAAAAAGAGCATAAAGGGCTAAGCAGAGTGACTGGTATGTTACGCTCAGGACATACTTGCTGTAATTATAATGTTCATTATTATAGGAACAAAAGCTCAAAAGTTATCCAGGAAGAAATGCTGCTGGGTGATAGAATGTAGAGGTGCGATCAGACCTCGGCGGCAGCCCTGGCGCGACGCGGCCCGGGCTCTGCCTCTGCTGGGCCATCCTGTGCGAGGCGAGGACAGGTCCTGCCTCGGGCCCATGTGCTTCATCCGTAATTGAGAGGGACTGGACCAGACCAGGAGCAAGGGCTGGGGGTGCGAAGGCCCGGCACCTAGGCTGCCAATACCATACCCCCAGCCCCATCACTCAGCACAGAGACTTCCCCTCGGGGCCTCGGATGACTGGGAACCTCCCTGACACAGAGTTCCAGGTGGCCCTTGGCTGTGAACTTGGAGTTGGCCTGTGAGCTGTAGCCATTTGCCATCTCTGGACTAGAGCATCCCTCAGCCCTCACATCCGATCTTTAGGAATTGATGAAGCAGGAAAACAAGTCCTCTGTACATTTTCAAAGCTGTTCTGTCTCCTTTTCAAAGGATAAACATTTCCCATCCCCAGCCAGTATCACTCCCTTCCACCTATAATGTTCATTATTATATATTAATGTTCATTATTCCCAACCTCCACTCCTAACACTTTCCTTCACTCTTTATGCTCCAGCCTCACAGACTTTTTGTTCCTCGAGGCTGGCCTCATTCCCACCTCAGGACCTTTGTACTTGACATCCCGCTGCCAATAGCTGGATGGCTAGCTCCCTCTTGTCACTGAGGTCCCAGCTCTGCGACTGCCTCAGAGAGGTCTCCTTGACCCCCAAAGGACACTAGCACCCTCCCACCCAACGTCTCTCTAGCACTTTTCCCTATTTTATTTTGCCATGATGTTTACTAAAATTATCTTGTTTATTTACAGACTTAATCTACCGCTATACTTCCTTACTAAGACATCAGCTCCAACAAGGTCTAAAGAGCAGGGACTTTGTGCCCTGTGTTTATTGCTGCATCCCACCTCCCAGAATAGAGCTCAGGGCAGGCTCTCCATACATATTTGTTAAGCGAGTGAATGAATGAATGAATGGATTGAAGAGCTGTTCCAATCAAAGCAGTGGGTGGGTTTGGAGGCAGCCTCCCTTGGGGCCCTTTACTCTTGTCTGACCTGATCTCCACCCCTTCAGTAAGACCCAGGGAGCCTGTCCAGGTGTGCAAATATTCTCCTGGGGCCGGTGTCTCAGCTAGAGACTCTGAGAATTCAGATTTCTTCTTCTGCCTGTTACTGCTGGTGTCTATCGTTTAGGAACCGAAGAAGCATGCTGTTATCTCTCCTTTTTTTTTTTTTTCAGGCTTCCAGAAGAGCATCTGAAAGCTATCCAAGATTATTTAAGCACTCAGCTCACCCTGGACTCTGATTTTGTGAAGTCGGGCTCCTGCAGTCTGCCTCATCTCAAGAAACTGACCGCGCTCCTCTGCAAGGAGCTCTATGGGTAATGGCTGCCGTGAGGATGGGAGAGGGGGGACAGTGGGTGAGAGAACTAGCTCATTAGGGTGACCCCTGCTCTTAGCCCCAGTGTCCAGCTCCGGGTAATTGGGCTGTTGGTGGGGGCTTAGAAATCTGGTTGTTGGAGGTTTTGTTTTCATGGCATTTGAACTTGGTGGTTGTTGGCTTTTTTTTTTTAAACGAAAGTTAATTCGAGGCCAGTTGCTATGGGAAGGGGTGGGCGGGAGTACACCGCCAGCCCTTCCACACTTGCTAAGGATCCAGAGGCTACGGCTTTTGCTGCCATTCGTCTTTCTTGCTGCAGCCGGCACATTTGATAAGCACGTCAGGGCACCAAGAGGAGATCAATTAAAATCAGCCTGTTTTCTACGTGGGTGGTGATGGCTCAAGATTGCCAGTGACGGCAGGTTTTTAAAGTGAGCCAATTCACCAAAACTTGAGTGTTCTGCTATTGAATTCACTGAAGGACCAATTGGTAAAAATTCCAGTTTCTTTTAGTGTTTTAATTTCATTATGTGCTTTAATTTCATTACCATTAAAATTAAGTTTAATTACATTTTAATTGTTAAAAGTGCAAACTTAAAGCTGATACACTCTCTGAAGAATTGACAAAAGAATTTTTTAAATGCTTGAAAAAATAGAAAATCACATTTAAAAGCATCTGAAAGAAATCACAGGGACCCCAAACAATCCCATGGCAAATGAAAGGTCAACATTTTGGTTGGAAAAATAGCATTTCATGTGGGTGAGGTTTTATCAGCCTATACTGTTCTGTGTCTTATTACATACACAGCAGTTTCAAAATTCTTTTGTCAGTTTCTCTGGCGCCATATCTATCTTAGCTTAGTTTCTATGCAAACAAGAATCTTTCATCAGCAGTAATCAAATTGAACTTTCCTTCTAAAGGCTCTTAAAAAGCACAATCCGTACATTTGGTAAAGTTAACGAATAATTTCTTTGACAAATTGAGCCCTCATCAAATTGGCCAGTCAGGTTTACTTTCAAGGAATTGGCTTTCGACTGACGCAGTTTCAGCCAGTTGGACCCAGAGCCATCATTTTTAAAGATTTCCACAGAGAGTTATTGCTCCATGTGATGCTGTTGTTATAAATCATTCATCAATGGGAAAAACACACACACACGGCACTTCCTTTTCAAGAAACACAATTTCATCATGACTGGTAGCGAGCTTTTATTTCTGCTCCAGTGGAAATCCTGTTCTTTGCTGCTTCCTTGTCCAGAGGAGATCTAGCTTTAAGTCTCTCCACAAGTTTCACCCAGTACACTCAGCACATTTCCCCAACACTGCTTTGCTACCTGGACTTTCCTAGAATCTGGGTCACCTCATCCTTATGGTGACAGCAGCTTCCTCAACATAGCTAGTTCTCTAGTTTTCCACAGGCCTTTAGTTACTGAACAGTTAACTTCGAGTTAGAAGTAGAGAGACCGTGTGATGTTCTAAATGCCCCCCAACATTTGTTTGTCTTCACTTCATAGGCAAAGTGATAGTCAGGCTTGAAGACGCGGTTAGGGATGGACTTTTAGAAAATCTTAGGAAAAAATTATGTTTTCCATCCCCCTGCAAACCCTGCAGATGTTGTTCCATGAAACTAACTATAAACTAGTAGATTTCAAACTGCTTTGATTGGAACAGCTCTTCATTCATTCATTCACTCACTTAACAAATATGTATGGAGAGCCCGCCCTGAGCTCTATTCTGGGAGGTGGGATGCAGCAATAAACACAGTGCACAAAGTCCCTGCTCTTTAGACCTTGTTGGAGCTGATGTCTTAGTAAGGAAGTATAGTGGCAGATTAAGTCTGTAAATAAACAAGATAATTTTAGTAAACATCATGACAAAATAGGGAAAAGTGCTAGAGAGATGTTGGGTGGGAGGGTGCTAGTGTCCTTTGGGGGTCAAGGAGACCTCTCTGAGGCAGTCGCAGAGCTGGGACCTCAGTGACAAGAGGGAGCTAGCCATCCAGCTATTGGCAGCGGGATGTCAAGTACAAAGGTCCTGAGGTGGGAATGAGGCCAGCCTCGAGGAACAAAAAGTCTGTGAGGCTGGAGCATAAAGAGTGAAGGAAAATGTTAGGAGTGGAGGTTGGGAAGAGTCAGGTGTAGGGTGGTCATAGTTAGCAAATAAAAACACAGGATGGCCGGTTAAGTCTGAACTTTAGATGAACAGCAAATACTTTTTTAGCATAAGTATATACCGTGCAATATTGGGATATACTTGCACTAGTAGATTATCCATTGTTTATCTGAAACTCTAATTTAACTGGGTGTCCTGTGTTCTACCTGGCAACGCTAGCAGGAGCCACATCACACAGGACTCCCAAGGCCTGGTAGAGATTTTCAGGATTGTGCCATAATCTGAGTCAGGGCGGTGGAGACTGGGTCTTAGGAGGCAGACCCAAAGCAGCAGGCAGTTGGGAGCTACTATATTTGTGACCTGATGGTGGCCCACGAGAAGGGAAGCAAGAGGAGGCAGGGATTTGTATCTGCTTTGCATCCTGCTGAGTCCTGGGTTTCGACAGTGCCTGGCACACAGGAAGAGCTGATAGATATTAGCTCGATGACCCAAGGCTTGGGAGCATGTGGGTGCTGAGAGCTGGTGTGACCCGGGGCGTGTGTGGATGGTGGAGCTGGCAGATGGATGTAGGGTGGGGGGAAGACGAATCGAGGGTGACCCTTGGGTTTTTGGTGCGAGCAGCTGAGTGGTGGATGATGCCAGTTACTTAGATGGGGAAAGTCAAAGAGGAGGGGGTGGAGGAGGGGCATCTTTCTCTGAGCTACCATTGGCTTGAGGAGCTATTAGACATCCTGGGAGTTGAGCCACCAACCAAGGATTTAGTTCTAGAAGTTAGAGCCCAGGAAACGTCAGGGGTAAGGGTATATGTCTGGGAGTCATCAGCATGCGTTGGCACTTGAAGCTGGGAGATGAGTGGGGTAAGGTCACCACAGGGGGGAGTGCAGATGGAGGGGAAAGGGGGCCCAGGGTAGACGTTGAGAGGTGGGGTGGAGGAGAAGGAACTGGAACGGGGTGCTGAGGATGGTGCCAATGGTGGCCAGTTTTCTCCACTCAGACCACTTGGCCCAACACAAACGCCGGGGTGAGGATGGGAAAGTCACAGAGAACTGAGTGAGAAACAGTGCAAGAGCCTCCTCTGCAAAAATGTCATTACAATGTCAGTACCTGTGTCTGAAAGAAGGAACTTCCGCAGCACAAAGGTTCGAGGAAGATTTGTAACCCTAAGTTAGATTATCTAGAACCAGACAGAAACTTTTCCAGAGAAAGAGAATAAAGAATTAAGTCTCCAGAGTCTGGAAATACTTGATATCCCATGAAGTGGAGAAATGAGGAGGATTGTAAGTAGAAATTTAAAATAAAATGTCTAAGTGTCGGAGAGGTTATTGTATCAATTAAGTGAGAGCAGGGTAAGGATTTTGATAAAGAAACCAACCAACCAAAACAAAAATACCATCATTATAACTGCTTCATTGGAGGCCATAAAATGAACCCATAGTTTTCAAATCAAACTTGAAAATCAAATCACAAAACAGAGCAGAGTGTCAGGGAAGTATATATAAAAAACATGAGAGGGCTTCCCTGGTGGCGCAGGGGTTGAGAGTCTGCCTGCCGATACAGGGGACGAGGGTTCGTGCCCCGGTCCGGGAGGATCCCACATGCCACGGAAGGGCTGGGCCCGTGAGCCATGGCCGCTGAGCCTGCGCGTCTGGAGCCTGTGCTCCGCAACGGGAGAGGCCACAACAGTGAGAGGCCCGCGTACCGCAAAAAAAAGAAAGAAAAAAAAGAAAAAAAACATGAGAGGACTAAATAAGCATATGCCAAGAATGTGTGATTAAAAATCAATAGTCTTTGGAAAGAGGGCATAGAGATTCAACTTATAGCTGGTAGGGTGGGCTCTCCAAGAAGTGGGGAAAAAATGATGTGTAATTGATGACTAAATATATAAAAGAAAAAAAATGTTTCCAGGTTTATAAAGGAGCTAAATCCAGGTATTGAGAAGCCTCATAAAGACCCAATGACAGAACTACCAAACAGCAGCACCAAAACCTCTTCTTATAATCTTCTAAACCACAAGGGAAAATGCGCTCGGAAAGTAAATAACTAGGAACAGCACCATTAGTTTTACAAATTACAATACTTACTATTATTCATACTCCTTGATGATATAAAAATTCTGAAGCAGTATCTCCAAGGAGAAGACTACTGACTTCTCCTTGGGATTAACTCAACCTAGATATCATTCAAGAGCCAAAGGAGTCTTTGCAGATTTAAAAAATTGGTGAAAATGTACTAATCACAAGGCTTCACTTCAAAACGTTTCCAAGAATCTTTTTCCAGAAATTTTAGAGTGCTGGTAATCCTAAAAATAAGAACCCAGCAGCCTACTGAGCAGCTGGATATGAATACACCCAAAACAAAAGTGTTCTTTCTGTGTTCCCAGAACACAGTATGATGAAAATAGAAATAAGTAACAAACTAGCCACAACTACCCAGCCATCTGGCCTTTCTTGATCATCTCCAATCACCGCTGAATTAAAGAAGACACTTGACACAACAATAGCCTATGTGGGATAGGTTTGGAAACGTGGGGTAATCAAGCCTCTGTATATCAGAACTCTAGATGATGCAGCCAAAGCACTACTTGGAGGAAAAGCCATAGCTTTAAATGCTCTGTTATGGAAAGGGAGGCGTAGAACAATAAGTCAAGCATACAGACTTAATCCAGGCTCTCAGTCTCCTGAAGGCATCATGGGTCATACCCCGATTGCCTTGATATTTCCATGGTCACGCAAAGTACTGGAAACAGTAATGTATTCAATATTCGTGAACAAAGATTGAATGTGTGCCAACTACGACCCTCGCACTGCTCCAGGGGCTAGAGATACAGCAGTGAACAAAACAGAGTCTTTAAGAAATCTCTGTTAAGCGAATGAACAATAACAACAACTGGAAAGGAAAAGAGCAGGGGGAAGATAGTTAAAAACAGAAATAAATTAAGAAAAAGTCAATTAAGGAAATTTTAAAAATTAGAAATGTAGGAGATTTAATAATTTGCATTAAAGATTTCCAAATCAATAAAGAGTACAGTGTACCATTACGTGGCTACAAACCTTCAAATTATAATTAAATGAAACAAATATTTTATGTGAAATATGAAATGTAAAAATTACCATGTATACCCTCTTTGAACTTTCAAGGAATAATAACCATGATTTATAAATTATTCGGGAATGACAAAAATCACCTAATTCAATATTCAAGAAAAGTATAATTCAAATCTGAAAACCTAATCAAGATAATAGCCTGAAATAAACTATATCCAGTTTCATTTATTAATATAAATGTATAATATTTCAGTAATATTCTAGCAAATATAATTTAAGTGATATGAAAAATGTAGGTTTTATCCAAGAAATCACTGTAAGCGTGAGTCAATATAAAGAAAACACTATAATTTAGCAGGAGATTAGAGATAAGGGAATCATTTGCATAGATGTACTAATAGACCTGATAAAAGTCGTTTCTAATTTTTAAAAATCATTTTTTAAAAAGGACCAGAAGTATCCCTCCTTAATAATACAATATGTGTCAATGTAAAACCAATTACACTTAACAGGGAAACATTAAAATCATCCCATTAAACATTTTAATAAAAGAAAAAGAGATGTCCGTCATCACCTGATTATTTAATACTGTATGAGAAATTTTTGCTAAAGCAAAGAGAAAAAGAAGCAAAAAATCAGAGAAGAAAAAATTAAGAAAACAACAAAGTATCAGAATGTTCCTTCTGAGTCTGGAGTTCCTGGTTGGGAGACACTGGATGTGCTAGCTGGAAACCGAATGGGAATCTTGGGGAAATTAACCATCTCTCTGAGACCAAGGTGGGAGGAGCCTCTCCTTCTGGGAGGGCTCCTTCAGGGGGCCTAGGCCCCTTCTGGGCTGTGTCTGGGGTCTGACCTGCCTGAGGACTGCAGCCCTCCCTGTCTTTGCTCCCCGTCTTCCCTTGAGCTGGTGACCTGAAGCTGAGACAAGCTTCCCAGGGACCCTGCTGATGCTAACTTCCCGGGACAAATCCTTTCTGTATGATAAGACCAGTTCTTAAGTCTTCCAACTCAAGTCCCTATGTGTCTTTGGTCATTCTGACCCTAACCAACCCCTCCAGACACGTCTGAGAGCCAGATTTCTCAAAATTTTACCAAGGTTAGAAATACAGAGATAACAGCATTATTCTTAGAAAAATCCTAAAGATTCAGTTTGTGATATGTACTTGTGTTTTTAAAATAACAGTTTTAAAAAGGAGAACAATGAGGGAGATCTATTTGATGGTAAAGCATGTTCTGAATTAGTGCTTTAGAATTTCTTTCTTTTTTTTTTTTTTGGCCTAGAATTCTTTTACGAAATGACAGTTTAAACAGAATACCACTATGTTAACAGAGTAGCGCAGTCGGAGGTGGGAAAGAAACTGAGAACCCTGTCTGCCTGGCGCTTCCCTCCCCCTCCCCAGGCCAGTTACCTCCCCCCACCCCATCCTTGGCCCCCAGAGGCGTCCCAAGGATGGCCAGTCAAAGCCAGTAGGCTACAACACCATCCTTGCAATGGTGAGATGTGTCAATCTATGAACATGACATTGCCTAGTACATATGAGGCACTCCAGAGTTTTCGCTGAATGAATGATATGAATTCTGAAAATAAATCCTATCATATTTAAGATGAGCTTGTGCAATGATCTAGCCCAAAAGAACTGTGGAAAAAAGAGTAAGTGCAGTTGAGTGAAAATGAATAGCAACATGGAAAAAGGTGAACTTATTTCCACCACATATTTTTTTTAATTCCAGATAAAGTAAGGAACTAAAAAGATATAACAACAACCCCCCAAAACCCTGTTTATAACATAACTTTTAAAAGAGTGAGAAACCAATTTAAAGTGAGCTACTAATTGCTCACGAGTAAATGCTGATAAATTTTTAACTAAGGTAAGCAAAAAAATTTCCAAGGAAAAGGTGAAAAATAGAGCAATAAAAAACTATAAAGCACTTTATAATGAAATCCAGCCTACTTAGGGTGAAAACAACAGAATGGGGGGAAAAAAAAACTTACAACATCTAGATTAAATAAAAAGCAAAGCAATAAGTAGGAGTTTATACCAATGTATAAAAATACCAGCAAAATTCCCAACAGAAGACCAACAATGGACATGAACAGTTTATAGGAAGAGAAATACAATAGAAACCAACCAGATAGAAAAATGCTTAGACATTAAAGATATGCAAATCAATTCATCAGTATTAAAATGCACTGTTATGCCCACTAAAAGAGAGAGAGAGGAGAATAACAGAATTCAGATAGCACAAAGGCTGAGCAGGCTGGAACAGTGGCCAAGGCCACCGTCACTCAAAGGCTTAATGATGATATTGATCAAGAGCCATAATCTCTGGTTATCTTAAGACTGTAATTGAAAATAAGTAAAGAAGAGCTATATGAACAAAGCTGTTCACAGCAGCCTTTATTTATAATCACCAAGATCTCAAAATAACCCAAATATCTAGCAATTGATTTTGGTACCTTTAATTGATAGAATATTTTGAAACCACTAGGAATGTTGAATGTGTAAAAACATGAAGTTTTTGATGAAATAATAGATGAAAAATAGAACTCAAAATTGTCTGCCCACCCTGCCCAAAACAATGGGAAAATAGAAAAAGATGAGAAGGGAATGAAGGATCAATAAAGCCCTGGTACTGGAATTGTCAGCGTACTAGACAATGACAGATCTCTCTGGGCATCCACCTTAGCTGCTCAGAGGAGATGTGAACCAGAAAGCACAGACTGCCCGCACGCGAAGCACCAAATTAAAATGCAGATTCCAGACCAAGTCAGGTTGGGGCCCAGACATTTGAGTTTTTAACACTCGATGAGGGTGTGCTTCTTACAAACGCTAAAGTTTGGGAACCATGGACGACTAAATTATTTCTAAGTAGTTTTGTGATGCTAGATTCAGATTTTCTACAGGCTTCGTAGTTGAGTGTGGCTAAACAAAGGTGAATCAGGTTTACGCATCACGGCTCCAGTTTGGTCCTGGTCAGGACGGAAGGGGTGGGGGGTTCTCAGGAGATGGACCAGTACCGGCAGGCCTGGATCTTTGCCCGGGCTTGTCCTTCTGGGGAGGATCCCTGCCTTTGCCAGAGTGGGTGTGACCACGCAGCATCTCCAGCTGGAGCCTGTGTGTGTGATGCCTCACTGGGTCCTCACTAATCCTTGACCTTCACCCTGTCCCCTACCCCCAGCGAAGTCACCCGGACCCTCCCTACCCTGGAATCTCTGCAGAGACTGTTTGACCAGCAGCTCTCCCCCAGCCTGCGTCCACGGCCTCAGGTAAAGACTTTGGGATTGGACAGATGAGATTGATAAAACCAGTGGGGCAGGGGTGGGGGGTCGGATGGGGCATGGGGAGAAGAGGTAACCAATGTCCCGAGGGCTCAGAAGGAAGCACCGCCTTTGTTGGACCCCCAGAGTATAAGGGGGCTGGGGAGCCTCAGCACCCTGACCCCCCGCCCCCGCTGGATTTTGATTTGAGGAATAAAGATTTCAAATTACGCAACCGCCAGCAGAACTCCTTATTAGTGCTGAATAAGGAGGCAAGGCAGGACCTTTTCCCACCATTTCTCATCAGAAACTGAAAAAAACATGAGGTGCCTAAATGCTTGATCCCTCCTCATGCCCCAGGAAGAGCAGGTGAAGGCAGGCCCCCCGCCAGACACACACACACACACACACACACACACACACACGCACGCACGCACACGCACATGCACACACATATGCGTGCTCACAGCCTGGCAGGGGGCCAAGGCCAAGTTGTCTGTGTCACAGAAGGTGTCCTCGGCAAAGGTAAAAACAAGCACAGATAGGACTTCCAGAGAAAGCACTTGCAAGGGACAAGAGTTTAAAAATGTTTAAAAAGCAAACCCTTCCAAGCACAATTAAGTAAAAGCAACCAAATTTTTTAAGTGGGAAGAGGATTTTAAAAGCCCGTTTTACTGAAGAGGGACTGGGAATAGCTGGGATGCCCTGGAAAAGATGTTAGTGAACACCTCATGAGTAACTGGAAAATGACCTGCAAAGCAGGGAGACCTCTTCTTGCCTCTCAGACAGGAAAATTTGATTGGTGAAGCCAGGACTTGGCTCTAACATGAGGGTCAGGGACTCACAGCTGAGAGTGGAAATGGCTTTCCTAAAAGGCACTTTAACCGTCTGCATGAAAATGTTTAATGCCCGGAGTCCTTCAAGTAAGCCATTCCACCTGCAGGCAGCTGCCGTAGGGTCTACGTGTTTGCATAGAGATGTTGACAGAAATGTTTATCACAGCTTTGTCTCTAAAAACAGAAACGCTGGAAACACAAACAGAGAGAGAAAGGGTTAAAGTATGATGCAGAATTCTGTTCTAAGGTGGATGCACTGACTCCAAGGCATACCGCTGAATGAAAAAAGCAAACGGTAGAACAATATATAAACTAGGATGTAAGTCTACGCGTGGAAATCGCACCAGAAGTGTTTATACCCGAAGGGCTACTCTGTTCACGTGGAATTGGGCCAGAGGGGCCTGGGTCAGGGGAGACTTCAGGTTTGCCCAAATGGTTTTTCGGAGTTTTTTTTTTTTACTGAGAAAATTTGTGTTCTATTTGTACAACTTAAAATTCATCAGGATAAAAAAAAACAACAACAACAACGTAATTTTGCTTTCCTTGAAGTGAATGCTGGGTTAATTTCCGGGAAAGTAAAAGCAAATCTAGACAAAACAGAGACCCTACCAGACACTAAAATTTAAATCGTTTGAATACAAGACCACACACCCAAGTCTTTGAAGTAGGATTGGACGAGGGAGAAGCTTCCAGAGAGAAAAGCTGGTAACAGCCACGCCCCAGCATGATGCCCTGCGTGCAGAGGCCAAAGTGTTTGCATTCGGTGGCAGGACAGAGTAGCGATGGGATGGGAGGTGGCGTCAGGATTTAGAGGAAGGGTTCTGGCTGCCACCCTCCAGTCTGAGACCCTGACTTGTCAAGAAAAGCAGACAACGTCTTGATGCCTCCAGAAATTCACAAATGGAAGAGGGAGTTCCGAGGCTGCCTGAGGTAGAGGAAAGAACCCTGGCCTCTGGATCAAAAACACCCAAGTTCAGTATCTAACTCACCTCCCTCCCGCCTGCCCCGTCCTTAGTTGCCTTATCTGAGAAATGGGCATTGTCATATCTGCCACTGCAGGGGTATATGAGGGAGTAAATGAAATTGCTTGGGTGAGACATCTGGCCATGGTAGCCTCTTACCAACACTAGGCCCTTTCCGTTAGGTAGGCAAGATAAGATGGGGACCCCTGCGCGACATTTATTTGAGAACTGCTGGGAGGTGCAAAATGCAACATTATCAAAATGACTGCTGGTCCGAAGTTTGGGGAGAGCCCTGGGTCTGCCCTATGTAAGAACAGAGAGTCGTTAACCTTGGAGCCCACATCCTCCGAAGTTGAACTGAAAAGCTAAGTGCAGTAACCAGGTCAGCTTCTACAAACCCACAGGTGGCCCTCAGACCAATTCGCCCACAACCTCAACGCTAGTGACATTTGGGGCCGGATCTTCTTTTGCTGTGTGGGACTGTTCTGTGCATTGTACGATGTTAACACATGCTGGCCTCTACCCACTAGATGCCATTAGAATCCCCCAATTTTCACAACCCAAAATGTTCCAGACATTGTCAAATGACCCCAGAGGGCAAAATCTGTACCAGCTGAGACCCACAGGGCGAGATCTACATTCAAATCTCAGGTCAATACCAGCTTTGTGACCTTGAACAAGTGACTCACCACTCTGACTCAGTTTCCCCATCTGCAAACCAAGGACTAGAAGAGTCAATACATCTTAAACACGCTGCGCATAGCATACGAACCCATCACATGGTCATATGTATTCTGCCTAACGAGGCAGTAGAGGCTAAGCTCCAGCGTTCTTCTAATACCTTTTGTTCCAAGAACTAACTCCCACTTGGTTGGTAGCTTCATTTATACTTTGTACGTCTTTACCAAACCTGCCCCAAAAGACATAGATTCGAAGAGAGAGTGGGGAAGACACCATCCTACCACCAGGTGATGGGCCGGGTAGTAAGCAGGCGATCTCCAGTGTCTGAAGGAGGATGAGGGGGTTTGAATCTGCCATCTTTTCAACTCTTTATGAGAAAAACACCCCTAAAACAAGGGATCCTGTAGTCTCCCACCTGCTGTCCTGCTCCATTCTTACCTGCATCTCAGCTCCACTCTTTTGAGCCCTCCTGCTGACCAATAATAACTGAAGACTGATTGAGAGCTTTGTCGAGGAGCAAGGGCCAAACCAAGAAGAATTAGAGAAAGTTGTGACAGAGAGTAACTGCCACGATGATGGCGGTGATGGCTGTGCTGGAGGTGGCCGTAGCGGCAGTACTGCTGATGGTCAGAAGTGACGGTGATTGGTGACGGCAGAAGGAGAGAGCTAAAGCGGCTGCTGGGAAACTGAGGTCAAAAGCCTCTGTAGGGACTTCCCTGGGGGTCCAGTGGGTAAGACTCCGCGCTCCCAATGCAGGGGGCCTGAGTTCCATCCCTGGTCAGGGAACTAGACGCCACGTGCCGCAACTAAGAGTGTGCAGGCGGCAACGAAGATCCTGCGTGTGGCAACTAAGACCCCGGTGCAGCCAAAATAAATAAATAAAAATAAATCTTTAAATAATAATAATACTTATTAAAAAAAAAAAAAAAGCCTGTGTAACCTGGCTGACTTATTCAGGAAGGGGTGGGGTAAAGGGACATCTCCTCATCGGTGACAACCCTCATTCCACTCTGCTTGGTGTTCAAGATTGTCAAGTCTGGTGTTCTTGTCCTAGTGGAGGGCGGGGATGGTGCCCTTTTAACTCTACATCTCCAGCACCTTGGGAACGTGTCTGGCACAGAATAGGTGCTTTGTAAGTATTTGTTCTGTGAATAAATGCTTGAGACCGTGGACTTGGTGCCAAGCAGACATGGTTTCCTGACCTGCTGTGCCGTTACTAGCTGTGTGACTTCTGACAGGTAACTTCAGCTCTCTGGGCCTCAGGCATGCATTGAACAACTTTACCGAGCATCTTCACCGGCCAAGCACCAATGTCACAGCACCGGACACACTTCTCACGGTCCCAATTCTCACAGTGTTTACATTCTAGCAGGGGAGATACACAAAGAGCAAATAAACAATCGTGGTGATTGGTATGAAACGAAGCAGGGTGATCTAGTAGAGATGATTTTAGCTCGTGTGATCAGGAAAGACCTCTCTGTGGCTCTGAGACCTGAATGACAAGGAAGTGGCCTTCTCAGGTGACCTCCATGTTTCTAGGGATTCCTCAGAAAGTGTAGCTCAAGGCCAAGGGCAGATCAGAAGTGAGGATGAGCGTGGCTGGGGCTGAGGGGTGGATCATACAGAGTCTTTAAGAGTTTGGATCATTTCCTCTCAGTGGTGGGAAGCAGCTGGACCAGGGGGTTTCGAGCCGGGGACGGCCGTGTTTCGGAAGTCGAGCCAGGAGCACCGATGCAGTACACGTAGGAGGGTGGAAAGGTTATAATCGAGGACAGGCCTCGGTTTTGTTTAAGCAACTGAGAAGCACCAGGGAAGAAGCAGGTTTAGAGGGAAGAAGAAAGGAAGATGCATTTTTTGGTCATCATAATTTTGAGACGGTTGTACATATCTCTGATTTCCTTGTCTTCAAAGGGGGACAATAATCCTACTTGTGGGGTTGTTAGGGAGATGAACCAAGATGAAGCATGGAAAGCGCTCAGCCTGACGCCTCTCAGCGGCTGGCACTCAGCATGCCGTCCTTATTTGCTCTCATGTACCAGGTGCCTGGTGAGGCCAATCCGATCAACATGGTGGCCAAGCTCAGCCAACTGACAAGTCTCCTGTCTTCTATTGAAGATAAGGTATGTGGGGGACCCTGCAGCTTCCCTGGACTTCTCTATGGCCCCCTCTTAGCTTGGAGAATGCCCAGGTACCCCTGTGACTCTGTCCCAACCTGTACTGCCTTCCCTTCCCCTCCCAGCCTGAAGGGCCCCGTGCGTTTCTGCCCACAGGTCAAGGCCTTGCTGCATGAGGGTCCCGAGTCTTCCCACTGGCGTTCCCTTATCCCACCAGTCACCTTTGAGGTAAGTGGCTGTGGACTTGTGCTTCACAGGAGGGGGCTGGGGGCGGTTCTGGTCCCTGGGGAAGGGGGGCTTTTGATGGACCACCAGTCCTTCCTCAGGAGGGAGCCCAATGGCTGGGCTGAGATTGACGGTCAGCGGAACCAGCTCCCTGGGAAGATGATTAAACCTTAGAATGGGTGCCCAGATGAACCTGTGGAGCCTTCGCCATGGGGAGGCTCCCAAGGAAGGAGCTTCTCATGGGCCCAAGATGCCAAAACTTCTTCCTTCTCCAAATGGGGGCAGTGAGTGTCATCAAACAGAGGGCCTCCCCGAACTGGCTGGAAAATAGTGCCTCAAGGAGGGACTGGGGGGAAAAAAGTGATTCCTGTGACTTCCCCGAAAGTGACTGAGTTAGAATCTCCAGGCCCAGAAATTTGTTTTTCTTTTCGTTTTTTTTTTTTTTTTTTTTTTTTTTATCGCTCAAAGGGGTATCTCTATTTGAGGAAATCAACGTGTGACACTTTTGAGAGATGAAATGTTACAGCTTGTACACCAAAATCAAAAAATGAAAAATTAAAAAATGAAACGGTTACCAAGGTAATGCAGGTCAGGGGATCAAAGGTGAAGGGTCACACATTATTAAAAAATCCAGAAGGACGGCTGCATCATGATCTCTCATTAGTGTTCCAACGGTGCCTCTCTGGGTAAACTTGAACATTTCGGCAGACATTCAAGCAGCTTTTTCGGTAAAAAGATTTTTACATGACTGTTGCTATTCCCATGATCATCTTCTATAGGTGGCGCGGTGTTGAGAACATAGTAGGCGCGAGCTCCGCGGAATACACTTTGGGAACCGCCCTTCCGGCTTGTTTTCAGCAGCCATTTCCCCCCCGCGTGCGCATCCTCCTCCGCGCGACCGGGACCACGAGCGCGCTGTTTTCTTCTTTTTTTTTTGCGCAGCACTGGTTCCACATTCAGAAACAGGACAGGATGCCCACCCCCAAATCCTTCCTAGCCCTGATGACAATTCGATTTTAAGATGTATTTCCATCTTCTGAACATGCCTAGGCAATTGTCTTTTTCCTAATTATTATCAGTGAATGTTCACTTATTGGTTGTAACGAGGCCCAGGAGCATAAATCTGTTACTAAAATCCTTTGTGGAAGTAGATGACACATCAGATTAATGAGTGTTGCCACATTCAGCTGTGAATAAACCATCTTCCAGTCGTTCATCCGTTCCCTTCACCAGACCTGGCGGAATAGCTGATGTGCACACGGTGGACAAGCTGGGCTCCTCCCACGTTTCAGGGACTCTCGCGAGCTGCCCGTGGAAACTCCCTCCGCGGCAGGGAGGCTCAGAAACAGAAGCCAAGTGGTCCCGTGCGGGAGGGACACCAGAGCTGGACACATGGCCAAGGGCTGCCCAGTCGTATCGACAAGGGATCACGGACTGGCACTGTGAAAGCACAGAGAAGGGATAACCAAAATCTCCTCTGCCCCTCCCCTCCTTCCCCCCCACCTCCTTTTCACAGGTGAAGTCAGAATCTCTGGGGATTCCTCAGAAACTGCAGCTCAAAGTCGATGTTGAATCTGGGAAACTGATAATTAAGAAGTCCAAGGACGGTTCTGAGGACAAGTTCTACAGCCACAAGAAAAGTAAGGCCCCCTCATGTCTGTAAAGCTCTCATTCTGCTAGTGCCCTTACTGTGGCCGCTCAGCAGCAGGCTGCTGGAAAAGTAAGTCCTGCCAGGCACCTTCCACCCTCTGCTGGGGTACCCACCAACCCTCAGCCTGCCTGTGGGAACCCCCAGTCATAAGGCTCCCCTCTCGTGCCCCCTCTACCTTGAGGCCTGCCCTGTACGCTCCACCTGCTTCCTCCCACCCTGGGGAAATGAGCTCATACTTGGCCCAGGGTGGCGGTTCCACGTGTGTTCATGCTCTTCCCTGCTAGGAGCCACACTGACACGTGTGGTCATCATTATGCCTGGTTCAGGCCCTGCTGGCCAAATCAGGCTGCAACTCTAGGGTAGCACAGACAGAGAAACAGTTTAGCATGGCATTAAAGTCATGAGCTCTGTCTGAATTCACATCCCAGCTCAGCCACTTAGCACCAGTGTGACCTTGCATGCGACACTTAACCTTCCTGGGCCTCCGTTTCCTCATCTGTAAAATGAGGATGATAAGACTCATGTGAATGGATCTACGTGTAAGGCTCCTTAGGAAAACCTAGCACATAGGAGCCAACTCTGGGCAACTGAGGCTTTGCATCTCAAACAAACTCATCAGTAAAATGGAAAGTGTTCACACGCCAAAAACTTATAGAGAAGCTGCTGTGGGCCAGGCACTGGGGATCCAGGGCAAGCAGGATGGTCGGAGACTCTGTCCACGTGGAATTTACATTCCAATGCATTGAGTGGCCAATAAGTATGTCAATATGATGATTTCAGCCACTACTGAGTGCTCCGAAGAAGGCCACAGGTTGGATGGAGAATAACTGGGGAGGGGGCGGGGAGGCAGTTTTAGAGGCAGAGTCTAGAATTGGCAGCCTTGATAGTGAGAATGGCAAGTGACAGCCTGCAGTGTGGCCAAGGTCAGGGGGAGAGAAAGGCTACACAGAGGCTCCCAGGGGAGGGAGCCCTGGGGGACAGCAGGGCTTTGGGCAACAACCGAACAGAGTGGGGGAAGATGCTCAGATGTGCCCCTGGCATCACTGGGCTCGGAGGCTGGCCTGCCAGGGAGGGGGCAGCTCCAAGCCTCAGTTTCTCCATCTGTACAAGGCGGGGAGCCTATGTATCGTCACATGATATTTTCTGAGCCACATTTCCTTACTTGATCTCATTTTATCCTCACCTGGCCGACAGGTTCCCTGAGATACTTGGTAAGGGCTATGGACTCTCCCCTCAAGTTTCACACAGCAGTTTGTATTCCAACCCCTGAAGACAAAGCCCCTCTGGTCTGTAAACAGTATTTTTTATTCTGCAGGGGCTCAAAATTTGCTTAGTAGCATATAATTAGGGATACCAGATTAGCAAATAAAAATACAGGATGCCCAGTTAAACTCAAATTTCAGATAAACAATGAAAAAGCTTTAGTGTAAGTATGTCCCGTGCAATACGTGGAACATACTTATAGTGAAAAGGTACGCCTTTTTCTGTAAAGGAATCCCAGTCATCCTGTATTTTATCTGGCAGTTCCAGGCATGATCAGTATCTTTTGTTCTGAATAAAGTAGTGTGAGAAGAGAAAGAACAGAGAAGGAGAAACCAGAAAACATCAAAGTAGAGAGTAAAGGTAAACATTCTTTCATGAAACTTGTGTTGTAGTTATACATACACATGCACACACACATAGAAATTATATGCATGTGGTCACCATGTAAAATCTTTTTCCTGCTGTCTGGAAGCAGAGGACTCTCCTCTGGTTCTGTTAGAAGCCTGACTTGTGGGATGGAATGTTCTGGAGGCAGGTTCTGGTTGGAGACCGTGACTGATGGCTGGTGTTGAAAAGTTGGGAAAATCCCGCTGCTCTAGCCTTGCCAAGCAGATGCCTGTAGGGAGTGTGGGCTGTGCTTCCATGCTGTCTGCCCACTGTCATTTAGCCCATGAGTTGGAGTGGCCTTCAGATATTGTCCTGGGTCACCACCACCCACTCTGAAGCTCTCGCCAGCAGAGATGGCAAATGGGAGCAGGTCACAGCACATCCCACAGGGGACTCTAGGGGACATGACATGAGCCACAGCCTCGCCCCATCAAGAACACTGGCCTGAGCTGTCTATTCAGATGGTGGATACTTGGCCTGACAGCCAAGCCCTGCAGATACCACTCGTCACCCCTAGAACCTCCTAGGGCTGGACATCCAGGCGGGACGGGAAGGGGATTGTGTGTTCAGCACCAACTCGATGTCAGACACTATGCTGGGAACAGCAGGACAGAGGATAAGAGCACACATGGGCTCCGGGGCTAGACGTCCCAGGTTCAAATCTAGGCTCTAACACTTGCTGGCTGTATCATGTTGGCCTAGTTGCTTAACTGCTCTGTACCTCCATTTTCTCATCTGTGAAATGGGAATAATAGGCTTGTCATGAGTAGACGAGCTAATGCCTGTAAAAGTACATCCCATGAGCCCAGAGGCAGCACTGACCCCACGGCAAAGTGTCCAGGTAGAGGCCATGGGGGCTGCCCCACAGGGGCCTGCCCTGCCCTGCAACCTCCTGCTCCTGAGTCCCACCTGGGCTGTGGCACGAAGGTCCAAGGGATACTCTCAGGGCAGCAGGGGGGATGGAATTCTGGGGACCAGCCCTGTGCAGGAGGTGGGGTGCAGAAAGGAGAAGAGTGGTGTTAGGAGCACAGGGAGGTGTTAGAAGCCCAGCCTTGAGTCCCAGGTCAGCCACTTGTGACCTTGGTCTAGTGCCCTCTCTCTGTCCTCAGTTTATTATTCTGTCAAATAGGTATAATAGCGTCCTGTAGGGCTGCCGTGAGTCTTCAGTAAGTAAACATCAAAGTCCACAGTGTCTAGCGTCTAGTAGATGCTCAAATAATTGGCTGCTACCACCACCATCATCATATAATTGTCCCTCCAAGGCAGCTTTGAGGAAGGTAGAATCGAGCAGTGAGGAGGACGACGGATCAGGAAACGAAGTCCCTGGACACTGGAGTGTGACAAGCTGTCATATTCACGCAGAGTTCGATCGCAGTGCCGGGGCAGGACCGCTCCGTCCACTGCCAACTTGGGCAGGAGAGCTGGGGACTTATTGGGGGTGTGAGCGGGGGAGGGCTGTTGAAAGTGACGGGCTTAGAACCATACTTTCCTCTTAACGGCCACAGAGTCTGACTTACAACTGAAAGGAATGGACCCAGCTTTGACAAAATGAAACAGAAACCAACAATGAGTAAGGAGATTGTCAGAGAGTGCCTGACGGCTCTAAAAACTTGAGGTTTCTGGACTGAAAGAAATGCTCCTCAGGATTCTGAGGAGCACTGTGAATTCTTGTCAGTTAATTCAATGCACATTTTTCTTTTGAGCATCTTCCGTGGGCCAGCCCTGAGTTATATAGCCCTCCCTCAAAGAACCTGCGGTTCAGGAGGGAAAGCTGACGTGTGCGCATGTATTAGAATGTGGGTCAGATGTGAGGTTAGCCCTGGGGGAGGACTGAGGAGCGCTGTGTGGGGCTGTGCGGGGAAGCTTCACACCACAGAGGTGGCTCTGCCTGGGGCTTCGGAGGATGAAGAAATCACCGGGCCTTGGTGACCCGGGGTGTGTTCTAAGTGCAGTGAGCCGCTGTTTGGAGGTTTCAGGCAGGGCAATGGTGTGATCCCCTCTAAAATGAACTCTGGCTGCTGTGCTGAGAATAAACGGTGGCAGGGGCAAGCAGAGCCAGGGAGACCAATTAAAGGGCTGTGACAGTGGCTGGCAAGAGGTGGTGGTGGCTTGAGATGGGGAAAGATAGGCAGGTTGGGAACGTTGTGGAGGTAGAACTGCTCAGACCGGCTAATGGAGGAGATGGAGAGGGGCAAGGGAAGAGGAACCGAAATGATTCTATGTAACTAAGTATGGGAACAAGTGGGCCACTTACTGACCCTGCCACTGACACTAATATTAGTATTAATAATACTAATTCTGAGCAAGCAAGATGTCACGTCCCAGGGGCAGCCACACAGTCCTACAAAGAGAAGGAAAACCAGAGATTCGGAGGGAGGGAGACATAGCCTAAGAGCAGCAGATTTGGAGAAGCTGGGCGTTCCAGTTGGCAGCAGTAGGAGTCTGTGACTGCCTCTGACACGGCTGAGGGGACTTCTGAGAGCAGGGGCCCCCCACGATTTCCCTGGAGTGAGACTTCAGCTCAGGATGGTGGCTGAACACACACACGATTGTCAGTTCCCTTCCTAAAGGCAAAACTGACAGGGACAGAGAAAACAGGAGGGCAGGTAACGGCAACACAATTCTGAATGCTGAAAAGCAGATGGATAATGAGAACCAATGTATAGGAACCAAAAAAGCTAAATTTTAAGTATGGCATAGGGAAAGTTGAGATGCCTGACATGCCACAGAACCACAAAGGGCATAGGAGTCAATAGCAACCGGGGCCCCTGGAGTGAGGGTGAAGCTGGGGTTACAGACAGCAGGATTGGATGAAAATCTTTTTTAAAGAGTTAGACCCACCAGATCCCTGTCCATGCCACACAGCTGGTGGCTACCCCTCACACATTAGGCAGAAGACCTGAGGTTCATTCTCTGGAGGAGGTAAGGGAGTGGGAGACACCAGCGTTACTTCTGAACGCTGAGACGCCAGCCTTCACCCCTGCCCAGCTCGGGATGCTGCCAGCCAGGCCCACACCCTGCAGGCAGGCAGTTGGAAGATTCTTCCTGGACCACATGACCAGCCCAGGAACAAAAATCTAAAGACACTGCCATGAAGAGGTTCCCCACAAGTCAACCCATGAGACCACCCAGTGGAGAAACCCTGCTGGACAGTCCCCCACTGGCACTGTGGGGATCCACAGCGAAGGACCACCAGACAGTGGAGAGAAGCCTGGAATAGGAAACAATGAGACTCAAGGCAGAAGTAAGGAAAAAAGACAAAAAACGTGCAGGAAACAAATTATGACAGTTAAAAGAAATTGGACCAGGAAACAAGAACAGAATGCTACTGAAGGAACACTCCGAGAACAAAATAAAAATGAGGAAAAAGGAGAAGGAAGGGAACAGGAGATTAGTAAGGAAAAATAAAAACATTATAGCAGAATCTTTTTTCAGAAATTTTAAAAATAAAAACTCAAAGGAAGGGTGGAAAGATAAAGTTGAGGAAAGCTCCCAGAAGGTAGAACAAAAGGACAAAGTGAGGAGACATAGGAGAGAAGGGATTTTTGAAAATTAGAAGACCAGTCCAGGAGGTCCAATACCAATATAATGAGAGTCAGTAAGAGAAGACCGGGAAACAGTGAGAAAAAGCATTAAAGAAACAATTCAAGAGAAGTTCTCAGGACTAAACAGTTTCCAGACTGAAAATGGCCCACCGAGTGTCCAGCACACTCTGAGGCACATGCAACGTTGGAAAGTCTCATAACACTGGATTCTAAGAAAAGATCCTAAAATCTTCAAAGCAAAAGATAGATTATAGCCTGGGTCAGGGGTCCGCAAGACCATGTCCAGGTACAGTGAGTGATTCTCCAGGAGGACTCCCAGGACTCAGTGTAGAGTCATATAGCTGTGGTTTATTACAGTGAAAGGACACAGCACAGTCAGCAAAGGGAAAATGTGCCTGGGGTGAAGTCTAGGAGAGACCAGGCACAAGCTTCCAGAAGTCCTTTCCCTGTGGGGGTCGCGCAGGACGTGCTTAATTCCTCCCTTGATGAGTTGTGACAACACGTGTGAGATGTCATCTACCAGGGATGCTTGTTAGGGACTCAGAATCCCAGCATGTTACTGGAGGCTGGTCATGTAGGCACCTTCTGCCTGGTACACACCCAGACTCCCAGGAGGAAAACAAATATTCAGTGTAAACCACACTGTTGGTACAAACATCACAGGCACAGTGAGTTGCTCTTAGTTCTGGGGATGCTGGGAACCCTCCCCAAATCCAAGGTCCTAGATGCCACCCAAGGGCCACCTTCAAGCCGGCTTTCCAAGGATAGCAGTCAGGCTTGCCATGTGAACTCTTCTGCATACAGATGGATCAGAATGATGTTTTATTTCTCAGCAGCAATGCTGCAAACTAGAAAGGATGGAGCAAGTCTCCAGAGTCCTGAGGAGAATTATTCCTGACTTAGAGTTGTGTCAGTGAAGCGTGAGGGTAGAGTTTTCAGACATGCGAAGCTTCCAAAAATGTATCACCCCATCCCTTCTTTCTTGGAAAGCTACTAGAGATGTTGCTTTACCAAAATGAAGGCATAAACTGAGGAAGAGGATGACATGGGATCCAGTACAAGAGAGACAGAGGTGAATGGATTTCCCAGATGATGGAGAAGGAAGGCCCTAAAGTAACGGCTCTGCATCAGGCCTAGAGGTCACCAGTCTGGAGAAGAGAAGGCCCAGAGGCTCTGGGAGAGGCTCCCTCAGGATGATGAAACTGATGAAAGTGATTGACCACACGGAAAAGAGAGTTACAAACTGAGAGAGTTAGGACCACTGAAAAAAGTATGGCAATTATTAACTCCAGGAAAAACAGAAAGTTGTGTAGGAAAAAGAAAGCCGTCAGGGCTTGTCTGTCAAGAGCATTCCCATAATAACAAACACTGAATGCTTATCTGGCCAAAATGATGATATAATTATTAGAAGGATGATGGAGGGACAGGGGGAGGGGAATGGTGAGGTGGGGGAACAGGTTGTAAATGTGAAAGAGAGCTAAACCTTCATCTTCTATAGTGGGAAGTCAATATGTAATAGGAAGTACCTAAGACTGAAACACCAGGAAGTAGCAATATAAGCATCGTATTTAGAGTCATGAAGTAAAATTCCAAAAGAATCCACTAAAAGAATTGATAGTGGTTGCCTCTAGGGAGCTGGACATTGGAGGGAGGTGGGGTTGGGGAGTGCAATTGTTCGTAAAAATCTTGTAGAACAATTTGAGTCTTTTAGTCGTTGATAGAAGTGAAAATATTTAATTTTTCATTTAGATATAAATTCAAAAGCACAAGAGGGAAGGGAGGAAGAGAAAGGAAGGAAAAGAGATAGGGAGGAGGAGAGAGAGAGAGAAGGAAGGAAGAGAGGGAGGGAGCTGAAAAGATGGACAGTCACACTGTCTCTGCTCCGGCCAGGCCACCCTTCCTGTTCCAGGCACCACCCTTCCCAGCCATGAACTCCTCCCTGTAAGAGGAGCAAGGATCTGGGAGACCAGGCACAGATCTGGGGCTCACCCTGGACACGGAAAAGTCAGGATTGTTGATGGTCAAGTGCCAGAGTGTAGCGGAGGCTCTACATATTGGGTGATGATGAGAAAGATGAACTTTCATCCCTCTTCAGTCCTGCAGCTCATCAAATCTCAGAAGTTTCTGAACAAGTTGGTGATTTTGGTGGAAACAGAGAAGGAGAAGACCCTGCGGAAGGAATATGTTTTTGCTGACTCCAAAGTAAGTGACGACAAACCACTAAGATGGGCCAAGAGGGGAGTGAGGGATGCACAATTTCTGAGGCTTGCTGTGTGCCTGGAAGTCGGCACCATGGGCTCACTCAGCTCTCACAACCCATTTCCCACCTGGGAAAGCCAAGCGCAGGAAGCTGAGGGGGTGCGTTCCAGGCCAGCTGGGATTCAAGCATCACAGCTCCATCCTCTCCCTTTGCTACCACGCCTGCCCCTGAGAGAGTGCATCCTTTATCACCCATGTCTTACTAGGCCTGAGCCCCACTGGGGGGCTTTGAACTTCGCCGGGATGCACCCGGAGGCCCTCAGGGGCACCCCAGATTTAGATCTGAGTCTCAACCAGCGCTCCCTCCATTTCTACACTTTGCCCCACTCTGCAGAAGTGAGAGTCCCTGCCAGGCCTGGCTGCTGGGCTAAGAGGTGGGTGGGCAGATGGAGAAACTTGGGATCTGGGCGTTGTGGTGGGCCTCTGTACAGACAGTGTCTCTGTGACCTTATCCCTCACTTCAGACATGCCAACAAGGGGCTGAAACCCACCCTTGCGGCCCTGCTGTTTATCCTGCAGTGTACGACTCGGATGAGACAGGGCACAGAGTGCTCCCAGCACGTGAGGTGTTGGCTGACCGTGTCAGCACCATGGCAGAGGGACAGAGCTTCTATCATAGGCTCACAGGGACAGCCCCATCGAGTGCCGGGACCCACCTCTTTCTACCTGTGTGGCAGGGGTGGGCTGCTGGGAGGCCAATGGGGGGGTCCAGGGGTGCCCAGAACTTGCTGAGAGGGTGAAAAGGACTGGGAGGAATGATAGAGAAGGAACTGGGAAAAACAAGGAAGTGGGGGCCAGACAGGTGGGGGGAGGCAGAAACCTGGCTGGGCAGCGTGCTGGGCACGTGGGCAGAGGTCCAAAGCCCAGTTCCACTCATTGCCGCAAGTTCAGAAGGATGAGGCGCTGAATATTGAGCCATTTGTAACTAAAAGCAGGTTTCCGTAAAGACAGCCATCACAGTTCTTCGTGAGCTGCTTTCTACGGAGGGAACTTGGATTTGCCATTAGATTGAATCATGTGAAATTGTCAAACGTTGGTAATTTCATATGGTGCAGCCTGAACCTTGGGGGCATGCTTGTTTGGTCACCCTGCCCTATTGAACTGTAAGCTACGAGAGGGCCGCGTCTACTTTGTGCCCTACTGTGTACCCAGGACAACTAAACGAAGACTGTTAAGAAGGCTACGACAGCCTTTGTGTGTTCTTTCCTTTTTAATTCGTTTCTTTGATTAAATTTTCTTTCATTACGTAAGTAATCTAATTCTCATTAGTGAAAAAGTATACAGATAAACAAAAAGTTTAAAATAGAAACAGCCCTATACCACTAGTAATCCTCGGACTCTATCTTTCAGGATGGTTTTTGTTTGTGTTTTTTTAACACAAATGCAGTGGTGCTGTTCATAGTGTTTTGTCAACTGGTTTTTCATACTAAACAAGGTATCTTGACCGTCTACCCTTGTTGATGAAGTACTTCTGCCCCCCAATTTTTAAAACCTGTGGTCTTCTAGCATATGGATGACCCATAATACAGTTAGTAATTCATCTCTTAAGACCGGACAAGAAGGTTCCTAATATTTTCTGCTGCAGTCCCCACGATGTAGTCGGGTCTTCGAACAGTCCCTGATTCTTTCCTTAGTCAGGTCCTTGCAGTGGAAGGGCTGGGTCAGAGAGAAGCCGCTCTCTTAAGACCTCGGACACGTATTTCCAGATGGCTCTCCTGGAAGTCCACACTGATCTGCGCTCCCCTCAGTTTTCTCGAAGCTGACCAGTCCTTTGAAAGTAGCATGTGCAGGGAGGCAGAGGCCTGTCTGAGTCTGTCTGCCCTTCAATCCCTAGAAGAGAGAAGGCTTCTGCCAGCTCCTCCAGCAGATGAAGAACAAGCACTCCGAGCAGCCGGAGCCCGACATGATCACCATCTTCATCGGCACCTGGAACATGGGTGGGTCCACATGCCACCCCGCCTCCAGGCACCTCCCCTGGGGTTCTGCTTTGCTGCCTCAAGCATCCTTGCCTGCCTCCCCCCCACCCCCAGTCCCGAGACCTGGGTACCCATCCTGAGACAAGGGGTAAGAGAAACAAGCCTTGGGATTCTCATACCCCAAGTGCAGCTGAAATGGGTTACGTTGCTTGTCGAAACTGGAAAGTCTGAATATATGGGTGAAGAGGCTCTTGGGCACCTGCCAGCCTGGGGCAGCTTGCCAAGGGGCTTCAGTCCTGGAAGGAAGAGCTCCCTTTTTGATTTGGGCTGCCAGGTTTATTGAGCAAGAAAGAGAAAGAGAGATGATGCCTAGTTGAATTTGAATTTCCTATAAACAACAAATTATTTTTTAGTAGAGGTGTTTAGCTAGAAATAAATACATACTAAATATATATTATGCTAAATATATATACTATATATATTTACATACTAATATATACTAAGTATATATCATATACTAAATATGTAAATATATTATACTGAATATAAATTATACTAGATAATTATTTAGTATAACTATTTGGCTAGAGGTAAGTGCAAATATACACCAAACATGCATTGTACTAAACATACACAGTATATACTTAGATGCTAATACAAATTTTTATACTAATATGAATTACACCAAATAATTATTTGGTGTAAATATTCAGCTAGAAATTTTAAAAAATTAAGTAGATACAGAACATCTAGTTAATTTAAATTTTAGACAAACAGTTATTGCATGGGACATACTTATTCTAAAAATTATCCATTGTTTATCTGAAATTTGAATTTGACTGGGCCTCTGTCTCGCCTCCTTTTGTCTGGAGCAGAGTCAGGACCACCTCCCAATGCAGCACAGTGTCACCCAGCATCCCCCCGGGAGGAAGAGGCTGAGCAGAAGCCCTTCGTGGAGGGGGAGGGGGACAGTCCGAAATAGAAACGCAACATGGGACTCCTGGCCTGTCGCTTGGTGGAGGATGGGCTGGCGTTCCAGGAGGGAAGTCAGGAGAGCTGCCCACCCCGATTCCACCAGACCCAGCCTCCCCAGACCTTCACGCCCAGAGATTCCAGGGGCCACGGCAGCGCTGAAGTAGAACCCTTGCCCAGTTCCTGTATCCTTCTCTCCCCACCAGTGTTTCTTACTGGCCACCTGATTTCCTCAGCTCTCACACTTGGGGGTTCATGCACGTGGGCACCGGCCCCTTCCCGTTTTTCCCTCTGCGAGCCTGGACGTCTTAGGTTTGGCTGGGCACGGTTCAGGCCGTCCAGGCGCACAACTGCAGGGGGTGCCCTTCACACGGCATGGAAGGAGCTGGCCAGGGCCCTGCTTCACCAGGGCAGCATGCGAGGGTCTCCCCAAGCAGAGACCACCAGGCCCCAGGGTTTGTGCTCCCATCCTGAGCCACAGTGGGAGCAGAGCTCGGCGGCAGTCAGGTCACTCCAGTTCTTGGATTCTAGGCACTTGTGAACCAAGAAAGTTATCTCTTTGAGAAAAGAGTTTACTCAACCTCCAAGGGCATCTTGAGGGAAATAAATCCTTATCATCATTTCTTTATTGAGCTGTTTCAGCTCAGCTTTTGAAATGGCACTAGGTGGGCCTCCGTGCTCTTCCATTTCTCTGGCTAACTCCCGCACATCTCTTGGTTTTCGGCTGAGACCTCTCTTGTGCAGTGAAGGCACTGTTGTTTCCTAACCATGGGTTAGAAGCCTCCGTGCTAAACTTGTCAGCCTACAGCGTTCTCTCACCACCAGTGGAATGTAAACTCCTCGAGGCCCGTGTCTCAGTTATCACTAAAGCCCCAGAGACTAGGACAGTGTCTGACATCTTGTGCTACTAGTTCAAGTTACAGAATCTTCAGGTGTTTCTAGTTTTGAAACTTAACTTTATCTTTACAAAGAAATGTAACTGAGGGAACTACCTGGCAGTCTCGTGGTTGGGACCCCACACCTTCACTGCTGAGGGCCCGGGTTCAATCCCTGGTCAGGGAACTAAGATCCCGCAAGCTGTGCAGCACAACCAAAAAAAAAAAAAACTAAAAGAAAAAGAAAAGTAACTGAGTTCTCACCCTCCCTCACATCCTGGGGGATGATAGTACCTAGTTCTTGAAGGTATATTTCGCTGGGGGAACTGAATGGTTTCCAGTGACTGTGTGAACCTCTCCCACCCCCCACGTCTGTTTTGAATTGTCCCGATGTACCTCTGACTCACTTGGTGTTGGGTTTTGCTGTTGAAGGTAACGCCCCCCCTCCCAAGAAGATCACGTCCTGGTTTCTCTCCAAGGGGCAGGGAAAGACGCGGGATGACTCTGCTGATTACATCCCCCATGACATTTACGTGATCGGCACCCAGGAGGACCCCCTGGGAGAGAAGGAGTGGCTGGAGATACTCAAACATTCCCTGCAAGAAATCACCAGCATGACTTTTAAAACAGTGAGCAGTGGCCACAGTCCTGGGTGGGACTCTGGGGCAGTGGGCTGGGCAAATCCAGGAGCATCTCAGAAGCAAGAATGTGCTCAGTGGGCCCCCCCGCTTCCAGGGCCAGAGAGGGGCACCTGTATCCAGAAATTAATGGGGTCCGTGAGCATTGCTCATCACTGGGGTCCCCCCCTTCCCTGCCTGAGCTTGTAGGTCATCTTTACTTCATCGAAATCTCATCAGTGCCGGCTCTCATCTCCAAGACCCTTTGTCTCATCTGTGAGGCATCCTTAGGAGTCCCCCAAAGTGTAGGGACTACAGACAGGGCGCCCCACACCTGGGGCGAGGGATGGGTGTGACTCTCTTGCTCTGGGGTCAAGCACTGTGTCCTGGCCCAGGGTCACAGCCTTGTCCTCCCCGCCAGGTCGCCATCCACACCCTCTGGAACATCCGCATAGCGGTGCTGGCCAAGCCGGAGCACGAGAACAGGATTAGCCATGTCTGCACCAACAACGTGAAGACGGGCATCGCCAACACGCTGGGTGAGCGGGGTGGGGGGGGGGTGAGCGGGGGGCCGCGTTCCACGTAAGCTCGCTCCAGCCGACGCTCGCGTGTCCATCCCACCTGGGATGGGCGGTCCTCCTGGCCTAAACGTGCTCGGGGTCTACACCAGTGCTTCTGGGGCTCTGGCAGAATGTGGGTTCTGACTCAGTACATCTCAGGAGGAGCCCGACATTCTGTGTTTCCAACGAGCTCCCAGGTGGTGTCAGCACTGCGAGCGCACGGACCTTACCTCGAGTGTCACGGACCGAGGACAGGGGTTGACAGACATGCTGTGAAGGGCCAGGTAGTAAGTATTTTAGGCTCTTCAGTCCATGTGCAACTCCTCAGCCCTGCTGCTGACACAAGAGAGTAGCCACAGACAGCAGGAACATGAGTGAGCGCAGCCGTGTTCTAGAAAACTGTGTTTACAAGCAAGTCATAGGTTCAGTTTGGCCACAGACTGTAGGTTATGATCCCTGGTCTAGATCTAGACAGACTCAGGTTGGAGGTGGAGACACTGGTATCAGCTGAGCCTGTGGGGACCAGTCGCAGTGCTTCAGAGAACTGAAAACAGCAGAGGGCTGCATGCCTGTGAGTGTGAGTGTGTGTGTGTGTGTGTGAGAGAGAGTATGTGTGTGTGTGTGTATGTGTGTGTGTGTGTCTGTCAGTCTGTGTGAATCTGTCTGTGTGTGTGTGTGTGTGAGTCTGTGTGTGTGTGAGTCTGTCACTGTGTGTGAGTCTGTCAGTCTGTGTGAGTCTGTCAGTGTGTGCGTGTGTGAGTCTGTCGGTCTGTGTGTGTCAGTCTGTCAGTCAGTGTGTGACGGTGAGTGCGTGAGGGCAGGTGCACCCACCCAGGGGCCGTGGGTGGAGCTGAGGGTGAGGCCAGTGGTTTCTGGTGGCTGGTGTCAAGGACAGGACAGAGCCCCAGAGGTAAGAGGAAATAGCATAACTGCTGCAGTTGAACGTGAAAAGCCCTCTCAGCCTTTCTGCTGACAGACCGCAAGCTGCCCGCGTCCACGCCCACCCGCCCCCCTTCCTTCCTGTGGCAGCGGCCCTGCTCTGAAGCACATGCCCTCTGCTGCCCAGGAACCTCCTCTAGTCCTCGATCCTCGGCTGCCTGGGCTGCCCGCCCCCTCCCACCAGCCCTTCCCCAGCCTGCACCGCGCTCCGACCGCCCGACACAAGGCCGGCCTCCCCCCGGCCGCTGCCCCAGCCCTGGTTCCCGGGACGGAGCCGAGTGTGCCCCCAGCCCCCCGGCACGGCGCTGGGCCTGGGCTCCTGACCACCGCACGCGGCGGCCTGCTCCCACGGACAGACGGGCGGCGGGACGCTTGCGGGAGGGAGCGGCGGCAAAGCGCGTGTGGCGGGGACTAGAGCAGATCCAAGTACTACCTGAGACGGCGTCCAGGGGCCTCTGACAGGGGGGCCTTGGGACCCAAGTCCGAGGGCAGAGGAAGGGTCCTCGTGGGAGGGGTGTTCCACGCAGGGGGAGCAGCGAAGCCAAGGCCCCGTGGTCCCTGGGCTCAGCTCTAGTGGGTGATGGGACAAGGCCAGAGAAGGAGGCAGGAGTCCTGGGCAGTCGGAGGGCAGCTTGGAGGTGGAGGAGTTCCCCTGTACCAATGCCCCCCCGCCTCCCCTCCCCCGTCTCCTGGGGCTGGTCTCCCTCCTTACCTCCCCCAGAATGGCTCCCAGCCATGGTCAGCACAGGGCAGGAGCTCAGTGAGTGCTGGCTGACCGGCGGAAGATCTAAGACCTCCTGGAGAGCTAAGACCTTGTACCCTGTGCAAGGCCGTGTGCTACATGCTTTCCGGCTATTACTTAATACAGGCGCCCTGTGTGGGCAGGGACTGTCATTAGCCCCATTCGCAGACAGGGCTCTGGAGGTTACAGTGATGTTCCCTAACCTGTCCGAGGCCCTGTGACAAGGAAGTGGTGGGCAGGGATTTAAACCCAGGCGGCACCGCAGGGTGGGGAGAAAGCTGAGAGGAGGGGCCTCCTGGGGGCGAGGGGAGCAGGGCAGGGTGGGGGTCGGCGGAGTGGGGGGGGGCAGGAGGCCTGGCCTGGCTGGGCCACTGGCTGGGCTGTGGCTCCCCTGAGTCCCAAGGGGCAGAGCCGGGTGATCTCCAGGGCCCTTTTGCTACCCAGCCCAGACAGAATGTCAGCCACCTGGGTGGTTTTAAATTTTGAGTACCAAATTCAAAACAGGAAAAGGAAACAAGGGAAGTCGATTTTAATAATATATCTTATCAAGCCTCATACGTTCAAAATATTACCATTTCAATAGGTATTCAATATAAAAATTTATGATATATTTTACAGTCTGTCTTCCTTACCGAGGCTTACAATTCCGATGTGTCTTTTACACGTTTACATCTCAGTCTGGACCTGTACATCTCAACTGCTCAGTACGTACGGCTCACAGATGCCGTGATGGGTGGAGCAGGTTCCCAGACTTAGGCATGTGTCAGAACCACCTAGAGCAGGGTTGGCAGACTTTTCCTCCAAAAGGCCAGAGAGTAAATATTTCAAACTTTGCAGGTCATGCAGTCTGTGTCATAATTACTGGATTCTGTCTAGGGGCATAACTGTGTTCCAATAAGACGTTAGTTATAGACGCTGAAATTTGAATTTCATACAATTTTAATGTGTCACAAAATATTCTTCTTTTGATTTTTTCCCCAAATGTTTAAAAACATAAAAACCATTCTCAGCTGGTGGTGGGTCAGTGTCTGCCTAACCCCTGTCCTAGAGAGGACTTGCTAGACATGGATTACTGGCTCCCACTTCTGAAGCTCTGATTCAGCAGGTCCAGGGCGGGGCCTGAGACGTGTGCTCCCAGCAAGTTCCCAGGTGGTGCTGATGCTGTTCTGGGGAACATACTCTGAGGACCACTGGTCTCAGTGTGGGTTTTGGTCTCTCCAGGAAGCTGGAGTTAGCTGGTCACCACCCGCTGCCCCCCAGCCCTGGTCTCCTCCTTCTGAATCTCCTTCTCAAGGTTTCTGGTTCCTTTTAATGGTCCTGCTTGGGCATGTGGAGAAACTAACACCCCACCCCCCCCCACACTTAGAGGGAGATGCCAGGATGAGTTAACACCAGTAGCCTCCTCCCTCAGCCCTGCCGAGAACCCCAAGGTTGCTGGCTGCTCATCCCATTTTCCTGTTGTCCTGGAGGAATCTCGCCCCCCAGTCCCTACCACCTGTCCCATCTCCCACCCCAGTTGAAGCTGTTCTGCTCTCTTCCTTGGCCTCCACTTTCCCGCAGCGGCTCTCTCCCTCCTGACCAATGACGTTGCTTCACCTTGATTTCCCCCCACTTGGCAACTTTCCCTGTTTGATGCTCTGACTTCTCCCTCCCCCTCCCTTTAGGGAACAAGGGAGCCGTGGGGGTATCGTTCATGTTCAATGGAACCTCCTTGGGGTTTGTCAACAGCCACCTGACTTCCGGAAGCGAAAAGAAACTCAGGTAATGGAGCTCATGCCCCAGGAGCAGGGGTTGGGGTTATTTGCCCAGACAGACCTCAAACCCTAAACACCATAAGGACGGCTCAGCCCTCGGCTGGGACCCTGTCCGGTCGGCCTCTAAGGGCTTTTCCCGTGTTCTCATCAAAGGCAAGTACAGCTACGTCCACGTGTGGCTGAATCTTGCCTAAAGGACGGAACAGACGTTTCCTCGTGTCGCTAACCCAGCAGACACCTAAACGACACTCCGTTTCTCAAGGGAAAACCTCATCCGGGGCGCCCTTACAGATGGGCATTTTGCCTGTTGGTGGCCCAGCCATGCAGACGGCCATCTAGAAGACTGATGATTCCGAGTCCCTGCGGAGCGGATGCTCCCAGGGCCCCGCCCTGCGTTCCCAGTTCAGCCCAGGGGCTGCATAAGCGTGGTTTGCTGCCACAGGGCTGGAGATTTCAGTCTCACTCCCCGACGTGTCCCCTCTGACTTCCTGGCACGGGCAGCAGGGAACCGATGCCCCCGTGCTAAGCTGGCTGCTTTCTTGTTTAATTAGGCGAAACCAAAACTATATGAACATTCTCCGGTTTCTGGCTCTGGGAGACAAGAAGCTGAGCTCCTTTAACATCACTCACCGCTTCACCCACCTCTTCTGGCTCGGGGATCTCAACTACCGCGTGGAGCTGCCCACCTGGGTGAGGGGCCGTCCTCCTGGGGCTGGGGATGCGCAGGACAGAGGCTCCTTGCATTAGCTCAGGGCAGAGGGTCAGGGAGACACACAACCGAGCTGGGCCAAGGCAGCTACTCCTCCGGGACTCGACACTGGTCCCATTACGGAGCCGCTGCCTTTCTTTACGGCTGGCCTCTGCTCACGCCTACCTGCCACATAACTGTCCTGGCCACCCCACCTCACCACCTGTCTGACGCTCTGGTCCTCAGGCTAACCAGCAGTGGCCCCTCGACTTGCCAGTCCCAGATCCCCAGGAAAGGCTGAATGCAGAGACCAGCTCCATTTTCTCCCCAAATCATGGGTCACCGGGCAGCCTGAGGAAGGCATTCCTGAAGTTGGATGCCCATCCAATGAGCAGCAGTCAGAGGGGCCACATGGCACAGATGGCCTTGCTCACTCAGGGAGGGCAAAAGATTCCCTGCAAAGGGAGTGGGCAGGCATGGCCCCTGGACACGCCTGGAGCGAGACTCAGTTGCTCCTGAAAGATGGGGCAGAGGCCAGGCATGGGAGGAGAACCGTCTGCCCCTTGTGTACCAGGAATACTTTGGCACTGCTGTCTGTGAGGGGAGAGGGGACGGCAGAAATGGACCTGATTTTATAGGGGAGAGAGGCTCCTGGAGCACAAGCGGCCTGAGAAAATGGCTTGGGTCGGTTACAGGCCTCTGCCAGTTGGGATTGAACTCCCCTCCCAGATGTTTTCCCAGCCCTCCCACATCCCTCGGCCTCCTCGGCCTGTCGCTGCCACAGCGGCTTTTAGGGCCCGTCTGTGACCCCCTCCCCCTCCCCGGCCACTCCCTCCCTCACAGAGTGCTCCTTGGGAACTTTCCTTCTCTCCCTCCTGACTGAGCAGGCAGAGGGGAGAGGGGTGGACAGAGGCCGCACAAATCCTGACCCTTCACAGTTTAAGGGGCCGTCCGCCCATTCACTCCCCAGGAGGTCAGCCAGGTGCATTCGCCAAAGCGTAGGCAACGTAAGTCTCAGGAGAGAGGACAGCTGGATTCCAAGGACGGCACACCCCACCGATATCACGCCGACTCTCGGAGTCCGAGCCCGGATCACGGAGGCCCAGTGCCCATAGCTTCGGGGGCTGGGGTTTCAGATCCTTTCATGGCTTTACAACAGGCTGTCTCACAGACAGAACAGACAGCCAGGGAGACATACCTACCCATCTAGGGAAGCCTTATAAAAATGATGCTAGAAGTCGGTACACAAAAATAGTATCCCTCTGTAAAGTTAGAATAGCCAGGAGCTTATGTTACTGAGTTGATATTTCACTACGATTGCAGGGTTGTCCGTATAAAACGATGGAGTGTAAATAAGCACCAGCCCAGCGTCCCTGGGACCAGGGCCTCGTGCAGCTTCGGGGACTCGGGTCCTGGCGCGCCAGGCAGGAAGGTGGCGACGTGCCTCTTACCACGTGGGTGAAAGGGTTGTCTCACCAGTGGCTTGGCCGTGTCTTTGCTCCAGGAGGCAGAAGCCATCATCCAGAAGATCAAGCAGCAGCAGTACGCAGACCTCCTGGCCCATGACCAGCTGCTCATGGAGAGAAAGGAGCAGAAGGTTTTCTTGCACTTCGGTGAGAACCGCCATCCTTCTCTCGCGGACCCTCTCCCTCCAGCATTGTCTCCCCTTTCCCAAGTATCCTCACCGGGGGAAGGATTATGCCTGGAGAAGAGGGAAACTTGGCCAGACGTGAAACATGGGAAATCAAAACTGAAACCGTGGTTTTGTTTGGTCGCAGAGGAGGAAGAAATCACATTCGCTCCCACTTACCGTTTTGAAAGACTGACTCGGGACAAATACGCCTACACTAAGCAGAAAGCCACAGGGGTGAGTCCTCTTCCCTGCCCTCCGTCTCCACCCCCCTGGCACACCTCTCCCCTCTTTTGTCCATGCCCATAAAGGTGAATGGGAAGTGAAGAGCACCCTCATCCACTAGGTAACAAAAAAAGAAAGAAAACTAGAAATCATATGTTGATCGTGTCACAGAGCAAAACCCTCCCCTAAGGAGAGGCTGGGCAACCAGACACGCACACTGCAAGCAGTTGCCTCATGACGCTTCTGTCCATGTGTGTACGTGTGTGCGCGCGCGCGCGTGTGTGTGTGTGTGTGTGTGCCACATCTTCTTTATCCATTCATCTGCTGATGGACATTTAGGTTGCTTCCATGTCCTGGCTATTGTAAATAGTGCTGCTAGGAACATTGGGATGCATGTATCTTTTTGAATTAGAGTTTTCTCCGGATATTTGCCCAGGAGTGGGATTGCATGATGATATGGCAACTCTCCTTTTAGTTCTTTAAGGAACCTCCATTACTGTTCTCCATAGTGGCTGTATCAGTTTACATTCCCAGCAACAGTGTAGGAGGGTTCCTTTTTCTCCACACCCTCTCCAGCATTTATTTGTAGACTTTTTGATGATGGCCATTCCTACCAGTGTGAGGAGATACCTCATTGCAGTTTTGATTTGCATTTCTCTAATAATTAGTGATATTGAGCATCTTTTCATGTACCTGTTGGCCATCTGTATGTCTTCTTTGGAGAGATGCCCGTTCAGGTCTTCTGCTCATTTTTTGATTTGGTTGTTTGCTTTTTTGATATTAGGCTGTATGAGCTGTTTGTATATTTTGTCTCTTTTTTAAGTCCTGTACTCAAATATATTTGCTAATCTGCCAAGTCAATCATCATTACACAAGCTTCTCTGCTGCAGGACTTATCAGAGCCTTTACAGGTTTATGAGCATGTGGTTCTCTATGGGAAAATTCGTGTGCCAAACTCAATTGGTCATGAAATATCAATTAATATCTTATGAGCCCACTTGTGTTCCACTAAACAGTGTTTGCGGAAACTGCAATAAAGCATCCCTTCATTCTTGTTCAACAGATATTTATCGATGACTTATGATGGGCTGGGCGCTGTCCTAGGTCGTGGGAGATCAAAGATGAGTCAGATGTCTGCCCTCAGAGAGTTTGTAGTAGGAAAGACAAGACAAGATAAATATGCAACTAACTAACCAGAGATAGAATATAATGCAGTGCCCAATGCTGTGAGGAGAGGTCACAGAGGGAAATGACCATCAGGGCAGGGAAGGATCGGGGAGGCTTCCTGAAGAGGGGCCACTTGTGGTGCCTGAGGGTGCTTGGATTTCGACAAGACAAGGGCTGAGGGGGCCTGATCCACTTCAGGTAGAAAGAATTGCCAGAGAAGATGCCAAGGCAGGAAATCCTGGCATCCATCCCCTTCTGGGGCCCAACCCAGGGGAGCCAGCCCCATGCCAGGTCCTGGGGGTTAGAGGCGCTGCAGTGATGAGCTTCCCTGGGACCACTAGAGACCTGGGGAAATAGAGAGCATTCTGGGCATGACCTGGACTCAGGGGCACATGGGAGACTGGATGGAAGTGGGAGAGAAAGGCCAAGAGTTGGGGAGATGCCAGAAGAAAGCAGGAGTTAGAGAAAAAGAACACACAGACTGAGAGGAGGAGAGCAAACTCAGCACTGCTGCCGTGACAAGGCTGAGACCCGGGACAGGACACCTTGTGAGGTGCCCACTGGCTGCTGTGTGCCTGGGCTCGTCTGGTTTAAAGGCACCCTCAGGGCAAGTCCCTGGGGGTACATTTGGAGGCAGTGAAGGGATGGTCTGGTTGGATTTGAATATGAGGAGAAAGAAACTGGGGCCTGAGGTGGCAGAGAGGGCGGTCCTTGATGCCAGGCAAAGCGTCTTCACCTGTTTGATGGGCACCTGTTTCAGGAAGCCACTGCAAGTTCTGCTGAGGGGCTAGCAGTGTCACAGTGATACACAGAGAAGACTGGTCTGCGTCAGTGTAAAGGATGAGGATGATGCAGGGGACCAACGAGGAGGCCAGTGTGGAGGCTCCAGCTGAGAAATAACTGGGCCCGAAGTGGGGGGGGAGCCCGTGAAAATGAAAGAAAAGGAGGAAAGCAGGATATGTTGGTAGATCTGATTGACGTTGATAGAAACTGTGAAATCAGAAGGCAGGGCTGGCTCGGAGGGGAAAAATAGAGCTTGTTTTCAGATTTACTGTATAACACGACTGGAAAATCCCAGAGAAAACATCCAAAAGGCAGCTGAAAACACCAGACTGATGCCAGGGCTGAGTTGTAGATTTGGGAGTTGTGTGCACAGAGAAGATGGTCAGATCATGGGAGTAGGTGAGGTCACCAAGGAGTACACGGACGATGAAAATAGAAGAGCTGTGGACAGATTTGCGGGTCGTCTCCATTGAGAGAGGAGAGGAAGAAGCAGAGACAACAAAGGAGACAGAAGAACCATGTGCGTAGGTGGTGGGAGGACCCAGCAGGCAGCTCGCAGCATCACAGAAGCCGGGGCTGAGAGACTTGCCAGGATCAGGGGTCACCAGCATGGAATGTGAGTCAAGGAGAACGTGTGTGGTCACTGGAACCTTGCACAAGCAGCTGGACTTGGGTTCAGGGGTTGGGTGGACACTGAAAGGACAGTTGACATCGAGTCTTGGAGGTGAAATCCAGACCGCAGGAGGGTAAGGGTGGCTCTTTACCAAGAGTGTGCAGGTGAATCACTGGTGAATCTTTTCAGAAATACAGGTGCCTGGACCCCCTCCCCAGAGGTTCTGATGCAGCAGATCCAGGGGTGGGGCCCTGCTTTCTGGGTCTTTGTGAAGCTCCACCAGTAATTCACCGGAGCAGCCGATGCTGAGAACCGCAGTGTTAAGAAGTAACAGTTTGGCAGCATCTATGAAATCTAAACATGCACCTACCCTGTTCAGCAATTCTACTTCGTTGTATACCTGAAGGAAAGTAGTGCATTTGTTCACCCAGCGACAGATACAAGGGTGTTTATAGCAGCTTTGTTTATAATGTCCAAAAACTGGGAACAGCCCTATTTCCGTCAACATTAGAATAGATCGATGTGGTGTATACATACAATGGAATACAACTACTCAATAAAATGAAAGAACTTATACAAGCAGCAGGGTGAATAAGGTTGAAAGAAGCCAAGTGCAAAAGAATATATACTGACTAAGTCCATTTATAAGTTCAAGAGTTGGCAAAGTTAATCCATGGAGACCTTGGCCCCAGTAGTGTTTACCTCTCGGAGGCAGTATTGACAAGGAAGGGGCCTGAGGGAACCCTTTGGGATGATGGACATTTTCTATATCTTGATCTGGGTAGTGGTGAAGTGGGCATATACAAATGTAGAAGAGCCTCAAGCCCTACAGTATAGATCACTACACTTTACTATATGTAGGTTGTACCTCAAGTGAAAAAAGAGCAAATGGGCAGTCCAGAAGTAGAGGCAGTGAAAACAGAACATTCCTGAAAGAAAATTGGCAAAAAGAAGAAAAGAGAAAAGTAACTGAAGGCTCTTTTAGGATGAGAACTTTTATGTTTGTAGGCAGAGGAGAAAGAGCTAGAACTTAAGTGGAAAATGATATTCCTTAAGGAGGGTTGCTATCATTGCCAGTTTGCCTCGTCTGTCACACCCAGTGGACACTTGCTCACAGTGTAGCTTGGAGAGGGCTCATCATAGTACATGTTGTTTGAAAGATTAGATGGGTATGTGGAGGGGTGGATGGATATGTGGATGGGTAAGTGGATGGATGGATGGATGGATGGATGGATGGATGGATGGATGGATGGGTGGGTGGATGGGTGGATGGATGGGTGGGTGGATGGGTGGGTAGATGAGGGATGGATGTGTGAGTTGACGGGTAGGTAAGTGGATGGATGGATGTGTGAATGAGTGTGTGGATGGATGGTAAGTATATAGGTGGATGAATGGGTGTGGGGGGTAGTGGGAGTGTGTTATTAAAGTGAGTGGCTGGGTTGAATGTACAGGTAGAGGGGTTCATCTGAGTCAGAAAAAAACAGTAAGAGAATGTAAAAATACAAGAGATTCTGAAATAGTGAGGAGGGTAAGGAAGCACAGCCAGGTGAATCGATCTCATTCTAAAACAGGAGTCCAGGGCTTCCCTGGTGGTGCAGTGGTTGAGAATCCGCCTGCCAATGCAGGGGACACGGGTTCGTGCCCCGGTCCGGGAAGATCCCACATGCCGCGGAGCGGCTGGGCCCGTGAGCCATGGCCGCTGAGCCTGCGCGTCCGGAGCCTGTGCTCCGCAGCGGGAGAGGCCACAACAGTGAGAGGCCCGCGTACCGCAAAAAAAAAAAAAAAAAAAAAACAGGAGTCCAGGTGTCTGAAAGTGTGGGGCGTGGCCGTGGAGCCAGGACTTAAGGCAGGCGGAAAGGGTTTAAAGCCACCTCTGGGGAAATCCTACAAAAACCAGCAGCAGATGAATCCAGGATTACAGATGCAATGCCTCGATCTCTTCTTTTACGGTGTATCTTTTAAAGTAGCAGGCATTTTACAAAGCTTTGACTTTGACTTGCAGATGAAGTACAACTTGCCCTCCTGGTGTGACCGAGTCCTCTGGAAGTCTTACCCTCTGGTGCACGTGGTGTGTCAGTCCTACGGTGAGTGGCAAGTTGAGAGGTTTGACTGCCCTAAACTGAAGGACTCCAGTCTGTCCATCTGTAAAATGGGAGAACTCCCTGCATTCCCCAGTCAGGTGACCTTAAAAAGGTGATGCATCCTGTCCCATCTTGGGCTGCAACAGAATGAATATCTTCTGGTTTGGGAAACATTTGAATTATGGAGCACTTTTTAAAATAAATCTAGATTTATTTTTTTGAAAAGAGCCTGTTAGGTTTGAACCATATAAAAGTGGTGTTTTCATAGATCAGAAATCGTTAACTATTGGAAATTCATATGGTTCAGCCGAATGCATATCATGACTACACACAAGTGTTTGGGGGAGATTTAAAGATAAACCGGGGTAAATTGATGACAAAGACACAAGATGCAATATTAAAATAAATAATTACGGAAAAGTTATCCAGCCCCGTTTCACCCCCGCAGATTGGAGGTTTTGCTGCTGCCCAGTGGCCACCTTCCTGGCTCCCACCCTCTGTGGGGACCCTCAAATCCCCACGTTCAATTCAGGTCCCATAAAGTTGAACTGGTTTCCATTCCTTTCTTTTGTGCATGCCTTCTGCTGCCCAGAAGGGACCACAGCAGCTACGCTGGGCTAGTTTAAGGCACGCACCCTTCAGTCCCCCGGCCTCTGAGCTCTGTGCCCAGGAGGGACTCCACTCCCCTTTAGATGCGCGGAAGGGCAACCCACTCCCACAGCCAAGGAACTGTTCTGCTTCAAAACCTACAAAGGCCCACATCCCACCCTCTGCACTCAGCCTTCTCACTTGTATGTCCCCTCCTCATACCCCATCCACACCCGCACTCTCCAGGCCTGTGACCCTTCCTGCCACCGGCCATCACCCCGGTCCTCTCTCAGCGCTGCCTCTGTCCCTCGTCCTGCAGCTCCAGGAGTCCTGCCAATTCTGCAGTCGAGTCTGCCTTCCAGCCACCCTGTGCAGAAATTCAGGAGAAAGTGGTGGCTTGTGGCATTACTGCTTTTTGAGCCTAAATCTGGTTTTCAAAACGACCCTATCATGGAGGTTTTTAGAAAGAAGGAGGGAGACTCGTCTGCAAGTGGCATTGAGGAGCTAGGAGGACACAGCTGCTCCCTGTCTGGGCTGTGCATTAGCGAGGGGGAGGAAAGCCAGGCCTCACCTGGGAGGCTGCAGTGACTTCCAGGAAGGGCCAGGTTTGAAACATGAAGGGAAAGTTTGAAGAGGTAAGGAATTTTGCTAACAGTATTTCATGGAATGCTGGAGGAGGGTCTCATAAGTTGTGAGTGGGCAGAAAATTGGGAAAGAAAAGGGGGTGAATGTCCAGAGCTCAGGAAATGGGGGTAAACTTTGAGCTTGAGTCTCATGGTGGTGACATCAATAGCATGTATCAGTTATCTATTGCTGCGTAACAACTACCTTAATATTTGCATATCATCCAGCAGGCTAGTTCAGGCTGCTGCTTCCTGGTACTGGGATTCCCAGCTGACAGTCCCGGATGTGGAAGTACTTTTTAGGTCTCTGCTTGCCACACATTTACCAATGTCCTGTTGGTTAAAGGAAGTCACCTGGCCAAGCCCAGACTCACTGTGGGAGGGTGGACCCACAGGGCGTGGTTATAGGGAGGCCACCTAGGTAGGAGTCCACCTCCCAGGTTTCAGGCACAGTTACTGTAGTGCTAATGCTATCACGGTCAATAAACATCTAAAGTATTTTTAAGAACATTTTTTAAAACTCTGCTTGTCCACCCTTTAACTTCTCCTCTTCTGTTGCCACCACAAACTTGTAGCCCCTCACTCAGCCTGACCCCTGCTCCTCCGTCATCTCCCGCTTCACACAGCACCGGATCCTCACTGATTTCTTCCTGCCAATGGCCAAGCATGCTTTAGACTGCTGCTCCTCCTACACCTTGCCTCCTGTCTTGGGGAAAGGATGCCCTCCTCCTTGCCTGGATAAGCTTTTCACCTGGGCCCTTTGCTTCATGCTCTCTTTCTAGCCCAGTCTCAGCACCTCCACTGTCCCCAGTCCCAGCGACCCCACTGTCCCCAGTCCCAGCATCCCCACTGTCCCCAGTCCAGCACCTCTACTGTCCCCAGTCCCAGCAACCCCACTGTCCCTAGTCCCAGCGCTTCCACTCTCCCCAGTCCCAGCAACCCCACTGTCCCCATTCCCAGCACCTCCACTGTCCCCAGTCCCAGCGACCCCACTATCCTCAGTCCCAGCATCCCCACTGTCCCCAGTCCCAGCACCTCCACTGTCCCAGTCCCAGCACTTCCACTGTCCCCAGTCCCAGCGACCCCACTGTCCCTAGTCCCAGCGCTTCCACTGTCCCCAGTCCCAGCAACCCCACTGTCCCCGTTCCTAGCACCTCCACTGTTCCCAGTCCCAGCGACCCCACTATCCTCAGTCCCAGCGTCCCCACTGTCCCCAGTCCCAGCACCTCCACTGTCCCCAGTCCCAGCATCCCCACTGTCCCCAGTCCCAGCACCTTCACTGTCCCCAGTCCCAGCACTTCCACTGTCCCCAGTCCCAGCATCCCCACTGTCCCCAGTCCCAGCACCTCCACTGTCCCCAGTCCCAGCAACCCTACTGTCCCCAGTCTCGGCATCCCCACTGTCCCCAGTCCCGGCACCTCCACTGTCCCCAGTCCCAGCACCTCCACTGTCCCCAGTCCCAGCGACCCCACTGTCCCCAGTCCCAGCATCCCCACTGTCCCCAGTCCAGCACCTCTACTGTCCCCAGTCCCAGCAACCCCACTGTCCCTAGTCCCAGCGCTTCCACTGTCCCCAGTCCCAGCAACCCCACTGTCCCCATTCCCAGCACCTCCACTGTCCCCAGTCCCAGCGACCCCACTATCCCCAGTCCTAGCACTTCCACTGTCCCCAGTCCCAGCATCCCCACTGTCCCCAGTCCTAGCACTTCCACTGTCCCCAGTCCCAGCGACCCCACTATCCCCAGTCCCAGCACCTCCACTGTCCCCAGTCCCAGCATCCCCACTGTCCCCAGTCCCAGCACCTCCACTGTCCCCAGTCCCAGCATCCCACTGTCCCCAGTCCCAGCATCCCACTGTCCCCAGTCCCAACATCCCACTGTCTTTCTTCTTCTCATTCTCTTTCTCCATCCATCTCACTGTTGTTTTAAGTTGTCTTTTGACGGTTGTTTGCAAGCGAGCAATTATTTTTTCCTGTTTATTGGCCATCTATATTTCTCTTGTGAATTTTCTGCCCACATCCTTTGGTTGGTAGAGGAGTGGTATGTTTATTTTTTCTTTGCCGATTTGTAAAGGCTTTATTGGGAAGGACTTATATATGTTTATTGCCTTCTCGGTCTCCTGTGCCGTGTCTCCTTTGCCCACTGATGCTAGGTGTGTCCTGGAGTTTCATCCTCATCTTTTGTCATCCTTCATGTCTTCCCGGCGGGGCCAAAACGTCCTCTAGGCCTCTGCTTCCACCTAACATCATGACTCCAAATCTGAAGATAGATCTCAAGCCCTGAGTACCCAGCCAGACATTTCCACATGACGTATCAAAAGCACATGGGACTCAGGATTCCTAGACCTCTGCTCTTTCTCTTAACCCCTCCAAACATGCTCTGCTGCCTTCCCTTCTCATCTAAGCACCAAGCTCCTTAAAAACGTCTGCACTCAGCGTCTGCCCTTTATCACCTTCTACTCTTTCCTGAAATGGCACCTTCAGTGGAAGGTGCCACTTCTCACTGATGGGCTCAGTGACCCTGAATCCCCATCCCACTCTGGGCTGTGAGTGCTTCATCAATACAACAAAATGCTGAGACCAGAAAAAGCTCCACAGTTCATACGCGCAGTGATCTATATATTTAAAAACTCACAAGTCTTTAGGAAAAACTACTACAGCCACAATTAGCCATGGAGGAGACAGGGTCCCACTCTTTCACTACTTTCAAGCGTGGTTATGGAAGGTCAATGGAGCAACAGGTACAAAACCATGACACTTCTGGAGGCTTCCATAAGTGCAAGTTGATTTCTGCCATGCGTTTGCCATCCTTGGCTTGACCAGAAGGGTTTCTCCTTCCCTGCTCAGAAATTCCTTCCCTCCCCTGCAGGCAGCACCAGTGACATCATGACAAGTGACCACAGCCCTGTTTTTGCCACATTTGAGGCAGGAGTCACCTCCCAGTTTGTCTCCAAGAACGGTAAGCGGTGGGTGGTGTCCATCCCTCTGTTCTCCATGCGGACAGAAGGCCTGGGTGCTCATCTTCTTGTTGCAGCAATCAGTCGTCTGTGTTAGATAAAGGCTTATCCTTCCAGGCAAGTCCACAGTCCATCCATCGGGTCCCTTCACGTCCAAACCACATCATGATTTCAGTCCAGAGCATGTTCTTGCTGTCTTTGGCAAATATGCCAGCTTTTTTTAAGCTTCAGTGTTAATACAGTCTTTAAAATTGGGAAAATGAGTGTTTTCCAAGGTTGTGGCACATGTGCCACCAAAGACAATTCCGGGTGGGACATGGATGAACATTTATTAGTAAGGCATTTATTTTAATATGTTTTAAATATGACTCTTCTGTGTAAGGCAAGAAACACTGGTTTTCCATTTAGTCTTATGATATACCTTTTTATTTAAATACGATTATTTAAGTTTTAAAAGCGAGTCTATTTAAAGAAAACGTTAAGTCAATCTTAGTGCATGTGCGTGGTAGGCGGTAAAAATTGTGAAGATAGGATGCGGGTGACTGAGTTTGGGGAAACGTCAGAGTTAATAATACTCTATAGATTTGCAGGTAATTTTTCAAGCAATCCAGCTCGGCCCTGGTAGCCAGGCCAGCCTTGTCCCGGCAGGGGTCTGGGTGTTGTCTGTGGCACGTCCAGCCCTGGGTCTGGGTGACCGGGGAGCCATGTTGTCACCTCCTCTGCCCACCCCCCACTTCCGTGGTCAGCAGACATCATTTAGGAGGGCTGAGTGCAGGGCCCAATACAGGTTGGAAAAGCCTGTATTCCTCTGTGTCCTTGGTGCCCTGAGGGGTGTAGGTGAGGCTGGAACCCTGTCTTCTGGGACACTCTTGCCCACAGGCTGTTGGGTCTAACATCCATGGCCCCAGCAGTGTGACCTCCACTCTCAATACAAGCCTTGACCCACCATCCTGCCTCTTTCCTAGCTCGGGTCACTGTGCCTTTCCAGAACCTTCCACCTCTTCTCCAATCCCCACCCATCTCTCCTGTCTCTGAGTTCCTACAGCGTTGGTGGGGCAGCCTATGCATCACAGCCTTGATGAGGACCCTCATCACATCCCCAGAGTGAGCCTTGCCCTCCCTCCACTGGGACTCGGCACACAGCAGATGCTCACAAACACCAATTGCCGGGATTGAGCGTTGGTTGAACGTCTACCCAAGCAGAGCCTGGCCTTGGTGCTGGGGAGTTAAAAAAAGAAAGGAAGCCTAAGTGAAATAAGCCAGACAGAAAAACAAGTACAAGATACATATATAGTATCACTTACACGTGGAATCTTTTTAAAAAAAAAAAAAAAAAGCCAGCTTCATTCAGAGAGTACAATGATGGTTGCCAGGAGCTGGTGGGGTTGCGGGGAGGAGATGTAAGTCAAAGGGTACAAATTTCCAGTTATAATATGAGTAATTTCCAGGGATCTAAAATTCAGCTTGGTGTGACCATAGGTAATGATACGGCATTGTACACTTAAAATCTGCTGAGTAGATCCTAAGCGTTCTTACCACACAGTTAATTATATGAGGTGACGGATGTGTTAGTTATCTTGATCTTGATAATCATTTCGGAATGTATATGTATATCAAGTCATCGCGTTGTACACTTTAAGTATACACAATTATATTTGTCAGTTTGTCTTCAATAAAGGGAAGAAGAAAAAGAAAGGAAAGCAGGAAGGATGGGAGGGATAGAGGAAGGGAATGTGTGTCTCTGCTCTCTGGTGGCTCAGAATTTATATGGAGGGACAGAACACTGTTCAAAGCCAGCCTAAGGACACTTGCAAAAGCATCATCTAAATGAAGAGCATACCTGCAAGTTACCTGGGTACAGGTAAACAGAAGGAGCTCAGAGTAAGCAGCAGGGGTAACTTTGCCCGAGGAAGGGGGACAGGCATCCCTCACTACGTGAACTTAGAAATGAGACAGATTATATGGGAACATACGTATATGTATAACTGATTCACTTTGTTATAAAGCAGAAACTAACACACCATTGTAAAGCAATTATACTCCAATAAAGATGTAAAAAAATAAATAAAAATGGGCAAAAAAAAAAAAAAAAAAGAAATGAGACAGATTTGGGTGTCAGGCGCCTGAGCAGTCAGTACACAAGCTCTCTTTGCAAGAACCCATGGGGAGGCTGAGGCATTGAGGGCGCTGCCCAAGGCCACACAGCTTTAGTGGCAAAGCTGAGCGTAGAACTCTTCCCGCTCTGCTCTGCACCAGCTTTGATTCGTCAGAGAGGCTGTTACCATCATCGGGGTTGCTTGGTGTGGGTGGTGGGATTTCAGGAGAAACCTCTCCTTCCACTTAGACTCTCAACTTCCCTGGACCCTAGGAAGGAGCTCGGTGTCCGGGGGCTGGTTTGAAACACTCCATCTCCAGACACGTTGTGGAACCGAATCTCTGTTCTCACCTGTTCCAGGCCCCGGGACTGTCGACAGCCAAGGGCAGATTGAGTTTCTCAGGTGCTACGCCACACTGAAGACCAAATCCCAGACCAAATTCTACCTGGAGTTCCACTCGAGCTGCTTGGAGAGTACGTGCTTGCTGAAATGCCTCTTAGGGGGACAGGCACGGCTCTTCCACAAAAGCCTTGTCATTGATGGTGCCTTTCTCCGCTCTCTGGGAAAGACTACGGATCAGCCTCAAAGCGGGGCGGGGGGGGGGTGTCACAGAGTGGGGCTGCAGGTGCAGGTGGACGGTACAAGGAGACACCCAGTTACTACAGGGGCCCCCAGTATCCCGCGATACTGCTGCTCCAGCCCCAGGGACGGGTCAGTCACTGGTGCACAGACCCCTCGGCCCCTTGTAGACAGCTGGGCAGCTGGACCCTCTCCTTGCCCCTCCGGGCAGAGTTTAGCCCACTCGAGGGTCCTCCAAGCCGGGGCTCCAACTCACCAGAGGGTCTTGCGCAAAGGTCCAGAGCTTGTGGAAGCCAGTGCTGGGGCCAGAGCGGCTGCTGGTAATCGCTTGTTCTTGCCCCGGGGTCCTCTGCTCTTTGCTACATCACAGGCATCTTTCTCAGGTGGTCTGAGCATCCAAAAGCAAACTAGAGATGGACGGCCGCCCAACAGCCAGCAGCAGTTCACACAAACTGTTTAGGAAACACCCTTTCTAGGTGACATTTCTAGGCATATTGTCTAAAGCTGTCCCACGGTGAGGGCACCTGTGTGGTTTCTAGCTCTCCTTGCTGAGATGGTCGGGGGCTGGGGGGTGGGGGGAGAGGCTGGCAAACCAACACCACAGAAGGAGGCATTTTGTGACGGGATGACAGATGCTTCCAGAAATTGGGAACAGGACCACCTGTGCCACCAGCTGCAGTGTTGCCCCGCCCTCATTCCTCCTCAGACCCAGCCTGGGCTGGTGACAGATCCGCCTTCTCCAGGAAGTCTCCAGGTCCCAGTTCACCCAGCAAGGGCAGAGCACTTCCAAAAATGATGAGGATTTTTGTGCGGGTGTTTTTAATAAAATATCAAGGCATTTGCATACATTTCTATGGAAACAGCATATTAGGCAGCTTAAATTAGCATTTCAAAAGGCTGCTATCTTGAGTGGGAGGAACCATCATGTTTCCTAATCTCCTTGCCTGTGATGTGATGATTTCTTTGTTGCCTGGTTTGTTGCAAAGTGGAGCCAAAAAGGAGGGGAATCTCTGAGTCTCCTAAAAATAATTAGACCCTGTTGGCAAATGACCATCCCGTGCACCAAAACAAAATCCCCAACAAGCCTGACTCCTAGACGATGCTGCGGCCCCTGCAGATACAAGAGGAAGGAGGGTCTCTTCACTGGTCCTGGTGGGACAACCCAAGGAGTCTTCTCTGTCCGGTTCTTGTGCTGTTTTCTGAAAGCCAGCCTTCTTATCCTCGGACAGGTTTCGTCAAGAGTCAGGAAGGAGAAAATGAAGAAGGAAGTGAAGGGGAGTTGGTAGTGAAGTTTGGTGAGACCCTTCCAAAGGTAATTCAAGCACAGGGAGGATTTTACGTTCGTCAGCCAGCGTTGCTGGCCAGTGGCGGAGCTCTGGCCGGGCCTGACCAGAGGGGGTGGGAATCCCACGGGCCAAATGCAGGAGAGGCTGCCTCTCTTTCAAGGCAGCTTATGACGCCCTTCCCAGCAGTGGTTAAACATGGGCCTGAGCCTAGTGGCCCCAATATTCGTAAATGAATTTCGATTCCCCTGATGGATTGTGGACGGGATCTGGAGGGTGCCTTATCTGACCAGGTGACTTTACAGAGAAAGGACCGGAAGCAGATCCCACAGAGGCTTGTTCATGGTCACGCGGCTGCACTGATGTTCTGGAACTTTCTGAATGGAGATAGAGTCCATCCTGTCAGTCAGCATGCACCCAGAGGCCTGCACAAGGGGTGTCTTGGTATCTGTGGATGGAAAGGAAAGGGGCAGCCTGGGACCTTTTCATTAGGCCTTACTGTGTTGGGGTCTGCACGAGGAAGGCTTAAGGTGTGAGAAGGTCACAAGCTGTAGCCAGCATGTAGGAGTGAATCCAGGATGTGTGTCTGTCCCTCGCGGAGTCACCCTCCAACAACCCACAGGACAGTCCAGGCCCACGCGAGGGGCTCCGCTGCAGGTGGACACAGGCCTCCTCCTGCCCAGATGGAGGGCAGGCCCCATGGTGCCCCCTTCAATGCAGCTCCACCCTGGGAGGGGGCCGAGGAGAGGGCTGTACCCTGCTGGGGGGCAGGGAGTGGGGTGCGTTCAGACCTGGCTCCTGGTCCCACCAGAGTCTGTGTATCGGCCTGGCCCCATCCCCCTTGGACCAGGGGTGGGCAGAGGAAGGGCAGGGAGGCAGGGGGGTGAGGCATGTTTGGAGCCAGGCCCTCTCCCCGGGGCCGGGGCGCAGTGTGACGGGGTTAAGCCCACCTTGCTGTGCAGGGTGGACACATGGGTTCCTTCCTGCTCTCTAGGGGCAAGAAAATCAGGGATTCGAATTCGTTTAAAAAGAACGTCTACAGTCCTTTTTCCCATGCATTCCCCTCCTCTGGGCTGGCAACCCTCACCCACCTGTCCCCCACCTGTCCAAGCTAATCCTGTGCCCTTCTCTCTGCAGCTGAAGCCCATCATCTCTGACCCCGAGTACCTGCTGGACCAGCACATCCTGATAAGCATTAAGTCCTCTGACAGTGACGAATCCTACGGTAAGGGTTCCAGGACAGGGGCTGCAGGTGTCACACCTGCTGATCGAGGCCTCTGATGTAAGGGAAGCAGTGGTATCTCCTTCACAAAAGCCCACCGGCTGCTCTGTTCCCCATCCCTGTGCTGCCAGAGGGACAGATACTGGAAAGCTATCCTTCTGACCCCATCAGGCTCCTGGGACTGACAGCGGGCCGCCACAACACCTCCCACCTATGGAGCCTTTCCTGTGTCAGATTCCGTGCTAGGTGCTTGCATGTATTACTTGATTGATCCTGACATGACCTTGTGAAGCAGATACTGTTCTCTCAGTTAGTCGATAAGTAAACTGAGGCTCAGAAAGGTGAAGTGACTTGCCCAAGTCACACAGGTTGTAACCGGCTGAGCCCTAATTTGAACCCAGGTCTTCCTGGCATTGCTCAGTGCCCAGACCAGGCAGGCTTGAGAACGCCTGTGGCCCCGGTAACGGTCCTCCTAGAGAGACACCATCTTCTGTAAAATCTTCAGCCTGTCCGTGGCTCCAGGTTTGCCCTTGCACTTGGTACATTCAGCGCAGCTAGAGCGTGGAGTGAGGGGACAGGTAGGCAAAGAGAGTCTGGAGCCAGACCCATACAAGACAGGCTAGGGGTAGATATCGTATCCTGGGGACGGAAGGGAGCCGCAGAAGAGTCAGGCCAGATGGCAACATGGTCAGCTTTGCGTCTTAGGAATATGCGTTTGCAGCGATCATCACGAGAGATGAGGGAGCCAGGATGAAAGTAGCGATGGTTAAAAAAAAAAAAAAAAATGGAGAGACAGGTTAAAATTGAGAGGTACTGAGAAGGGAAATTGTTTGACCACGGGAATCGGGGGAATAGGGTCGAGCATGGCCCTGAACCTGTGGTTTGAGTTGCTGGGGTTAATGTTTCCGTTTCCTGAACTGGACTGGCTGTGGTGAGTAGCAGGCAAAGGAGACTAAAACGGTTCAGCCAGAGAAGTGGGAGGAACGCCAAAGACTGGGGTCGGGGACGCGGTCAGAGCTGTTCAAGACGACATGGTTGTGATAGCAAATGTGGCCGAGGGATCCAACCAAATAAAGCCCAGTGTCCTGCAGACAGAGGGACTTGGGGACTTGTGGGCTTGGGAGAGCCGTGTGCACGGCGAGGGAGTGAGCGGGGGTGGGGAGGCTGAGGGCATGAGAGACCAGGATGTGCAGCTGGGTCCAGGGAGGGTGTTTGTTTTCAATGGAAGGAATTTGAGGGGGGTTAATGCTGATCAATGGAAGCCGGGAAGCAGAAAGAGGCTACAGACAGGAAGGGTGCCCAGGTGTGTCTGTCACCCACGGTGCAGGCTCTGGATGTACGTTCCGTCACCACCCTCATTGCAGAGGTGGGAAAATGAAGTGACTTGTCCAAGGTCACACAGCCACTGAGTGAGTTTGACAAGCTGCTCTGTGACCTTGGACTTGAACCTAGGCAGCCCAGCTCCAGAATCGTGCCCTCCACTCCCTCCCAGTGCAGCACTGGGAAGAGGGTCCCTGCACCAGGGCAGGGGCGGGCAGAGCCCGAGGACTGTGATGGAGCAAAGAGAGAGGATCCACATGGGTGCCAGGGTGTCGGGAGGTTTGCTGGCAGGAAACGGGAACACAGGTCTGACGGTTCCATTTTCTTTTCAAACACTGGCGTTCTCCTTGGTCTCCTCCTCTTGGTATTCATACTGACAAACAGCATATCATACTAATAGCTAGGAAAAAAATCATCCAGCCGTCTCATTCCTTGCTACAGCAATCATTTTTATTTTGCTTTTCCACTCCCGTGTTCATCCACAGGCACACATAGATTTCTATATGAATAATTATCACAGAGACACCATTTATGTTCTGCTTTCCTCACCTGGTATTAGATGATACACATTTCCCATGATCCTCCGACCCAGCCTTCATGACGGTTGCTTTTAATGGCGTCATAATATTCCACGGATTTACTATATCCTCGGTTTTTAAAGTGCTCCTTACTATGACTACTGAGGCTCTGCAAATTATTTTTGTCAGTGTTATCAACAATGCTGAGATGGATCTCTTTGTGGACATTTTTATTTTTTTTTGAGGTATAGTTGATTTACAATGAGTTAGTTTCTGATGTATAGCAAAGTGATTCCGTTTTATATGTGTGTGTGTATATATATATATATATTCTTTTTCATATTGTTTTCCATTATGGTTTATTATAGGATATTGAATATAGTTCCCTGTGCTATTCAGTAGGACCTTGCTGTTTATCCATTTTATATATAGTATCAATAGTTTACATCTGCTAATCCCAAACTCCTAATTTATCCCTCCCCCACCCCTTTTCCCCTTTGGTAAGCATAAGTTTGTTTTCTATGTGAGTCTGTTGCTATTTCGTCAATAAGTTCATTTGTATCATCTTTTAGATTCCACATATAAGTTATAAGTGATATCGTATGATATTTGTCTCTGACTTCACTCAGTATGCTAATCTCTAGGTCCATCCTTGTTGCTGCAAATGGCATTATTTCTTTTTTTATGGCTCAGTAGTATTCCACTGTGCACGTATACCACATCTTTATCCATTCGTCTGTCCACGGCCATCTAGGTTGCTTCCATGTCCTGGCTATTGTAAATAGTGCTGCTGTGAACATTTGCGTGCATGTATCTTTTCGAATTAGCGTTTTCTCCGGATATATGCCCAGGAGTGGGACTGCTGGATCACATGGCAACTCTTTTTAGTTTTTTTAAGGAACCTCCATCCTGTTTTCCCTAGCAGCTGCACCCATTTACATTCCCACCAACAGTGGAGGAGGGTTCTCTTTTCTTCGTTGTGGACACCCTTTATTTTCCTTTGGCTACATTTGTTATTCTTTTGGGTGGTCTCTTTAGGGCAAGTTCCCGTGTCTGCTGGCTAAAGGGTATACATATGTGTGCGGTTGTTGGTGCTCGGCACCCAGCTGATGGCTGTGAAGGCTCTGTCTTGCCTTGTGGACCTTGCCACATCCCCGTGTACAGGTTTCCCCAGATCCTTGCTGGTACTGGGTATCCTTTGCTTCTGCTTTTGTTCATTTCATGTCTGTGGGAGAGTCTCTTACTGCTGCCTTAATTTGCATTTTTGATGGCTCAGCAGACTGAACTAGTTTCCATGTACTGAAATCAACCATCTACGCTTCTTTCTGTGGAAAATGTCTGTGGGGTTATCTGCCCATTTGTCTGCTGGAGATTTCATTTTGAGGAGTGCAGATAAAATACCCTCTGTGTGAAGCTGGCTGCAACTAATGTTCCCACTCAGTCCTCTTTGCCTTTTTGTTTTTTCTCTGTGCAGAAGTTTTAAACTTTTCTATCCTATCTGTCAGTGTTGTTTTGTCATTTCTCACACTGCTTCAAACCTTGGGAAGTTATTCCTTCCAGCAATCAGATTAGTATTTAATTCTGGTTTTCTGCCGGATTTTCTATGATTTACTTTATTTTATATCCACTAATCTGCATGGAGTTCATTTTGCTGTAAGGTTTGAGATGTTTTCCCCAAATTGCTGAGGAGTTGTTCTGAAAGTTTTGTTTCATAATCCCTGCCTTGGCCATTGTCGCAAAGGATCATCTCTGGGCGGGAGAGCTAAATCTCCAGGCCAAATGCATGGTGTTTCTCCGGTGAAATGGCAGGGCTGGGTTGGGGCGGGGGGGGCGGTGTCTTGACATGACTACTGTCTCCCCACCTCCCCAGGCGAGGGCTGCATTGCTCTACGGTTAGAGGCCACGGAAACTCAGCTCCCCATCTACACGCCTCTCACCCACCACGGAGAGATGATGGGTCACTTCCGGGGGGAGATTAAGCTGCAGACCTCCCAAGGCAAGAAGAGGGAGAAGCTCTATGGTAAGTGGGCACGACCCCTCCCCTGCTCCCTCTTCAGTGCTGCTGGGTCGGGGACGGGAACGGAATAGTCCCTCTGCTGTGGCCTCAGACAGAAATGCAGCATCGGAGGGGATCTCAGAGGCAATCTGGCCCAACCCTTAGCAGGTTCGAGAATTTCCCTACAGAACCGCAACACCTCACAGCCACAATCACCCTTGCCTGGCCCCAGTCTTTCTTCCTTTTCACACAGGCAAGAGGTCATCTTTTCCTTCTCCTCTTTGCTTTACTTCTTGCTCAAAAGCACTCAAATCGCGATGCCTAAAATGCGTCGGGCTTTAATTTTCTACTTGATCTATGAAATGATCAACTTATAAACGTTGTCTCATTTATCTCTCACCATAGCTCTGAGAGCCAGGTGCTACCCTTGTTCAGTAGATGAGGAAACTGAGGGACAGAGGGGTTAAGTGACTGGCTGAAGGTCACACACCGAGTAAGTGGCTGGCCCAAGGGGAAAGTGCAGGTTCACTCACGCAAATCCGTAAACGTGATGGGGTCCCGCCTCTCACACAAACAGTGAGACAGCAAGATGTGGGACGGTCTGACACCCCCTGCTCGTGGGAAGGCCCTGGGCCATCATGGGTGCTGCCTCCCTTGGATGGGGCTCCTCCTCTGCCCTCTGGGGGCTCCTTTCTCTAGCAGGTTGTAGACCTGAGGGGGACTTGGCACCCCTGCAACCATAGCCAGAGTCAGCTATGAAGACGAGATCCCAGTTCCCCATTAAGCTCGTGAACAGGTTGGCTTTGGGCACCAAATGCTCTTGTGTTTCTTTTATTTAGATCTGCCAAGAAATATTTGTCTGTTTTATCCCTTGCTGACACCAACAAGTTGGAAATGTTGCATGAAATGACAACTCTGGGTCACACATGCCAACTCTCCTCCCTCTGGAGGCATGCAGGCATAACTAATCCATCACCGAACTCACACAAGGTCTCAGAATTTGCCCCCAGGCAGCCATTATTCACTTTCCAGCTTCTGCTTGCCAGCGGAAACCTCTCTGCCATCCTGGCCCAAACCCTGGGAGCTGGGCCCTTGCATGCTCTCACATGCTCTTTCCTGGCCCTTTTCTTGCAGACTTTGTGAAGACAGAGCGGGATGAGTCCAGTGTACTCAAGTCTCTGAAGAGCCTCACCAGCCAGGACCCCATGAAGCAGTGGGAACCTGCCAACAGGTAGAGGGGGGAGGTGGGGGGGTGTTGCCAGGGCTTCACTGCAAGCTAGCGTGGCTTTGCAGACCCAGGACTGGGAGTGGGGAACTGGAGCAGAGAGAAAGCAAGGACCCAGAGGGAAAGAAAGCGCTGGCCACGAAAAGCCTGTCATGCTTCCAGCTCCGAGGCTTCTAACCACAAACCCCTGGTGTGACTGCCACAAGGCCAGGGAGGCTCTTCTGTGCTGCAGAGTTCCGTTCAGTTCAACAAACACTGGCTGAGCACTTCCAGGTGTCAGGTTCTAGAGAAACCAAGGCAAATTAGGAGGAGTCCCTGCCTTAGGAAGGTACATCCTACTAGGAAGATGCCCAGTCCAGGAGGCAGCAGCCCCAGAGGTGGGCGCATGGAACAGCTGCAGTATTTCCTGAGGACCAGGGATATGAGCAGCCACGGCTCCAGGGCTAAAAGCCCCACCCTGTGACTAAGGCGGAAAAGCATTGTGGGGAAGTGCGTGCAGGCTGCTTTGGGCAGAGACTGAGCTGGGCAGAATCTGGACATCAAAGCCTGGATTACGAGGGGGACAGCAGTCCCCAAATAGCAGGGTCACCACAGCTCACTGATACGGTCTCGAGTTCAAGCCAGTGAGGTTTGTCATGGTGTCCACGCCAGTTTACCTGCCGAGGGTGCAAAGCTGTGCCAGGTAGCCGAGCGAAATCCCAAAAGCCACCGCCAAGCCCAGCTTATTCCTCTCCTCCTTTCAGCCCCCACTACCTGTCCCTCCAGCCCTCGCCTGCCCCAGCCCCCCACCCCATGCACAGCAACTCCCACCCGCCTCCAGCCTCTGACGGTAGCCCTAGGCATAAAACTATCCCTTTCAATCTTTTTCGCCTACTACAATCCCCTCGATGAAAGCACTGCAGCTCTCAAATGTCTGCTTGACTCCAGAATCAGGATCAGTGTAGGTTAACAAAGTATTTTCCATTGGACCAGCATTAGAATTAACACTTACTTCTGAAGCAGGCTCGATGGATGGGAGCGGGATGTGCTCAGAAACAGGCTGGCTGAGCAGATGGGAGCTGGGGAGCGTGTGTTACAACCTGGGGAGCTCCCAGATGGGAGCTGGGGAGCGTGTGTTACAACCTATATATGCAGAACTCTACTTACTAGTTAGCTCTCCTGAGAGCGCCGTCTTACAAGGAAGGACGACACTCCTGTCACCAAGAGGCAGCACAGTGTGTGTCTCAGGGTCACCTCACCAGGTCTGCCCAGCCCCTCGACAGCTGTTAGCTGACTCCCCCACAGTCGAGGCTGCAGCCTTGACCTCTGTGATCTCCATGCTCATCTTTCCAAACACCTGCATGGCTGTCTCCATCCTGATGCCTCACAGACGTGCAAGCCGGCTGTCCCAGATGGAACTCTCCATTTACCACCAACACCCTACCACCACCGACAACCCCCATAGTCACTCAGCCCTGCCGTCCACGCCAGTCTCTCATTCCATTCTGTCCACTTGCTCACAGGCCTTCAGACTGTTGCTGGGACAGGTCAACCCCTCATACCGCAGGGCCTTTGCACTTACTGCTTCTTCCCTCCCTCCCTTCTCAGAGAGGCCCTCACGGGCCACCCTATGCCCAGGTGGTCCCAAACCTAGTCTATCTCTGCTCCTTTTGTTACTGTCAGTCAGACTTAAGCAGTGTATAAACATCTCGTTTCTCAGGCACGGAGCTTGTTTTGTTTGTCTCCCCATCATACGTTGGTTCCACGAGAACAGAGACTGTGGCTATCTCATTTACAACCATATTTCCTCCTATTGTTCCTGGTGTTACCAGGCACTCAGTAACTATTTTGTTGTATGAATGAATGAACGAATGAATGAATGAATCCACCACCCCAGAAGTGAAGGAGTTGAGGAGAGCCTGAGCGGGCATCAGAGGACACTCTCCTCAGGCTGGTGCTGACCTGGAGGAGCCCTGAGGTGTGCCTGTGTGTGTCTCCCCCGCAGGGTCCCTCCATGCAGTGGCTCCAGCATCACTGAAATCATCAACCCCAACTACATGGGCGTGGGGGCCTTCAACTACATGAAGCAGACCCCATCCCCCGATCAGCAGCCCACCGCCTGGAGCTACGACCAGCCGCTCAAGGACTCCTCCCTGGGGCCTGGAAGGGGGGAGAGCCCTCCGACACCGCCCTCCCAACCGCCCCTATCACCCAAGAAGTTTTCATCATCGACAGCAACACGGGGCCCCTGCCTCAGAACGCAGGAGCCAAGGTGAGCATCGTCTTCACCAAGGTCTCTCCCTTCCCTAGGTTTTCACCACCAGGAAATCTGGCCCTAGAATAGAAGCTGTGTGAGAGCAGGGATGTGCATCCACTTTGGTCACTGACTCATCCCCGGGGCCTAGAACACAGTAGGCTCTCGAGAAATGCTTGTAGAATCTCCGATTCTTAGCCTATTCGTGTAAACCTGAAAGGTTTTTTAAAAACAGGATTTAAAAAGTTTAAATATAGTGCCTGAGAAAAACACACTCCTGTAAAAACGACCTTCATTGAAAAATACGTTTCTGTAAGTAGTGAACCCTCGTCAACCTCCCACTCCCTGGAGGGCCCTGCAGAGCAGAGGTGGGAATTTCCATGTAGGAATGAGTCCCTCCCCAGCTCCGAGTTCCCCTCTCACTTCTTAACCACGAGGGTTCCTGTTCCCATGCGCAACCCTCCTGTCTCTCCTGTTGAGGCTAATCTGAAAAAACAGCGGCTGGGACCAGGAATTCCGAAGGGGAGGAGAACAGACAGCCTTTAGAGGGAGGGGGTTTGGCCATGAAACTTCGGGAAAAACCCAGCGGTTAGAGAGAACTGACCTGCATCGAGAACTGGTCCAGGCATCACGTGCCTGGAGGCCCGGATCCGGGGAGGAGCCCGCAGAGCCGCCGCCTTAACAGAGCAAACCCACGCATGCGCGCCTTGTGCAAGCAAACCCACGCATGCGCGCCTTGTGCAAACGCAGGATCGGGAGCCCCCCAAGTTTCTAGTAACCACACGGTGACAGATGGAAACTCAAAGTGCAGACCTTAATTAACAGTGATTGAAGATGAACAAAATATCGTTCGCATCAGCTTCCTTTGGGGGCTGCCTGTACTGTTTATAATGACTTCAGGGCGCGGCTCTGGGCCTGTCTTCCCCTCTGAGGTCCTGTGTTCCCCATGGCATTTTCCGCCGTGTGCTAAGAGGCAGGGAACGGCATGTTGTCAAGCACTGTTCCCGTCATCTCCCTCCACTTCCAACCCTCCCGCGCCTGGCCTGGCTGGAGTTTCTTCTGGATTGAAGGGCCATTTACAATTCTCTTTCTTAAGCTTTTTCTCTTAAAAAAAAAAAAAAACACTGGACAGGCAAATGGAAGGAGGAAGGGACGGAGGGAAGGAGGAGGCGGGGACAGGACAGGGCCTGCCCCCGAGCTCAGCCTTGTCTATCTCTGTACCTCCAGTTTTCACAATTTGTTGATAATATTGTGGACCCTGGTCTTTCCGTAAGAAACCTGGGGGAAGGAGAAGGAGCCTCAGTTTCCTCTCCTGGAAAAATGAGGACAAAAGCCACGTATGGCGGGTCCTGTGGCATCTCTCTGGCGAAGGTCACCTCTTTGGCGACCCCAGGAAACAGAGCTGTAAACAATTACAAAGAACAAGGGGACCGTTTAAGTGAAATGTTTTAAGTTCCCAAAGTAAATGTCTCTTTGTACCCTCCTAACTGGAACAGAGCATATAGCTTGGAACAAGGAGGAGAGCTGTTCTCTCCGGTTTCATGGGTGACAGCTTCAGAATGGGGACATCTGTGTAGGCAAGGGGCCCAGGCTGGGCTCTAAGCTCACTTCTTAGCAAGGAGACGATGTAGAGGCAAGAAGCTGGCAGCTCCCACGCCTGCCTTCCACCCTCTTTGCTGCCCTTGACCCCCCCCCCACTGGGCCTGAGAAAAGGCTGTGGAAGAGGGGGTATCACCAGTCCTCCTATCACTGCCCCATAAAAAAGTAAGGGACCAGCTGTCCCAGTTTGCCCAAGACTGTCTCCTTTTTTGCGCTAAGAATCCCTCATCCCAGGAAACCCCTGAATTCTGGGAAAACTGGGACGACTGGTCACCCTGGACCGAAGTCATATGGTTAGAAAGAGGGCTCTTCTCAGACCCTGCTCGACACTTCACTCCTTTAGAAAACAGCCGACTCCGGAATCTGAGGAGTGAAATCATTGTGGCACAGGAATCAACCCTGTGCCCTGGGGATCGGTTCGCTCACTCCACAGCCGTGGCTGCTATGGGAGCTGGTTTCTTTTCACCTTTGGTCAGGGAGATAAGACTTTTCAAAAGTGGTCTTCCCCAGTCTCCCCGCCCCCGCCAAGCCTTCCCCTCTCTGACAGTGACAGAAGCCCCCTCCTCGAGGGAAGGCTTGCCCCATCTCCTGCTCTTTTCCCAGGGCAGCGAGCTTTGCAATCACCAAAATGCTTGCACCTGGGGTCCTCTTCCTGGCCCCGTCCCTAATTCTCTGAGGCGAGACCTCTCCTGTCTCCTCACTGAGCGTGGGCTCCAGGTGGCAGGCCACACATGTTTCTTTTCTCCTTGCCTCTTCATCAGAAACTTCCGGTCAGTGCCATTTTCATCCTCCTGCCCCTTCCTCCCTGTGCTAACTCATAGCAAAGGTCTTTGAGGATCCAGAGGGGGTGCAGAGGCTGGCCCAAGGGGGAGGGGCAGACTTCCAAAGTCTTTGTTCAAGGCCCCAACATTTCTGGTTATATAACTGCTTCCAGGTCTTTCCAAAGAGTAATGAGCAAAAGACCAAGTCTACATGTCCCTGAGGCTAGCCTCCCCGACACCCCACATCATCTTGTCTCACTGGCACCTGTGCAAGGATGACATCTCGCCTCTGTCCCCTGCCCACGCTCACTCCCCGAAGAGTCCATTAGCCGTGGCTGTTTGGCAACTTCTGAGCAGTGTTTCAGCACACGCTCCATCAGTACGAGGTGTCACGGCCTGAACAGTTCAGTGCGTTTTCCAAGGGACCCACATTTTCTTCTCAAGAGCTTCCTTATTTTGCAGAAAGCAGAACCCAGAACACTCCCCCTGGGAAATTATGCAGTTGGCCAGAAAGTAAAATGTGTTCCCATTCCTGGTTCTCATAATTCGCTCAGCGGGAAATCACCTCCAGCAAGAGCAGTAATAAATCAGGAAACAGACCAACAAAGGAAGCTCTCACCTACTTTGGGGACAGCATGGAGCTCCTTTTCTGTCCATAAGTCAAACAGGCATATTTTTCTCGCTACTGGCTTGTTTCTTGATGCATATCTCCAGGTTGCTTCTGATTTTCAACATGAATGCTGTCCGTTTTCTCCTTCTCCCTCTGAGTGAGGACACGAAGGAAAGCACACTCACCAGGCGCTCTCCGGGGAGAGGACTTTACGCAGAGGAAAGAATACTGTGTTAATAGGGAATGTCGGTCCCCTGAGCACAGATTTCGGCTGGTTCACAGCCGCCTCCTGCACCTGGGGCAGCGTCGCACACTTGGGGGGCTCCAACACGGCTGTTAAATGGAGCTCCTTGACCTGGGACCCTCGATAAGCACAAGGCTTCTGTTCCCCTGAGGGTCAGAGGAGAATTTGCTGAAGACGTAGAGGAGAGGCTGCGGGATTCTTGGGGGAAGCCAGGAAGGGAGGTCTGTTAGCAGCAGGGATGGGGGCACTGGCTGTGGAGGGCAGGCTGCTCCGATGAGGATGAAGCAGGTGGTTTTGGATTGGGGTGCCATGTAAGCCCCCCTCATCCCTTCAGTGAAGTCCCCCTTGCTCACCGATGCTCTGGTGTGCACAGTTTCTATGGTGGAAAATGTCCAAGGCAAGAGGTGAGGTTACCTATGAGATCATCAACATAGGAGTAACAGTTCAGTCTCCTGCCTTTTGAAAAAAAGTTTTCTTTTTAGTCACAGTGGAATTCACATCACATAAAATTAAGCATAGCATGTTTCAAGGGAACGACTTGGTGGCGTTGAGTACACTCAGTGCTGTGCAGCCACCACGGCCATCTAGTTTCTTTATCACCCCAGAGAAACCCCAAATGCATTGAGCAGTCATTCCCCACGTGTGTTTCTTCCCTGTGCATCCTCTTTCCCACGCTCCAGGCCCGGCGATGTGGGGAAGAGCGCGGGGGAACCTTTGCCTCCGGAGGACCCGCAGCTGACCAAGCCCGAGATGTTTGAGAACCCGCTGTACGGGTCTGTGAGTGCTTTCCCTAAGCCGGCTCCCAGGAAGGAGCAGGAATCCCCCAAGATGCTGAGGAAGGAGCCCCCGCCCTGCCCGGACCCGGGAATCTTGTCGCCCAGCATCCTGCTCTCCAAAGCCCAGGAGGCCGAGGGCAGCAAGGGGACGGGCAAGCCTGCACCCGCGCCCACGCCCTTCCTCAGCCCTACGCCCCGGCTCCGCTCCTTCACCTGCTCGTCCTCCACCGCCGAGGGCTGCCCACCGGGTGGGGACAAGGGAAGCCCAGGGAAGTCCAAGGCCCCCGCCGGCTCGCAGGTCCCGGTGCCGGCCAAGAGACCCATCAAGCCTTCCAGGTCAGAGCTCAGCCAGCAGCCCCCGGCGCAGCGGCCACCCCTCCCGGTCAAGAGCCCGGCCGTCCTGCACTTGCAGCACTCCAGGGGCCGTGACTACCGTGACAACGCCGAGCTCCCCCATCTCGCCAAGCACCGGCCCGAGGACGCGCCGCCCGGCCGGGCCGCCATGCAGGTGCGCTCGGGGCGGAGCGGGTGCGCAGGCGCGGGCGTGTGATACGGGTGCACGTGGGCGTGCGAGCGCTTGAGTGATAACCACCACCGTGGCCAGGAGTGCGCTCAGGTGCACATGCACGGGTAGTGCATGCGTGTGCACGTGTGTGATACAGCCTACCATGCCTAGGAGTGTGCTCGGGTGCACGTGGGCTCTCCTCCATGTGCGTGAGTGTGCGTGTGCATGTGCGTGATACAATGACCCGGTCCAGGAGTGGGTTCCGAGAAACGGTGTTCTGGGAGCTGAGAATGAGAAAGGAGGTAGAGACAGAATTTGAACCCAGACTATCCCCAAAGTCCCTGCTACTACATTGAAAGGGTTAAAGGAGGGCCTGGGGGTAAACGCTGAGTCCTGTAGGCCAGGCCCATAGGAATAAGGCTTCATAGATACGAGAGCCCAGATCATTTTTGTTACGTTATCATCATTAGTACTTAAAAATTTTCCAGTATTTTAGGGACTTCAGACTCAATGTCCCCTTCCTTCCTATAGAATGAGATTTCTTTATGAGCAAAACTAATAGTGGTTAAGAACAGATTCCGGAGCCGCACTGTCTTGGGTTTGAATCCCAGCTGTCCCACTTTCTGGCTCTGTGCCTCAGTTTACTCATCTGTAAAAAAGGGGGCAATCAGTGGAACCTGCCTCATAGGTTTATAGGGAGGATTAAATTTTATTATATATCATTACTGTATGTGACAACTTATATGTAAAAGGTATGTATCATCCATTGCATATTGTTTCATATGTATATTACTCCATATGCATATAATATATATGCACGTATATTAGAATGCGTGTAAGTACTTAGAACAGCGTGCTGGCCCCCTTCAGCGCTAGGTTAGCACTAAGCCTGCTCTAGCCTGGGGCATGCAAGGTCATGGGGACCTTTAGTTAAATCTGGCCTGGCGAGAATGCAGAGCTGACAGTCTTCTGTTTTTGTCCCACAGTGAAGCCCCTGGTGAGCTGCCAGCGAGATGGGAGCCCAAAGGAGCAGCACGAAGCTGCTGGGACCCTCTCCCAGGACCCCTGTTTGCTCCTCCTACCCAGCTTCCTACGCAGGGCTTCGTCTTTTTCGGGAGAGGGTCTAGCTTCTGTGTGGTCAGCAAGGTGCACTGGCTGTGAAACTTGACACCCAGCACTGAAGTTGGAAGGAGAAACCCACCTGATGGGCACCAAACAACCCGCACACCTGGGCCCCCAGCTTGATCTTGGTACTTGGGACCCAAGAGCCTTGTTCCGGCTGCCATTTTGAAGAAAGGAACTAAAGCGCTGATTTGTGGGTAGGGATATAAATAATAATAATAATAATAATATTAATAATAATAATGGCTACATGTAGGGAGCACTCAGCACCTGCCAGGTACCGTGCTAAGTGCTTTATGAACGTTATGAGTTGAGTCTTTAGCCAACTAAAACCACATTCCCAGACCCCTCGGTTCAAAACAGTATGTCCTGAGTGGTTTGGACAAAGCATTAAAAATTAAGGCTAGTGCCCTCCTGTTGTGAGACAGCACTTGGCCTTTAGGGAGCTCTGAGGAATGAGTGGTTAATTTAGGGTACAGTGAACCTGGCCTTGTCTAGCTTCAGTGATGCAAACTGCTTTGGCTAAAGCTGCCGGGGTCCGGCAGAGCCGGCCCGGAGAACAGGGATCCCTGGGTCATCCTAGTTCTTTAGTTGGAAGAAGGAAAAATGTCAGCTCCTACTCTCCGGTGAAGAGATGTGGCTTCAGCCTGGACTGGCGATGCCCAGGCTCGTGCCAGGCCCCCCATGCCCTCCTGCAGGTGGGCAGGCACCGCCAGGTCATGGAATGAGCCACACCCCGAGCCTTATCTCATCGTGCTAATAGAAGAGTCTATGCTGTTCGTTAGTTGCTCCAGAAAGCCAGCTTTCCCACCTGGCTGCCGGTGAGGGCGGGCCTCTTGGTTCCCGGCTCTCAAAGCAGTGCAGCCTTTTCTTTCCGAACTCTGTGGCTTCTGGCCCTGCTTCCTTGGTTACTAGGAGAATGGATTGGTGATGCTTGTTCTTGTGTTGCTTTTTGACATCATGAAATTAACGTAGGAAACCAAATCCAGAAGTGCGTGTGAGTTCAGGAGGATGGGTGCGCGCCCCACATCCCCACGTGTGTCAGTCTGCGTGACCAATAAATTGTGCCTTTCTCACCTCCCACCTGCGTGGCATTTTTTCCTGACATTCAGCCACAGACATGCTTCTAGGCTGTCAGGGCTGCAGAGCGGCAGCCCAGGGAGGGGAGGATATCGAGGTTCACGGTAGAGATGGGCCAGCATTGTCCTGACCAGAGGGGACACGGTAGAAAGAGTTTGAAGTTGGGCGTGGACCAGGACCAGTGGGAGACATCACACATCTCCGTGGGACTCCAGGCACATCCTGCAGCCACCAAACTTCCACCAGCATTGTCCCATTGCCACCACCACCTGCTGTCCTGCAGCCACAAGTTCCTCCTGGCTTTTGTAAGTGTTCATTGCTGAGCTCCAGAGACAGTAAGCACATGTAGACAATCGCCAGGTTGTGGGCCTCCAGACCCCCACGTTCAGGGGCAGCTTGCGCTGCTTACGAGTCAGGGGGCAGCACCCAGCCCAGAGGGCCAGTGTGGGTGCTGCCTGGCCCTGCTTCCAGGCTGCCTTGGTCTGGGCTGCTGTCCCCACCACCTCAGGCTACTCGGCCTCTGCTCCTGTTCACAGATGCCAGGCCTGGACTCCAGGCAGAGCCTGAGACAGTGGTGTTCTTGGCAGCCACGGAGCAAACCATTCACTGCCCTTCAATGATAGCACGTGGAGGCCGGCAGGGGCGGGGCTGAAATCCCAGCGCAACCGAGGCTCGTCATCCACTCAGGTGCGATACCCTCACCCCGAAGGCTCACTTCCTGGTCCCTATGTGGAACTTGACCCGAGTCCCCAGGCACCCACCTTCTGACCCCATAGGCCAAGGGCCAAGGTGGAGGGGCAGCTGGAGATACCCAGACATCCTTTAGGCCAGCCCTTCCTACACCCGCCACCCCACAGCTGAGGACCGGGCCACTGATGGCCATGGCACGTGGGGGATCCACCGCTGCCAGGGGGTGCTGGCGTGCTATGAGGGGCCTGCAACTCCCACCCCTACTTGGAATGGACACCCAGGCCCTCCTCACCATTTCTGAGGGGTCCCAGGAGAAGCGAGTCCAGGAGCAGCAGTGCTCTGAGCTCCGGCGGCCTGAGCAGGTACAGCGCCCCCCTCGCCTCTCCCCCAGGCTCCAACGCCGGCTGCGTCAGCACTAAGCAGGCTTGGGCTGTAATGGGATGGACAACGGGGCCCACTGTGATGCCTGGAACTGGACACTGGCAATTGTGAAATTGAAGACGTTTTCCTCCTTGTCCTTCCAGCTGCTCAGCCCTGCACCCACCCTTCGAGGTCCCTGACCACGTTTCTCCCTGGGCTCTGGTCCACCACCGTCTCTTGGGGCCAGATTTTTCCACCATGTCTGCTTTGCTCCCAATCCTGGGCCTGCCAGACACCCAATTCCCCTTCCAACAGCAGGATGAGAGGGGAACCCAGAAATCCCCACCTCTTTGTCATCTAAGTAATTTACCTCTATTTTGTTTCCGCCTTTCTTCACCAAGCTCCCTAACCAAGGAGTTGAATTAATAAGATTTCCTCACAAAAGTGTCCCCTAACCCCGACAGTGAATTCCGTGTTCCCTGAGGTTACAGAAGCTGCTGGAATCACTTTTTCTTTAAGAAGTAAATTTTTCCTTCTTTGCATGACATGAAAGCTGGTTGAAAACAGCAGATTTTTGGGCAACAGAAAAGCATTGTTGTCCTGATGGCCTTTCCCTAATAGCAGCCCGCGTTCAGCATCCCCACCGCCAGCGCAGCTGCTGCAGCTCCAAGCTGTCTGCCCAGGGACCGGGGTCAGGGGCAGCTGTGCCGCTCCTCCTTCCTGGGCTGTGATTCTTTTTCCACGCCATTTTTTCCACCCGATAGGAGGGAAATTAGTGAGTCATTCAGAAAAGCTCTCTCCCACAGCTACCTTCCCCACCCCAGCCTACAGGGTCTCTCTCTTCGCACGTCCTTAAAATAGTTTCTTTCTCTGGCAAACTAATTTCCATGGAGATCCAGCAATCTGAAGGTCTCGAAGCTTTCTGCAAGCCCCAGCTCGAAGCCTTCACTCTAGCAGAAAGAAACCCTTTATCATGCAAATGTCTGGTCTCAGCCCCACAGACACCTCACCACCAGCCCCCTACCCCCCACCCCACCAGGGTCCTTTTTGGGAAACCTGCACTGTGCAGGGAACAACGCCGGCAGGTAGAGTCTGGGCAGGGACAGTCTTCTTTGTGGTCTGCACTGGTCAGCTCTTGTCGCTCAGATCCCAGCACCCAACCACTGGGCCGGACTGGGAGTGGTTTTACACCGGTGTACACAGCTCGTGGTCTTCTCTCAACCGCGTGCTGATGGCGTGTGCTGGGCTTTGGGGTCAGCACATTCATCAATGGGGACCATGGCGGGGAGGGCTGGTATATCTTGGGCTGTGGCATCAGAAGGAATGGGGTTTAAATATCTTGTCTTTCATTTCCTAAAAATATGATTTTGTACCAGGCACTTAGCTTTTCTGAGCCTCAGTCTCCTCATCTATAGAATGGGGAGAAGGGAGCCTTCGGCAGGGTGTGGTTGTACGGATTTGGTGGGCTCGGGTCTGTGCCTGGCCTGTCACAGGCGTTCATTGAACCTCAGTCCCCTCCCTCTTCCTGGGAGACAAGACTGTGTGGGAGGGCCCCGTGGGGATTCTCCACACAGAGCAGGAGGAAAAGGTCCAGGCCTGCAGGGAAGTCCTGGAAGGAGGTCGGTAAAGGCCTCCCCCGTGTGGGCAAGAGTATCACTGACAAAGAAGGACGGGAACCAAGGGGCAGGGCGAGCCTGGGCGAGCCTTGAAGACAAGAGACCTTGAGGCCAGATGGGCTAGTTGAGGCCAGGGAGACTAGTTGAGGCCAAGGGGACCAGTTGGGTCTCTTCAGCTACACAGACCGAGCTACTCCGAGAACCTGAACCAAGGGGAGTGGACCTGGGGACATGCAGGGAGCCCCTGAGCTGGCACCCGGCCGTACTCCACAACAGTGCTGGCCGGGGCTCCTGGCCACTGGGACGAGCTGGCAGTCGTCCCGGTCACCACACAGCAGCTCCGTGACCCACGCAGTCCTGGGCTGGTCTGACCCGGTGAGGCTCGGCTCCGGCACGTCTGTTTCTCCCTCCATCGGCTTCTTCCTACTTCCCTAACCAAGTAGGTGACTCACAGCCCATGCTTTACCCTGCAGGGACGCGAGCAGACAGGGACACGCAGCTGTTCACGTGTTTAGGAAGGTCAAGAGTGGGGTGAGGCAAGTGAGGGACCCAGCGCAAGAGGTGAGAGGCGCTCGCTCTCAGGTGCCCACCTGGACGTGCTCCACCTGGAACTTAGCGTCCCAGGGCCTTGCTTGCCTCACCCCAGCCCTGGTCTGCAGAGCAGGTGGAGGAGGGGTCACCGGATGCCAGGAGGAGTGACAGGCAGCGACACACTGACCTGCAGCTCTGGCCGGGCCCCTGGGAAGGAGCGGGGGTGGGCAGAGGGGCAGCCAGGAGAGGCCATCCTCTGCATCAGGTGGAATTGGGTTTTAGTGCACAGGATGTAAATTGAATATTCGTACCTAATTTTGAGCCTGTCCCCAGGAATGGTTTGTCTCACTTGAGTTATTTTAAAAGAGCGTTCAGTGTAGGTAGTGGCTGAGAGCACAGACTCTGGAACCGGACTGTCTAGATGTGCCAAAGTGTGCCAGTCTCTGTGCCAGGCCCTGAGGATCTGTGAGGAATAAGGAAATAGCCCCGGCTTCCAGAAGAGGCAAATGCACAGGCCAGAGGTTATATTGCCACGTGTGCGGACAACGGGTGTGTGGACAAAAGACCACGCAATGATTTCCTCCAGGGGCTGCTGGGAGAACGTTTTATGATTTAGTGTTTAGAACGATCGCCACCGTGGTGCCGAGGATCTTGGACTCTGGGGGACCCCCAGCCCCACTGCCGACCCACTTTACTTGCCGACCCAAGTACTAAGTACTTATCTAAGTACTCAGCCTGCCGTTGCCTCCTTTCTTCATGTGTACAAAGGAGAGAATAATAACATCAACCTCGTGGGCCCTTGGGAGGAAGAGAAGACCTACTAGTGATAAATAGCCCTGGCTGCACGTCCACCCTCAGCAAATGCCGGTTGTGATCAATGTGCTCATCTGACAGAACCACATAATTCTTCACGTTTCCGTCTCAGCCTCGGATGCTGCAAAGGTCACAGATGTAGAAGCTGCTATGAGCCACTCAGAACTCCACCGCTCCCGGCTTCTCAGGCCAGGTCCCGGCTCCAGATCTGACAAGCTGCATGGAGTTGACCAGGTCACTTCTGCGAGTCGCACCCAAGACGCCTGGGACAGGAGAACCCAAGCCGCCAAGGCTGACCTCGGCGCCAGCGCCCCGTGCCACAGAGGCTCCACCAGTCTCCTTGCTCTTCTCCCTGGTCCTCCTATGTTTTTTTCCAATTTGTCGCCGGGAATCTGTCCTGTCCAACCGTGGATGGACTCGAACAGAGCCACAGCAGGCCTGGCACAGACAAGCCTCCGTTGGCAGGTTAACTCCTGGAGAAGCTAACCCTTCTGGAGCTAAAAATAGAGAAAAGCGCTGCTCACCACAGGGCCAGGCTCTCGGCCTTAGCACCATTGACATTTGGGGCCGAATCTCTCTTTGCCAGGGGCTGTTTGTGCATTGCAGGATGTTAGCAGCACCCCGGCCTCTGCCTGCTAGATGCCAGTACGCCCCCCACACCAGACACTGCCAAATGCCCTCGGGGGAGGGGAAGGGGCAAATCACCCCCTGCCATGCCACGCTTCCCCCGAGACTGTTTTTTTGGGAGATAAGAACACTAACAACCACCACTAAAAGCAGGAAACTAGGAGGAAGGACGCGCCCCCAACAATATTATAGACGCATCACCAGGCCAGTTGGTTCCTTCCATTTCAAGGGACAAAGATGCGGAGGCCACCTCAGGGGGTGGGGTCTGCCACCAGGATGCATGGGAGGGGAGGGAGTCGCACAGCCCTGCACCAGGGAAACGGGAGCAACAGCCCCTGAGCGGACAGGGTACAGGAGACCCTTGTGAGCCCAGCGGCAGCCCTGGGGTCCCCTCCCTGACAGGGTACAGAAGACCCTTGTGAGCCCAGCGGCAGCCCTGGGGTCCCCTCCCTGATTGATGCGCCAGGTTCTGCTGCTTTTTGCCTCTCCTTGGTCCACAGTCCTGGCCCTCACTTGGTATACCTGACATTCAAAACTTTCAGGGAGGCCAATTTAGGGTCAGCTAATCTCCATTAGCTGTCTTATGAGTTTGGATTCCCCAGAAACAGACTCTGAGACAAAGCTTCAAGTGCAAGGGAAGTATTTGGGAGTAACTCCCAGAAGCACTAGAGAGGGAGTAGGGAATTGAGACTAGGAAGGGAAGGAAGCCAGTAAAGGATGCTCTCAGAGTGGGTAGCCACTGTGGCCAAATGGGGCTTAATCTGCGGGTGCCAGTGTGGAACACAAGCCTGTGTTATCCCATCCAAAGAGGAGAGAGCTGGGTGCCTGCACACCCTCTCTCATGAGCCACAGTTAAGGGCTGCTTCTGGGGGCTGTTAATTCCTCAGCCGATAATATAGCCTATGCAGCAAAGGCGTTTCCGACGACCAGAGAGCGCTCTCAGGCCTGAAGAGCCACACACAGGCGTGACGTGGGTGGGGTCCCAATGTGTCTCTTCTGCCACCTGATAGGATCAGTGCTACCGGACAGAGCTCTAGGACCATGCCAGCCCACCAGCACTGGCCTCTCCTACTTTTCTTCTGTGCTGAGATTCCCGAGTGCTCAGAAAAACGTCTCTGAAGAGACATTCAGTGTAAGTATGTCCCAAACAGTACAATGAGAGACTGAATATACACACAGATAATGGTCAGACCATGTATAAAAGTAGATCTCTGACCCACAACCTGCAGCAACCTGCCCGGGAAACCAAGCCCAGGAAGGCAGCCTGCTGTAAGCCAGACTTGGGGGAAGTGAGACAGCTGTCTCTGCTGACAATGCAGGAAGCCAAACAACAACTCCTGGCCCCAAACAGCCAGAGTTTGATTACTAACGGACAGCTTCCCAAATGTTTGTCCCCATTTCCAACTTCAGACCAACCAGAGGAAGCCAACTATGGAGCCCTAAGCCAGCCACGTAACACACCTCCCTCGTAGTTGGCCACCTCCAGCTTCCCCAGGCCCACTGTCCCCCATCAGTCCCCACACCCGAAGCCCTCCCTTTTTCCACCAGAAAGCTTTCCCACTCCTCTGTCTGCCTGTGGGTTGCTGCCAAAACACAGATGATGGTGGCTGACCCCCTTGCCGTAGCCAGCTCTGAAGAGATAGCCTTTACTTTTCTCATTTGATTGGTCTTTAGTTCTACAATAAGTATGTCTCAAATAAGTTACACTAAAAATTTATGGGGTTTTATCTGATATTGAAATTGAACTGGGCATCCTGAATTTTATCTGGAAATGCTAACGCTGCTTCATCTACGTGAGGATCCAAGTCAAGGCTCCATCCCCTCGGGTTGGAGGACTGCTGTGTTTCCACAGCTGGAAGGAGAGGCTTCATAAGGTATGTGTCTGTAGCAAGCAAAGAGCAGAGACAGTAATTACCACCAACTGCAGACTGTCTTCCCATCAAAAAGAACCAAGTGGAAGCTAAGGGAGTATTTGCTTTAGGGTTGAACTTTTAAACATAAATGGAAACTTAGAGCAGTAAATATTCCCTGTCAAAGATGCATTTAACTCATAAGTTATCTAACACTAATTACCTATTGGCTGCATGGCTTTGGACAAGCTACTTTACATCTCAGGGGAGAGAGGTTTTGCAATCTGAGTTCAGCCACATGAACTACCTCTTTTTAAAAAAAAACAGTCAACACTCTTCAGGGGAACATAACAGAATTCTGAGGATCTGCAATTTATCGTTCACAATATCCAGGATACGATATCATTCATCATGTCCAGGATATAATCCAAAATTGCTTTATATAAAAAGAATCTGCAAAAAAAAAGAATCTGCAAGATTCTTAGAGAAAAGATAAGAAATAGAGATCAATCCCATTCCAGATATTGGAATTAGCAGATAAAAATTTACAGCAGGGCTTCCCTGGTGGCGCAGTGGTTGAGAGTCCGCCTGCCGATGCAGGGGACACGGGTTTGTGCCCCGGTCCGGGAAGATCCCACATGCCGCGGAGCGGCTGGGCCTGTGAGCCATGGCCGCTGAGCCTGCGCGTCTGGAGCCTGTGCTCTGCAACGGGAGAGGCCACAACAGTGAGAGGCCCACATACTGCAAAAAAAAAAAAATATATATATATATATATATATATATATATATATATATATATATATATATGTATGTATATTCACAGCAGTTATTATAATTACTCCCAAGGACATAAAGGAAAATATTCCTGAAATAAATTAAGAGATAGAAAAATCTCAGCAGAGAAATAGACATTTAAAAAAGTCTACACAGAATTCTAGTTGAGTAAAAATATCCTTCAAGAATGAACATGAAATACAGACATTTGCACATAAGAGAAAACTGAGAGAATTTGTTGCTATCAGATCTACAACAAAAAAATGCTAAAGGAATTTTTTAGGCTAATGGGATATGATAATAGGTAGAAACTCAGTTCTTTAGGAAAGAATGAAAAGCATTGGAAATGTTAAATATATGGATAAATATAAAAGACTCTTTTCTCTTAATTTCTTTAAAATATACTGTGTAAAACAATAATTATGTTATTGTAGGGTTTATAAAATATATAGATGAAATACTTATGATAATTGCAGCTTAAAGGTAGAGGAGGGTGGGAAATGGAGCTATATGATTGCCAGGTTTAAACATTTCACATGAAGTGGTACAATATTAACTCTAAATAGACCGTGAAGTGTTAAAAGATGTATGTTTTAATCTCTAGAACAACCACCAAAGAAGGGGATTCTAAGGGAGCTATGTGTCTTCCAGTGGCCTCCAATTCCGCCTCCATATTTCTTCCATATTTCTGGGTTTTGATCCTTTTCTGTCCCTTGCTGGTCCCTACCCCGGTTCATTCACTCGGCAAAACACCACCCATGAGTGAAAGCCCACGTGTAAGACGGACTTCACTGAAATTTGGGGGCAGTGTTTTGTTGCCACATCACAGACAACGATTTACAAATAACTATTATACATCTTTGTTCTTAAAATTCTTCAGTCACCTGGCCACCCGAAATTTCTCTCTGAGCTACTTTCTCTGGGGTGCCCCCGCACCCTGCACTGGCCCTCCCTCTGCTCAGAACTCTCCACAACCTTCTTATTTTGTCCTATGGAACCACATGGTTCTCCGTTGCATTCAAAGCCCATCCTTGCCAGGATTTGGGGGTCACTACTTCACAATAGCCATGACCTTGCAAGGTGCAAGAAGATCGTTTTCCCTTTGAAAAATTCCACTACTAACTTTTAGACACAGGTTTTCCTCTTTTCTACATATAGATACACAACTGAGCTGTCTCCCAGCTCCCTTCTCTATTGAATAGAACAGACGAGCTCCAATCCAAACTTGCGTTGTCCACTCATCCAGGTTCTGAGCCAAAGAAACCTGCCCTCGACAGCCATTGTTACTGAAGTAACTTCTCCGGGGCCCCATGCCCCACCCCACCTGGCTTATTTGCTCTGCCAGCATATAAATTTATTAAGCATGTCCCACATGCTAGGCACACAGTGCTTGTCATAATATTGTCATAATATTACATATGTAACTCTCCCTAAGAGGGGTTTTTCGGCAGGCTGCTAAGAGTATAAAAAATCTTCTCTCCGTATCATCTCCTTGTTACTGATGGACACTGGGCCACCTTAAGGCCAGTTTGAGAAACCTTAGTCTGACCGTTGCAGTCATCCGTTGCCACATAATGAACCACTCCAAAACTCTATGGCTTGAAACAGCGACGACACTTATTTGGCTCATAAACCTGCAATTCGGGCAGGGCTTGTCGGGGACAGCAGAAACCTGCTTTAAAATCCTCAGTGCCGTCCTCCCCTACCCTCTCCACTTCCTGGTCCTCTCCTCTCTCCCCCTCGCCCTCCTTCCCCTCTCCACCACCCACCTCTACACCCATCCTTCCTCACTCCCCTCTCTCTGCCCTAGTTCATGCAATCCCTTTTTTATCAAGTTAAATTTAGACTCTCACGTTTTTCCTTTCCCCATGGTCCATTTCTATCTTTCCTCAATGGAACCAACAAAATTTTTCCTCGTTAGGAAGGTGGAAGAGGGTGGGTCGTCACTCTTTAATATTTTTCATATATATAGATTTGAAAATAAACCGAATAATTTTAATTCAGTAGTTATATTTGCAAATTAACCTAGTATTTTGGGTAGACTAGACATCTTTGTATGTGCATAACCCATGATCGTAAATAGATGCACCTGAACGTATAGGCTATGGCACACTCAAGAGAGACATTAATGAAGAGATTATAGGGGTGCAGGCATCGAAGACAACTAGCAAAGGATGTTGAGGCACCCAGGGATTAGCAACAGCAGAAAGCCATCACTACCCATAGATCTGAAGCGGCGTGGTGTTACCCAAGGCAGTGAGAGCTTGAGCCGGAAGAGGGGTCCCTGTCAGAAGCTATAGTCACAAAAAACAAAACGAACAAACAACAACAAAATAACCCACCAATAACAACAAAGAAGGGCATGGGTTAAAAACACCTTGACTTCCCTCTTCTCCTGCCTTTTTATTCCCTGCTGGTTCTTCCCATTGGCCAGACCCAACCAGAGGCCAGAGTGCAAGGGAGCTCAGGTGGTGATGCTGTCACAGGGGTCAGCCTGCAGACATGGAACACACTGAGAAGGGCAGAGAATGGGGAGGAGGGTGGGCAAAGGGAGAAAAACCAGCACAGCTTATTACAAAAATGAGTTAGATCACAGTAACTCTTTCAAACTATGCATACATCAGGAGTAAAAGAAGGCGAGGGGAGGGGGAAGGCACATGTCCAAACAATTAAGAAAAATAGACATTGACAGCAATTGGCATGACAGTCATTCTTAATTACATGAGCTAACAAAGTGGGATTCCTGGCATGACTTACTACAAAGGAATTTATATTTGGCTTGGAAAGCAGAATGGTTCTTATAACAGATTCTTCTAATTATGTTTTACTTGTGCTAATACGAAGATTTGCTTCCTCAAGTAAATACCACCTGATCACAAAGCAAGATGGCTCAAAAGTACACTGAACTCCAGGTGGAAGCCAGGCTGGGATTTGGCAATTTGCAGCAGATGATGCTAAAGTAAGTGGAAGTTGTTGCTTTGGTTTCATGGGGGCTGCTCTCTCCAGCTAGTCTGTCAAAGCACCAGAGGCAGCTACTGTATCTCGTGCTTTTTCTGGATACCTCAGAAATAATGGTACTCAAAGTTCACTAGGCATGAGAGTCACCTGAGGAACTTGTGAGAGTGCAGATTCCGAGGCCCACCAGAAGGAAGGATTCCCTTGGTCTAGATGGTGCCTAAGAATCTGAATTTCAACATTCATTCCAGACCATTCTGATGCTGGTGGTCAGGGCATCACATTTAGGGAAACGCTGTTCCAAAGGCTGAACACACGATTCATATGCCAAGGAGACAAAGAGGTGTAATAGACAAAGTGGGTGTCATAGACAAAGTGGGTATCATAGATGATAAAGTGGGTATAATAGATAAAGTCAGGAGATGATTTGGGTCCAGAGCTGGGTTCAAATCCTAACTTTGCCCTTGATTAGTTGAGGCCAATTACTTTCTCTGATTGGCATTTTCAAAAAGAGTAAAAAACAGGGGCTTCCCTGGTGGCACGGTGGTTGAGAGTCAGCCTGCCGATGCAGGGGACACGGGTTCGTGCCCCGGTCCGGGAAGATCCCACATGCCGCGGAGTGGCTGGGCCCGTGAGCCATGGCCGCTGAGCCTGCGCGTCCGGAGCTTGTGCTCCGCAACGGGAGAGGCCACAACAGTGACAGGCCCGCGTACCGAAAAAAAAAAAAAAAAAAGTAAAAAATGTACCTGAGAGTACACTTGGGGGTAATAAATGAAAAGTGAAAATCATGATTAATATCCAGTGACACTCACCATTTGTACCCAGAAGCTCCTTGAGTGAGGTTTTCTCAAGATGACAGGGCTCTGGGGGTCCTACCACAAAAGACCCATGAGGACGGCATCTCTGAGGCCCAGGACTATGTCCTTGTGCCCACGGAGCACCATCCTGCGATACGGTAGTTCATACATTTCATAGATTTTTAGGCTTTGCTCTTTCCTTGTTTCCATTCAGGAAGTTATTATTCATCCTGCAGCATATGGATAACAGGTTTTTCTACCCATTTTCTCCCATCACTGGCATTACACCATTAAACAATATGGTGTTAACAAAAAAATATTAAAACTAGCCATCTTAGTTTTTTGGTTCTGGGTCATAGTATAGCAAAATGAAAAGGAAAATCTTTCACACAGTCCCAGTGGTGCAGAAACATTTAGAAATGATTCTAAATATAGATTTCCAGCTGACAGAGAGGTTGTTTTATGTCATTCTGTAATTTCCTTTTCACAGCGTGTTCTGTGTGCCGGGGTAAAGATTTTTAATGAAGTCAGAATGCTAAATTTAAGTAAACTTTTGCTCTCCGTTCATTGCAAAAGCATTTCGTTACCATTTAATTGGCTGCGCATCTTGGCATCAGACGCCCAAGCAGCAAAACAGACATCAGACCTCGTAATGCAACAGTCTTGATGATGCCCAGATTCTAACTATCACTGTGGGTCTTTCCTAATCTTTCACTTAATAGACTTTCAGTGAATACATGTACAAAGAGTTTCCATTGTTCCTATTAAATCATCCTAATTAGACATGAATATGTGATAATATGACTTGAGGAATATTTTACATAATGTAATTACCAATATTAGATGACATATAGTAAGCTCCAAATTTTGTGGTCAATGAATAGCCTACGAATACCGCTTATTATCGGGAATAAATTTAAAACGCAAGCTGTCCCAAGCAAGCCATACAAAACGTTTACTTATAACTCAGGTCCCAAATCTACAGTCACCTGTTAGTGACTGTAAAATCTGATGGAGCTCTACTGGACCTTCAAACGTAGGTGTGCATGAGAATCCCCTGAGAGGCTTTTAAAAATACAGGTTCTGGGGCCGCCCACGGAGGAGTTGATTCAGTAGCTCTGAGGGTGGGGGAGAGGTGAAACGTGCATTTTAAACATCTCCCCAGGTGATGCTGGTGTAGCTAGCTGGGAACTAGTCCATTTTTCCTGGAGGCCCTCCTCTCTCCTTTGTTCCTACCCATGGGCCACTCCCAACCCAGGTATCCTTTTCAACACTGGCCTGGAGGCAGGTGTGTATCTATGATCAAGGAATGTTCTTCCAGCTCTCCAACTCTTGGCTTGACCCCATGGCAATCTAATCACTAACAAGGTAAATTCACACAGATCCAACAGGTTACCCCCAGAGAACGCTCAGAGAGGTTCTGGATGCCTTTGGGCCAAACAAAAATGCACAGTCATGTGTGTTCTTTTCTTGATCCTCTCTACTCTGTAGGATGGGTCTTATGTGTACTTTACAGAGGAAGAAGCTGAGATTCAGAGAGGTCAGGGCACTTGGCAAAGCTCACACAAGAAAGGTGGAGAATTCTGAGCCTGTCTCAGGCTCCAAACCTGTGCTTACCTTGTCAAGAGCTCAGTTATGTTGCCAGGATATGTGGAGGTGGGTTAAGCATTTTACATAAAAGAATAAACCAATTACCTCTCGGAATTAATTTTCTATACAAGAGGAGATTACTGTACATTCACAGAATAGCAGCTACACAGGAAATGATTAAAATTCTAAGAAACGTCTCCCTGTCTCTAGCTTCAGACCTTTTACAATGCTTCCATCTTATGGTTAGGTGTGAAAACAGAAAATTAAGTCCTGGTTTGTCTCCCGTTTTCAAACCCTCTATCAATGGCCCAAGGACATCCTGGCTTGGGTGGGGGCATTGCAGAAGCTATTTCCCAACAGGATCAGAAAAGTGATCTTCATAAACGTAAGGCTGGAATTTTCAAAGCTAACTTTTGCAGTTTTGATGGGTTTGCAGTTTTGATGGTATTCTCAGACTCCATAACAAAATAACATACCGTTCATTTTCTGGTGAGAGCCCATTTCCTGGTTCACAGACGGCTGTTTTCTCAGTCTTCACATGGCAAAGAGAGAAAGAGATTTCTCTCTCCCTTCCTTTTCTTATAAAACCTATTGGATTAGGGCCCCATGCTTATGACCTCATCAAAATTTATCTCCTAAAAGCTCTATGTCCAAATACAGTCACCTTGGATTTAGGGATTCAACATATGAATTTGGGGGGCATACAATTCTGTTCAGAGCAGATGGATTCAGTAATTTTCTAGAAAAGCAACTTTGGAGAGATGCAAATAGGCAGCTTTTCCTAACTGAAGACAGTAAGCTCTGAGAAGGTACACTTCCAACCCTTTTGTGGAAAAATGGATGGTGTATCAGGAAGTCAACACGTGGGGTTACCAGGCCTTAGGCCGGAACCCGGAAAGATGCTGTGGCTGCTGAATCCGGTTCCATAGTGTCCGAGGCAGAACTGTATGCAAATACGTTTGAATATGTACATTTCTCAGGGAGGTATGCTCTAGCCACAGTGGCTTCCCTGCTGGGTTTTGGCAAGCTATGGTGTTAGGGCTGTCTTAGGCTGGGTTCCCTAGAAGCAGAGCCTGAGACTGGGATTCTTGTGCCAGCAATTTATTGACAAAATGCTCTCAATCCAGACATCAGGGTAGGCATTGAGGAAAGGAGGATAGGTCAGGGGAAGAAATTAGGCAGAATTGTAGTTTTTGGAGAAGTCTGTCCTCAGTCTGTCCCATGGGGCACTCCGGAAGATATATTGCATCACAGAGAGTGTCCTGTTCAAAGGCAAGGGCACTGGGCACCCAAGCCTCCTCCTATCAGTTAGTCATTGACCACCTTCTAGGCATCTCTTGGAGGGGAGCTGGCTCTGGTCAGCCAAGGGCAGTCCTCCAGAGAAGGGGACAGTTGTGAGCCTTTTGCTGTCAACACCCACTTCAACACAGGACTGGGTGCACTGGCTGCTGCAGAGGACCAGGTGGGCTCCAAATGCACCTGCTACAGAGCCTGCTCTAGCTGAGCCCTCTGCCTGGATGCTCTTCCGCCAGAAAACCTTTTAGCAGACTCCCTCCCCTCTGTCAGGTCTTTGCTAAAACCTCACCTTCTCAATGAGGTCCACGCTGGCCACCCTGGCCACCTTACTGATGTGCAAACTGCACCTCCACCCCCTCACCAGCACTGTGACTCTGATCCACCCTTTCTTTTTGTTCACAGCTCTCATCGCCCTCAGACATACATAACTTACGTCTTTCATATGTTCAGTTTTCTTATGGTCTGTATCTCCCATTAGAATGGAAGCTCTTTAAGGGCATAAATACTGGTCTAGCTTTAGCCCCGAGAATACCGCCTGGCATATGCAAGGCACTTAATCAATGCTTGCTGAGTTAATTATTTAAGTCACAAAGGGACCCAGACCAAAAGAAGAGAGGAGGTCAAGACTCCAAAAGAAGAGAGGAGGTCAAGACTCCAAAGAAAAGACGGTCTGAAAGCACAGTAGCCAATCCAGTAGGGTGCATCTTGGGTCCTACAGGAGGGGTACCACCACCTCCATCTTCGGGTCCAGATGAATGTAAAGTGGTCATTAAAATGGCTCTGTGTGGCTGCTCAAAGCTGTCTGCCCAATACGGTTGCTGTAGTGGAGGACTTACTAGGCTACTACTGGCACTTCTGAAATAACTTTGTCGTATTCTCCCTCAGAAGACCACCCTGATGATAAGACCTTAGTTAGCAGAACTTTTCATCCTAAGGTACGGAAATGCTAAGATATGGAAACACTCAGATATGACAGTGCTTCACAGATACCACATGAGGAATTTTTACAACTTCCTTAGAAGATGCATGCTAACGTGCACACTCTCATTAGTTCCGTGACAAGGTCCACCACGTCCTATCTGCCTCATAAAGCAGAGATCTTGGACAAATCGTGAAAAAAAATTTTTTAATCATCTCTTGCTTGCCTTCCCCCCCCCAAAATTCACAGGAAATGGTTTATTCCTTGCCTAGAAAAAATGGGCAAAAGATTTAGATAGAGATTACCCAAAAGAGAATGAATCATGAGTAACCAAATAGATGGGAAAAAGTTCAATTTTACCAAATTAAAACAACAGTCAAATACGATTGTCATCTATCAAATAGCAAAGTTTTTTTTCATTTTTCGTTTTTTTTTTTCTATTGTACTACCAAAACTGGCAAAGAAATGGTTCTACACATGGATGGAAGTATAAAGTCGTAAAAGCCTATGAAAAGTTGTATGGTCAGATGTATTTAAAGACTTTGCTCTCTTCATAACCTTTGACCTGTGAGAGTCAGAACCCTGGTGGAACCCAATCCTACCAAAATAATCAGAAATTCAGGGAGAGAAGAGCCTTTTGAAACCAGCCATAGGGGTTTATAGCAGGACTAAAATGCCAGGAAGAGGAAAGAAGAGAAGGAGACTCCTTGGGTAAGATGCTGATAGATTCCCTCAAAATTTCTCTTTGGTTTAACTTTCTATCACTAGGACAAATTTTCTTTAACAAACCTGTCAGTAAAATGTACTTCTGATAACAAGTGTGTTTTCAGGTCCCTAAGACATTTTACAAATCCCCACATAATTGTGTGATGAAAGGTCATTTACTCTGTCAAAAATATATTCTATTAACTCAGGCTGAAACGTCACGTACGCATTTTCTACATTTAACTTGACTTTGCCCATGAGTTAGATAATAGATCTGAACCCAGCATCGAAATATGCAAATCATCCCACCTGGGATGCAAATGTCAAATATGCAGAGACAGACTTCAGAACACATTGTGTGTGTGTGTGTGTGTGTGTGTGTGTGTGTGTGTGCAAGGACAACTTTTGTCACATTTACCCTGTGGCCCAACAAACAGACCACTGGTATTTAGTTTCATAGTTGTATTTGCTGCTTTCATGTGCTTCTGACTTGAATCTTGTTTCCGATAGTTCCCAAACCTTCCCTGTGCATGGCTCTTAGTAACTTGGAGCCATGTTAATAAATTTTATTTTCAAAATTCAGAAATTCAGAATTCAAAACAACAATTTAAAAAATTCTCTGTGGAAAGGGGCGGGGGTGCAATGAATTGGGAGATTGGGATTGACATATATACACTATTTATACTATGTATAAAATAGATAACTAGGGCTTCCCTGGTGGTGCAGTGGTTGAGAGTCCGCCTGGCAATGCAGGGGACACGGGTTCGTGCCCCGGTCCGGGAAGATCCCACATGCCACGGAGCAGCTAGGCCCGTGAGCCATGTCCACTGAGCCTGTGCGTCTGAAGCCTGTGCTCCGCAATGGGAGAGGGCACAACAGTGAGAGGCCCGTGTACCGCAAAAGAAAAAAAAATAATAATAACTAATGAGAGCCTACTGTATAGCTCAGGGAACTCTACTCAGTTCTCTGTGGTAACCTAAATGGGAAGGAAATCCAAAAAGGGGGGGATATATGTATACGTATAGCTGATCCACTTTGGTGTATGGTAGAAACTAACACAATATTGTAAAGCAACTATACTCCAATTAAAGTTAATTTTAAAAAAAGGAAAAAAAACATGAATCAATAGACAGGATGTGTTCGTTTTGTAGCCTCAGCAAAAAGGACTCCTATGTCTTATGGAAATGATCACAAATTTCAAACAAATAAAGTGAAAATTAATGAGAAAAAAACAAAAAATTCTTTGGGGACTTCCCTGGTGGCACAGTGGTTAAGAATCTGCCTGCCAAAGCAGGGGACACGGGTTCAAGCCCTGGTCTGGGAAGATCCCACATGCCACGGAGCAACTAAGCCCATGCGCCACAACTACTGTGCCTGCGCTCTAGAGCCCGTGAGCCACAGCTACTGAAGCCCACGCGCCTAGAGTCTGTGCTCCTCAACAAGAGAAGCCACTGCAATGAGAAGCCCGCACACCACAACGAAGAGTAGCCCCCACTCACCGCAACTAGAGAAAATCCACACGCGGCAACGAAGACCCAATGCAGCCATAAAAAATTAATAAATAAATAAATTTATTGAAAAAAAAAATGGAGATCCAGGCATCACCCACCTTCTGACAGCCCAAAACACTGTGGCTCAGGAGGTAGCCCGCATATCCTCTGAAGAGCACCCCTAGGAGAAACAAGCTTGACCACTATGCCGTCATCACGTTCCCCTCACCACGGAGTCAGCCATGAAGAAAATAGAAGACAACAACGCACTGGTGTTCATTGTGGATGTCAAGGCCAACAAGCACCAAGTTAAACAGGCTGTGAAGAAGCCCTATAACATCCACATGGCTAAGGTCAACACCCTGATCAGGCCTCATGGTTAGAAGAATGTATATGTTCGACCGGCTCCTGACTATGATGCTTTGGGTGTTGCCAACAAAATTGGGATCATCTAAACTGAGTCCAGCTGGTTAATTGTAAATATAAAAGTCTTCGCTATTAAAAAGAAAGAAAAAATAGCTTCAGCCCATAAAACAAGTGCTCACCCAAAATGGGATTTAAGGGTTTTTGTTTTTTTTTTTTAATCTTTTGGCCATGCAGTGCGGCAGGTGGAATCTTAGTTCCCCGACCAGGGATCGAACCTGAAACCCCTGCAGTGGAAGCACGGAGTCTTAACTACTGGACCGCCAGGGAAGTCCCAAGTTTTTGTTTTTTAAATTTTTAGCAGAAAAGCTGCTTAAAAGGTTGTTGGCAGTTCCCAGTTTCTGAAGGCGGAGCCTGTGCAGCAGAGGTGTTCCCTGATTACTCCATGAAAGTATTTACCCAGACTTCATTTACTTTGGAAAAATTAATAGAAATGGGCTATTTAGTTACCCAAAGGTGAAGCAAATTCCCACCCATTGATCTTGGAGATGCTGTGAAATCATAGCAGATGGGAATACAGGGTTGCTGGGGAGGAGCGGAGAAGATTCCATTCACCCCCATCCCACCACAGGAGACCTGCCTTCACGGCCCTCGTGTGAGAAGTCACATGGGGTCTGGCAGAGAGGGCAGGCAGGCCCCCCACGTTGCAGCATGAGGGGCTGTCACCTCCCCAGTCATGAATCCGGGCCTGAGAAAGGACACAGCAAGGCCGTCTTCCCCCAGCAAGAAGCCCCCTTACTCCAGACCCAGGACCTGCAGCAGCGCTTGGTTCATTCCCTCAGATCCTGGCAAAGGCAGACAGGACCAGGAGGGAATTCCCTGCTTTGAGCCTCTGCCATAAAATTATGTTTAAGGGACTTTCCAGCTGTCGAATTCTGAATTTCCATTGTAGTCAAGGATCTCTGCTTACAAGGAAGAGAAACGAGCTACAGGTGGAGATGGAGCAATGGCAGAGGCCAGGGAGCACAGATGACATGCAGGCTCAGACACATGGTGGCGTGGGGAGTGGGGCTCTTCCCTGGCTGTGGTCTTCCCCAGACGTTTCCTCTGCCCACTTTCCTTGCTCCCCTCTCCTTCCTGGTCTCCCTGGCTTTGCTTTGGCTCCACATAGCTGCTCGAACCCTGAAGTCCAGCTCCCCATGCCTGGACCCCTGGAAGAGGAACCTGGCCCATCTTGGGTGTCCACAGCTGCTCCAAAGAGCGATGGGTCACATAGGTCCAGTCCCGTGGTGGAAACATAAGCACCCACACCCATGATGTTATTAGAGGGAAAGCAATTAGACTTGGGGGGTCAGGACCCCCAAAATGTCTATAGCAGAACTGGCAGCTCCCTCCTTCTCCCATTCTCTCCTGGTACTTGGGTTTCATCACAACCTCTGGTTCCCTGACGAGCACATGCCAAGGCAGGATTAGATGTAACAGATTTACTGACGGAGACACCTGGGAGAGGAGATGGAGGAATGGGGGTCTCTGGATGAGGCTAGAAGAGCTGTCAGACCATGTGCAGGCCAGACCCTGGGAAGGAGAGAGGGAGGAAGGGAGGTTGGGAAGGAAGGCCCTCAGCCTGCAGTGAGTTCTAGCAAAGTTTCAGCAGGGCTGATAGGGCGTCTGTCTTAATCAGCTCTGGCCTCTTTAACAAGATACCACAGACTGGGCGCTAAATAACAGATATTTATTCTTCACAGTCTGGAGGCCAGGAAGTCCAAGATCTATGTGCCAAAAGATTCTATGTCTGGTGAGAGCCCTCTTCCTGGTTTGCAGACGGCCTGGCAGAGAGAGATCATCTCTCAGGTGTCTCTTCTTATGAGGGCACTAATCCCATTCATGGGGGCTCCACCCTCCTGACTTAATCACCCCCCAAAGGTCGCACCCCCTAATACCATCACATTGGGGGTTAGGGCTTCAATGCATGAATTTTGGGAGGACACAAGATTTAGTCCATAACAGTGTCCTTGAGGCAAAGTCAGTCAGAGGAGTCTCACATGTCTCAGGAGTGACTTCGCCTTAGTTCCCCTGCTGTGCTTGGTCCCTGGTTGAGGTTTCCATCAGAAATGTGGACATGGCTTTATTGCCACGGTGGATTCAGAGAGCAGCAGCAGTGGCTGTCAGTCAATTTTGATTCCCCAGTAGGAGATCTGAAGGGCATAAGTTCAAGGCCAACACACAGGCGCTTCTTTATTTTAAGAATGCAAAAACTCTCCTTAGCCTGAAAGCCTCACAAAAACAAATAGGCTGGATCTGGCCCACCTGCCATATTTTGCTGACCCCCCCCACCCCCCGCCCTTGGTTTAAATTACAAGTTAAGGTTTCAGTTGTTTGCATCTGAAATCCTCCTAACTTCCACAAGTGGGGGAGTATTGCTGACACAAGAATGCTGACTTAAGGCTGCTTATCCTTCTAATTCCCCTTGTAAATTAGTCCATTGACACTCAGACTTACTGCATCTTACTTTAATTCTTGCTTGCATGAGAGAATGAGTGTTTTCCTTTTCCTCCTGTCCACTCCTCACCTCCTGAAGCAGGTAACTTTTAAGTTTACAGTAATGGGTGTGGGGTGGGGGCAGGGCTTCTGTAACAGAAGTCAAGACCTGAGAGGAGAAAAATAATCTTAAAAATAATCTTACAGGTTTTTTTCCTTTTGTCCACGACGTTCAGCATGCGGGATCTTAGTTCCCTGACCAGGAATCGAACCTCTGCTCTCTTCAGGAAAAGCACAGAATCCTAACCACTGGACCACCAGGGAAATCCCAATAATCTTACGGTTTAATAAGGCACTGGAGAGGCACTAGCAAGAATCAAAGATCTGACAGTCTTTTAGATCCATCCCTACCAACCCCCTTCCCAGCCAGACCAGAGGGTCATTCACTCTTTCCTGCAACACCCGCCCCCCCCACACACACACACCCCAACTGACAGGAAATGGGTGGAGCGCAGAGTGGCTGACAAACTTAACCATCACAGGGGTGGAGCTCATATTGGACACCAAAGGGATGGGGCCTTGAGGGAAAGAGAGCTAAGAAAACTAGAGGGCGGGAGAGAGAGAGGTAGGGGGATAGGTTGTGGAAGGGAGAGGCGGAGAGGGTGAGGGCCACTCTGCCCCCAGGGTGTAATCCTGTGGTGCAGCCCCAAGGTCTAGGGCAAGGCCCAGGCCCACGGGAATCACAGGCTGTGTTGGAAAGACCAGAGAGGACACCCCTGACTCTCCACCTCAATGCAGACTATGTAAGGGCTGGACCGGATCACATGAACCTGTCGGGAAGGCCAGTTGAACGGTTTCCTAGGTGTACTTCATGGCCAGACAATTCTGCCTGGACTGGACTGCCCCACACCTCCAGAAGAACGAGGGCTGTGCTGGGATTACCCAGGCAACTGGAGAAGCCGTTGATCCAGCATACTCTTTGACAAAATTAAGGGAGCTCTGCAAGGAACCTTTGGTTGTGGGGAAGTTTAAGAGACTGAGGTCTGGTGCATGACCTGGCATAGAAAAATGTCCTTATTGGAAAGAAGAGGTTCAGAACCAAGAACTGGAAAGTGTGTGCAGTCACACAGCACACAGAGTGGCCAGCCCTGAGCCCCGTCTCTGCAGGACGCTGCATCCCTGGCTGGCCCCTCCTTATTTAGGGATCAGCCTCCCAAAAGCAAATTGTCTGGGCATCCGGATTTGCAAAGCAAGTTCAACACACTGCTGCTCCAATTGTTGGCTTTTTTAAAGACAGAACGTCAACTTGATGCCTCAGCAAGGAACCCCATCTCATGATATGCAATATTTATTTAGTTAGTTATTTAATCAAAATACTATTCCACTGCTGTGTGCTCTCTATGTGGTTCTACTGCATGAGGATGCAGTGGTGGTTAAACACTCTGAAAAACTATTAATATCCCATGAGTCATCGAAATGGTGCTTTTCCAAATAGTGTCCCTTCACTTTCCGATGAGGGGGAAATGACAATACAGTTCTAACATATGGCAACAGTATTTTCTAATATCCCCAGGCTGACTCTAATCACTTTGAGGTTACTAAAATTTTCTCTGACCAGCAGACACTATTATTTAGAACAGAGCTTCACTTAGACGTTCATGAGATCTCAGATCCAGAAACCTTTCCCCAAGAATTTGGAAATGGATTGCTGATGAACACAAAACATGCATGGTGAGAAGAGTGGGTTGACCTTCCTCCTTTTGTCAAGATTTTAAAGTGGAAAACCCAGCCTTAGTGACCACCTGTGGGGACACTACCGTTCTGTCTGCCCAGCCCTAGTGTTTTCTTGGGCTGGTCTGCTGTCTTCATCAGGACTCTTGGGAATTCCCTGGCAGTCCAGTGGTTAGGACTCTGCTTTTACACTGCAGAGGACACGGGTTCAATCCCTGGTCTGGGAATGAAGATCCTGCCAGCTGCACGGCGTGGCCAAAACCAACCAACCAACCAACAAAAAATCAGGTTTCTTGGGTGGCAAGAGAAAATAAAAGCCCAGAGTAAACCAGCTTTAGTGAAACACAGGAATGTATTAGCTCATGTAACCAGACTGGGAAGGTAGGGCTGGGCTGCTTTCAGGACTGGCGGGAACCAGGGACACTAATGCCGTCAGAATTTGGGGTTTCTCGTCTCCTCTTCTCCCTGTGTGTTTGCTCCATTTTTTTCAGGCTAAACTCTTCATGAGACCTGGGAGGGGACGTGGCTACTAGCATGGCCATGCATGGCCTCACTTCCTAACGGAAGGAGAAAAAGGGCCCCCCTCTCCCAGATCCAGTTTAAAAATCCCTGTGGAGGACAGTGATTGGCAAGGGTTCCTATACCCGCCCTTGGGACCAGTTTCTTGCCCAATGGGGCCAGGAAAAACCATGACTATAGTCAGGAGGGTGGATGTGTTAATAAAAGGATGGCGGAGGGGAGAACATTTAAGATCTACTTAATAAATTTCAACTTTCAACAGTCTGAACAGACGTGTTCTACACCTACCTTCTTCTGGGACCTGTCCCTTCCCCTCCATCCAGAGGGAACCACCCTGGGAGACTGACCCTGCCTCTTTGCCACATAGATTATTAGATACGGGCACCTGCCAGTCCAGTAGCCTCCTCTCCCAGAAACTTTTTTTTTAAGTTATTTGGGGTTTGGGGGGCTTTTTTTGTTTTTTAAAATTTATTTATACTTTATTTACTTATTTTTGGCTGCGTTGGGTCTTCATTGCTGCACATAGTGTTTCTCTAGTTGCTGCGAGCGGGGGGCCACTCCTTGTGGTGGTGCACGGGCCTCACTGCAGTGGCCTCTCTTGTTGCGGAGCACGAGCTCCAGGCGCGCAGGCCTCAGTAGTTGTGGCGCGTGGGCTTAGCTGCTCCGCGGCATGCAGGATCCTCCTGGACCAGGGAGCGAACCCGTGTCCCCTGCATTGGCAGGCAGACTCCCAACCACTGTGCCACCACGGAAGTCCCCTCTCCCAGAAATTTATTAGACCTGGGACTTGGATATGCCAGCTTGGTCTGCTGCTGGCTTGTACTGTGGCAATGCTGGAGGAGCTGGACAAAAAGAGCTGGACCACAAGACAAAGGATGTGGTAATTTACAGAGGGAGGCAGAGGCAAAGAGATGAGCATTCTGACAGGATCTGCATCTGGGTCCCAGTCCAGCCACATCCCTGCTGCCAGCCTGGTGCAGCACCCCATATCCATATAACCTCCCCTTTCCCTTAAGGAAGCTCGAATTGCACTTCTATTGCTTGCAGTCAAAAGCATTCTGATACTCTATCTCATCCTAAAAAACAAAAACAAAACAAAAAAACAGCCAGAACCTTTATACCTTGATCCACAGCAGAGGGACATATGGTCATATGGCTGGGTTCTGGCACCAGCCTTCCTCAACTGAATCCGAGTTCTGCCTCTTACTAACTCTGTAACATCAGACAAGCTACCTGACCTCTGCGTGTCAGTTTCCTCATCTGCAAAAGGACATACTAATAGTACCTACGTGGTAGTGTTTTGAGAATTAAATAAGTTAATCCATGTTGAGCAAAGTATCTGGCACGCAAAAATCACTCATTTAACATTAGGTATTATTCATAGTAGGAGAGGGCAGTAGTGTCTGGGAGAAATTTTATCATCTCTTTAAAGAGCAAAGAGGCAAACCAAGGGAGATAACTTCCCACAGAGACACTCTCTCTCTCTAGCCATTGTCCCAGCTTGTTAGATGTGCCATGTTGAATCCTCCAGCCACCATTCCAGACACTTGGCTGTCAATTTATAAAAGGGATAACAAGGACTTTCTCTAAGAAAGTTAAAGTTTACTGTAATGCTTTTATTGGGGTACAGGGATAATACCTACGTCAGACAGTCATTTTTAAAATGTGAAATCTAAGTGTCAACATATATGAAGTGGGTGATGAGACCTGTATGGGTTTTACTCCGCGTGCACAGAGAGTCTTTATAATGGAAATGTCAGGTGGTATGTATTCATATGTCTGCAAACACAATAACACTAAAGGAAACAAAGAAAAGCCAAGGGGTAAAAATGTCCAGCGCCAAAAAATGTGACATTTGGAAGGATCATCGGTGTGTCTGAAAATCCACGTCGGTTGGATTCTTGGCTATCCTTTCATTTACTCCAGCAGTCACTAGGTTAACTAGGTTACAGCAGTTAACACAGGAACATGGTTAGCTTATCTTACTTTCATTTTTAGTGATCTAATTTTGAGAACAGCTGAAAAGGAGTGGAAATAAAGATCGAGCCATATTTTTTTAAAACAGGAAATTATATTTTTAAAAAAGAATAAAAGCAAGAGAAAAAAAGAACAGAAGAGAATCAAAAGCCCTGGGCGCTGCTGGGTCTTTTTGACTTTATAATTCCGTACATTCATACATAATCACATTCAGATCTCCCTTCCTGAAGAGTGAGCTCCTTGAGGCCAGGATCTAAGTCTGGCCATCTTTGTCTCCAGGCAGTGCTCACCCTGTGCCTGACCCACACCAGGACCCAGCTCTTTGACCACTTGCTGATTGAAAGATAAAGGAAAGCAGGGGGACCAAAAGGGAAAGGACAGAAGTAAATAGGACAATTCTTGGAAGGTTGCACTTGAGTTCCTCAGAACTGGAGCATCACTTCACATGTATCTTACATCCATTACAAGCGGGCAGAATCCATTTCATAGATATCGCTATCCAGCAAAGCATGCTGCATCCTTTAGACACTCAGTATTTACCAGAACAAATAAAAACGCTTCTTTTAAGATCCATGATTTGTCTCCGGAATATTCAGACAACCTCATTTCCTCCTCCTTCCTATTACTCATTACTCATCCTCCCTCCAGCCAGTCCCCTCAGGGTCCGGGGAACACACCTGAGGCTTCCGAACCACCGACTTTGCTGACTTTGCTCTTCGATGGGATGCCCTCCCTATTGGCTAATTTAGGAATTGATTTCAAATCATTTCAAATTATTCTTTGTTTTACGTATTCTCGTTGAGCCAAACTACAATGTCAGCAGAAACAGAAACTGCACAATGGAGTGCAGTAGTTAAGTCACAGACGCTAGAGTCAGACTGCCTGTGTCTGAAGCCAGGTCTGGCCAATAAATAGCCAGGTGTGCTCAGGCCAGTGACTTACCCCTGCGGGCCTCAGATTCCTCATTTGTAAATGAGGATAAAGATGCTAAGAGTAGCTAATAACAACCTTACTGAGTAGGGTTGTTGTGAGGATTAAGAGAGTGACAACACATGAAATATTCAGAAGAGTGCACGGCCCATAATGTTGTTAGAAGTGTTCCCGCTTATTAGTTATCTCCCACAGAACCTAGCACTCTGCTGAAGAAATGCTTTTATCGATAAATCTATGTTCGTTTCTATAACTTTTTCTTGCATATATAGTATGTATATAATGGATAACAATTAGAAAATGCATATGAGATATAGAAAATACATACAACAAAAGAACACCAGCAATGCTACTTCCCAGAGAAAATATTTTCATATATTCCATTCATTAATTAAACAACATTTACTGAGCACCTAATATATGAAAGACTTCACGCCCTTGCTGGAGGTAAAATGATGAACAAAGACAGAAACGGCTCTTGCTGTGGAGGTTACAGTCTGTGGCGGGGAGACACGCCTTAAGCAAGTAATGATAAAAAACATGTGAAGCTGCAACCGTGATAAATGCTAGAACGGAGCGGTCCACGTGTCATTGGGCAATCTGACCTAGTTGTGAAGGTCTGTTACTTGAAGGTTGTGAGGAAGTGACTACTGAGCTGAGAATTAACTCATAGGAGTTAACTCATAAAGGTCAGAAGGGAAGGGTTTGCCCAACAGAAGCACAGTGAATCCAAAGGCCCTGCACTGGGAGGGAGAGTGGTGAGCATAAGAGAGGAGGAGTGCCCACGGAGGCTGCAGTGCTCACTGGGCAAAGCTGGACAGGTAGGAAGAAGGCAGACCTACAGAGCTTAGTATCCTTAGTTTAGAAATTATATTCTCTACTCATTCAACAAACTTTGCCTATGAGATCCAGGGACATACTAATTTTACATCAATTAGATTTATATCATATACTCCTTTTATTATGAATTTTTTTGAACAATAAATATACAGTAATTTAATTCTAATTGGTGGAAATCAATAGATATTTCCCAACTCTCCATTATTTCTAACAATGCTGTGACAGTTTTCTCTGGGCCTTTGTCCAAATATTTGTTGACATACATTCCTGTAAGGGGAATTGCTGGTTCTGCAAATTTGTTAACATGGTTTAATCATAATCTTGTCTGGGAAATCAGCATATTCAACTGTCAAGATTTGATTCTAGGCTCTTTTGAGGTTGGTACCACTGTTACATTTAGAGGCATTCTTCGTGACTTTCAGAACCTGCTTCTTCATTTGCTTCAGTGTGTGAGGAAGTCCCTTCTATTTCTGATCCCCATGGGTCTTTCCCACAAATTCAGATCACTCAGTACTGGCTGCTGACAAAATATGTTTACAGGTCTAGAATCCTAACTGTCCTACTCCTGGGTTCCACAGGAGAGGAAAGGCCTTCTTCTCTGTCTGTGAAGGATCTTCCTCTGGACTTGAGACACATTGAAAGAGAAGGCAGATTCTGACATTCCTTTCCTCTCTTCTGCCTCCTATTTTGTCCGGCTCCATTTTCATGCAATAAATTTACTAACTTGTTAAATGCAGATGGAACTCAGATGATTCTACTACAGACCAAGGTTTCCCATTCTACTGAGTTGATAGATGTCATCTTCTCCCGAGTCTGTCTTTCATCTTCTCCTTGCATCTACTGGCAAACTGTCCTTTTTCTCTTTCAAAATCCTGTTTGTATCCTAACCCTTAAATGACCTTCTAAGGACCCATTTACTTTTAGGTCATAGATAATTTCTAGGCTTCTAATGATTTACATAGCTAATCTATTCGCATTTTCTTTAGCGGTTCTTTGCATTCCATTTCTTTATTGCAAAAAAAACCTTTTTCGAAGGTCAATGGGTTGCTCTTGCTTAAAGCAACCAATCTTTGGTTAGGACTTCGACGGATACCAAGTGTCTAGGTAAGGTTAGGCTTACTATGTACAGGCGCAGTGTGAATTGCATTATATAGTTTATTACTTTTAATCCTTACGACAATCCTGTGGGATAGGTATCATTCCTTCCCGGTTTAGGGATCTTCCCCATTTTACAGATTAGGAAACTGAGGCTTAGGAATGCTGTCTCTCATCTATAGTCACACAGCTACCATGTGAGGAGTTTACTTCTGCTTGTAAACTGACATGAAGAAAAGGGAGGCAGGCTAAGAAAGAAAATATAAAACGGGGAAAAGCAAGCAAAGGAAACAGCAAGTGGGCGGAAGCCTCCCTTTTGCCTTTTCCTTTCTCCGCCCCCGACCCCGCAAGGCCGAGCCTCCAACGTGGCCCGCACGCCTCTTAGCGGCCGCATCTCTGCGGCCGGCACTTCCGGCCTCGGGATGCTATCATCAGCCAGCGCCCTGAGTCGGCGCCGGACATGTACGTGCGTGTGGCGTAAGACGTCGGATGAGGAGGCGGGCTTTCTGGCTCTGTCCGAAGCCATTTCCGTCAGGAGCCGGAAGTCCGTCCTGGATTGCATCGGGGGAGGCCTGTTCGTGGACCTGAAACCTGGGGCTGCTGGTCCTCCCGCGCCCGCAGGTTGCCTCATGGTGCGGGCCGCGGTAGCCAGCCCCCGTGCGGATTGGCGGCGCTAAGGCGCCGGAGCAGCGCGCGACATGTCGGGCCTCCGCGCCTCCGTCTTCCCCCGCTGGAAGCGCCACATCTCGGAGGAGTTGAGGCGCCGGGACCGGCTGCAGAGGCAGGCGTTCGAAGAGATCATCCTGCAGTGTGAGCGGCTGGCGGGTCCCGGGAGCGGGCGGGCGGGCGGGCCCAGCCGAGGCATGCGGGGCGCCAGAGGGAACCCGAGGCCGAGCCCCCCGCGCCGCCCGCGCGCCTTGAGGCCGCCGCGGGTACCCAGCGCCTTGGACCCCCAAACGCCTTTTTAGATCTTTTCCTCTTTCACTTTATTCTTGGGTGTGACTGTGCTGGGTTTTCCTCCGCAATTGGGTATTCTTCACGGGCAGGCACCGTTCATGTCTGTGTTTGTAAATCCCAGCAGCTCACATAATGCTTGTGTTACTTAAATAGGCCGGTTCCAGAAACATCCTGTTTCGGGCATCGTGTTGTTACTGACACGGGCACTGACTTTAAGCAGTAACTCGCTCCGTTACCGTCGTCTTCAGAGTGTAGCGAAATGTTTGCCTTTCATTCCTGAAGATCTGTTGTTCTTCCTCCACTTTGGTGTGCTTTGACTGTTACATATTACACATCTTGAGTCTTAACGTACTTTTTAGTTGGGACATCACAGTCTTTACTGTCGTTGAAAACTTCAGTGTGAAAGAGGTGGCCCACACCCACCCCCGCTGCTGCAATTTGAGTACAAAAATGTTTGTGCCCTTAGATGCCTTTTAAAGAGCATTTCCTTGCCCCTCCGCCCCATTTTACCATAACTGACGACACATTTGGGGGAAGAAACGGGACACTCTTCGGACCTCTGGTTCTGTCTACCCCTTGAAGTAAGCCTGCAAATCTCAAATCATGTTGATGATGCAGTTCAGTGTAATAGTGGGTGCCCTTTATTGAATTCTGATTGTGCTAAATTTATGGTTCCTGAACTTACCTGCACATTAGAATCAGGTGGGGATCTTTTAAAAATTATAAAGCCCAGGCCACATCCCAGACCAACGAAACCCCAGTAGTAGAGGTGGGACCCAGGTGTCAGTATTTCTTGGTGATCCCCAAGTAATTCTAAGGTAGAGACAAGCTTGAGTGCTGTCGTAAATATTTGGCATGTGTCGTTTCACTTTATCTTTCCGAAAATTCTATGAAGCAGGTCCTGTTGCCCTTTATACAAATGAGAAAATTGAGACTGAGAGAGATTCGGTCATTTCTCTGGGGAGGTACAGCAGATTAATGATAGGGCCTGGATTTGGACACAGACTTGATGGCTCCTGACTTTTTTGCACTTTTGCCTTTCTCATTGGGTCCCCCAAGAAACGGCCTTCTTGCTTTTGCTGAGCCCATCCTCTTAACTAAAATGGGGAGAAAAGGGAGATGATGAATGTGCCACTCCTGTGCTGATTCCTTACACTCTTAAGAGGCTGGCAGCCCAGTGCTCTTTCAGAAAGCCAGAAGCACAGGAAACTCCTTGCTGAAACGATTCCTCATGGGCTACATAAATTCAGGTCATCGGGTATTTCATCATATGCTTATTCTTTAAAAGCTAATACACTGAAGGTCAAATTGGGTTGGAGGTCTGACGACACTCCCCTTACCAGCCTCACTTACCTGAGTCTGGTTTGCTGCATCTATAAAAATAGGCGTGAAGCTCGCCTTGCCTGCTTCATAAACACAGTGCTGTGCGTATAAGTGCTTTGAAAGCCATCTACGTAACTGTCTATAAATGGAAGGTGCTTGTAATCACATTGACACAATTGAGTGTTTTTCTGCACTTTGAAAATGGACATCTTGAAGGGGTGGAGGATGTTGGAGGAAAGTCAGAAAGACAGGTCAGTCCTGGAGAGGGAACACGTCTTTAAAACAGCTATAGTGAGTAATGCATGCCCGGGAGCTAGGAGAGGAGGCTGCTGGGGGGGGTGGGCAAGAGGGCAAGACAACCTTGGCCTGTTAAAATCTGCAGTTGAGGCAGGGGACTGACATTTGGGAGGTCACTTCTAGATGGTGGAACAGCCTCACTCTTCATTCCTAGCCTCCCAAAAAGCAGTCAACCAGAGTTTCCCGTTCAGTCCTGCCTCTGAGCCTGAAGAGAAAGATGAAAAGAGGCTCTGGGGACAGCAGGTGGCCTTTGAGTGAGAGGAACTTGTAAGAAGGATCCCTCTTGAATACCTCATGTCTTTGATATCACAGGGCACCTAGCTGTAACATTTTGAAGATCTTATTAGAGCCCTTTGACACTGGTGAACATTCAAGTTTGGAATCACTTCCCTGTTCTCTTGAGCTAATTTATTAAATTAATATTGATGAAGATAGTGTTTCTGTTTCTGCCCAGGATTTCCATTTTTAGATATCAAGAAGTAGGACTCAACTCTTTAAGAGGAAAGATAAGCTATTCTGACAGGAATAGTCACTAGCATAAACCCTTCCAGCTTTTGCTGTGAAGCATCGCTAATCCCAGACTTTGGGGATCTGAGAGCCCCCATCAGGTGTGGCTTTTCTGTAAGTCTCCTGTGGTCACTTTCTTGTTCTGCTTTGTGCACCCCCTTCCACTTCTGATCTCACTGGCCCCTACATGCATGTCATTTCTTGCCCTGACTTTTCTTTTGAATTTCTGCACTGTGTTCCTGTCACATTTATTAAGTTCCAAGGACTCGTTTCTTCCTTGAGCCCCTGCTCCTGTGTTCTCTGGCAGGCTACGATCTTGCACCCAGTTGGGCGAGCAGGGAGCCTCATTGAATCTGTTCATGTCACTGCCTGCTTTTAAAAATCTGCTGTTTCGCTATTGCCAGTAAGAAGAGGTCTGAATTTCTCATCCTGCCCTCTCATGTGTTGGTGCAAACTTTTATTTCTAGCCATTTACTGAACAGCTCTCTAGACCTTCTGCTTGGACTGTCTGTTGTCTTCACCTGTGAAACCATCTGAGAAAATGAGTAAAAGTTCACTCTTCCTTTTTGTACTTGACCTCCACCCCACCCCCACCCCCATTACACTTTTTTAGCTCCTTGAGGTCAGGGACTCTGGTTTGTATTTGTATCCCTAGTGCCCTGATCTTAGATTAAATATTCCAGGGACTCTCTGGCAGTCCAGTGGTTAAGACTTGGCCTTCCATTGCAGGGGGTGTGGGTTTGATCCCTGGTCAGGGAGCTGAGATCCCGCATGCCTCGCAGCCAAAAATCCAAAACATAAAACAGAAGCAATGTTGTAACAGATTCAATAAAGACTTTTAAAAAATGATCCACATTAAAACAATCTTTTTAAAAAAAATTCCAGGGCTTCCCTGGTGGCGCAGTGGTTGGGAGTCCGCCTGCCAATGCAGGGGACGTGGGTTCGTGCCCCAGTCCGGGAAGATCCCACATGCCGCGGAGCTGCTGGGCCCATGAGCTATGGCCGCTGGGCCTGCACGTCCGGAACCTGTGCTCCGCGGCGGGAGAGGCCACAACAGTGAGAGGCCCGCGCACCACAAAAAAAAAAAAAAAAAAGTATCTTCTTTCTAAAAAAAACTTCCAAATATAATAAGGTAAAGGTTTCCTCTCTTACTTAGAGATGCATAGCACTTCGCTTTTCCATTGTGTTTTGGTATGTTTGTTGCCTCTTTCCCAGGTAGAAACAGGTAGCTGTGGGAGTAGAAAGCATGGGCACGGGGGCGTTTTGGAGGGATTTTTCATAGGTTCCTTTGTCTGGGCTGCCTGTGCTTGGGCCAGGAAGCGTCTAAGGAGCGCATGTGCCTGGAGTTTGGACGATTGCTGTAATCGGTGGTAAAGTACAGTGCCTAGTACTTTGATACCTCATAAAAGTGAAACCTGCCCAGTCATCTTCCGGTTATTTCTTTGGTCCAAATCTTTATAAGATGTTAAGTAGTAATAAAGCATACCTGGGTTGTAATAACTTTTTTTTTTTCTTTGCTAGATAACAAGTTGCTGGAAAAGTCAGATCTTCATTCAGTGCTGGCCCATAAGCTACAAGCTGAAAAGCATGACATACCAAACAGGCATGAGATAAGGTATTCTGAAACGATCCTGTATTATTTGTGTCTCCTGAGATAAGGTATTCTGAAACTATCCTGTATTATTTGTGTCTCCTTTTTAATTGAAATTTGTCTCAGTTCAGTCGTCACTTCCCTGATTTTGAAGCAAACCAAGTACTGTGTTTGTGTTCCACTTTTTGTCAGTTCCTTTCAAATAAAAACTTCTGAAGCCAAATAACTAACTATTTAAGTTTTTTTTGAAGGTACGTAGCTACCCACCTAGAAGGCTCATCATCAGTGTGATGTGAGCTTGAGAAATTGCTTAAGACGAGTAACCAGGCCAGTTCCTCCTGTAGCCTGCCAGCGTTCACTTTTTCTGAATAATCAGACAAGTAAGCATTCTTGAGCAGATTTACATAGATCTTGTCAGTACAAGATTGACTGGCCTGTAAACATCAGCGCTACAGGTCTATGTGATCCTTTTTAGTTCAGTGTTGTTTCCATGTATCTTAGTGTGCAGTCAAACCAGTGGGTTGCAGAAAGCTTTTTTTTTTTTTTTAAGAAAGATTAGGCAGAAATCTGCATTTTATAGGAAGGCTAAGTATTGCTTCACTAAATATGTGAGTATGTGTTCATGGTGGGGAGTTTAGTATCTTTACTTGGGTCATTCATGTAAACTATCTCTTTTTGAGGGTCATGGTCCTAAAAAACCTTAAAGCCATACTTCATGCGAGTGGCTTAAATGGAATCATTCTGGAGTCTTACTGTCCTCCTTTTCCATTTGTTCATCACGTTTGCATATTAAATTTTGTGGTTTGTATGGGAACAGTACCCGTTATTGTTCTAAAATCTACAAGCTTTTTTGCATATCAGCTAACATTTAGCAATTGTAAAAACAAAGCTGATGGTAATTTAGGATTTTAGGAAAAAGACAGAAATGCTGGGTGTAGCTTGTCATTTACTCCTATAGCCATATTTGCTAATTTCTTGCCATCCGTGTTTCCTCATCTGGAGAGGTGGTTCCGTTGTTGCTTAAGAACAATTCAGGAGATCGTGCCTAGCTGTGGTCCTGGGAGGCCTTCTGCAGGATTTAAAATATTAGTTGCTGTGTTCTGGTCAACTTTAGGTGTAGAGAATCCGTTTCGCCCTTTTTCATCTAAATTCAGTCAACTGAAACCTTGAAACATTTTATTTCTATCTGGTTAGCCTCTTGGTGACTATATTCCTGCATCCTTTATCTGTCAGCGAAACTCATTTGCTTGGAAAGGTGCAATAAATAAATATACAACATTCTTTTAACTGAGTATCACTGGGGTGGTATTTTAACTGGAAGTCCGTCCTTCCTGCAAACTTGTGTTCAGTCAGGCCTCTTCCTGACTGCCTTGTTTCTATTAATGGTATCCTTATTTTCCACAAGTCAGCTATGATTCCTTTTTCCCTTGGTGTCCTGCCCCTCCCCCTTTGCAGTCAGCCAGGCCTGTTGGTTCTTTGCCCGAGTGTCCTGTGCATCTGTCCCTTGGTTTGCATTTGTGTGCCACCAGCTTCGTTGCTTCCATTCCTAGACTATGGCAGGGGTCTCGTTCACGGAGTCATTTTGTGACTACAGTGTGGGCCAGGTGTTGGGATACAGAGATGAATAAGCCAAGAGTCCTTGTTCGCAAGGACCTGAGCCTCGTGGGGGAGAGTAGCTCAGTGAGGCGTGTGCTAGTAGGATACAGGCATTCACAGAAGACGGGGATCTCATTGGCTGCTTTCTCTCTCTTCTGGGCTCTCAAGTCCTGCCCATCGCATTCTAATTAATCTTGAAACACACTGTGCTTAAAAAGCTTTATCTCGTCAATTATCTGACTCCTCTCTTAAGTGTTTTAATCCCTTTGCTTACTGAATAAATCAAAGTGAAACTCATCCCTGAGAAATAGTTGATTCCAACAGTTTTCTAAGTGTGCCTGCTAGACCACAGCCTCAGAGATTTGTTAGAAATGCAGAATGTTGGGCCTCACCCCAGAGCTCCTGTTTCAGAAACTCTAGGGGTGGCGCCCAGTAGTCTTGTTTTAAGAACCTTTAGGTGATTCTGATGACCTCTAACATATAAGAACCACTGCTTTAGTGGCTACTCAGTCCTTGTGGAGTATCCAAGACACCCGGGGCCGTGTTAGAAATGCAGATTGTTGACCCTTTTCTTCATCGACCTGATGAATCGTTCTGGGATGGGGCCCAAGAATCTGAAACCTACTCTCTAGGGGATTCTTTTTTTTTCTGCCTAGTGAAGCACTGTTATTGGGCTTTTGTAAGAAGTTTGGCTTTTACTGTGAATAAAGTTGGAAGTGGTAAAAGGCTTTGAGCCGAGGAATGAGTGCCCTGTATCCTTGCCTTTTCTCAGGATTCTCTTCAGCTCCTTGGAGGAACAGACTAGTTTTATGTTTCGCATATTTCACATTGCTTTGCATTAAAATAAGGGGATTTGATAAAAATTATTTCTTTCCCTTCTAATCCCCATATGCAATCAATCACCCAGGCCTGTTGCTTCTTCTGCCTAATTTAGGGTGGTTTCTTATAAGGTATGTGCCGCTTTCTAGTCTCTTGGCTTCTAGTTCATGGGCCAAGATTGGGGAAGCACTATGTTGCCTCAAAGAATGCAATATTAGTGTTTCTTAGAACATGTAAGAAAAATGCTTTTAGAGATGGAGGGTAGATTTAGGAGGGAGCATCATTCTGCTGCCTTTTCCCTCTTTATTTCTTATCGGTCATTGGGAAGAGGCAGTGCCCCCACTTCAGATGGTGGCATCCTAGTTTGCCAGCCATCTTCCTTTTCTCCATCTGTGTGCTTTCCCTGGGGAGTGGTTTCAGCTACTCACTGTAGTCTGATAATTTACACCTGTAGCTCCAGCCAAGACCCCTCTCCTGAATTACAGATCCACAGTTCTGTTCACCTGCTGTTATTTCTGAGATAGTATGCAAACACCTGCAAACTTTCCCAAATTCCATTGACTCTCGAGGTGGCCTGAGCTCCGTCCATGGCTTTAGATACATCTGTTTGCTGACAGCTTCTATATGTCAGCCTCCAGCTTGGACCTCTTTACTTGAAGTTCAGACTCTTAACAATATGCAATTTCCACTTGACATGCCCACTTGGATGTCCACGGTGAACTCGCTCTTCAGGCCTCCCCCAACCTCTTGCCCCCGTCCTTCTGCCTCAGTAGGTGACGCCTACCTTTAATCAGCCACTCAGGGCAAAAGCCTTGGAGTTGTCCTCGACTCCTGTCTTTCTCTCATTCCCCACAACCAATTCAAAGGCAAGTCTTGCAGTCTCTCCAGAGTGGATCTAGCTAGGATCTGACCACGTCTCACCGCCTCCGCTGCCGTCACCTTGTCCCGATCTGCACTTTCTGAGTCTGGAATATGTAATAGCTTGCTAACTGGTCTCGCTGTTTCTGCCCTTAACCCCTGCAGTGTGCTCTCCACCCAGCAACTGTAGCGATCCTTTCAAAACGTAAGTCGTTCCTCTGCTCAAAACCCTTGGCGGCTTCCAGTCATGCATAGGAAAAGCCACAGTCCTCGGGGGCCTGCGAGGCTCTGAGTGGCCTCCCCGATCCTCCCTGCACCCCCTGCCCTGGGCGCTGCGGTCACACTTGCCCCCAGCCTCTCCAACACTTGCTGTTCCCTCCACTCACAGGGCCCCGCCCCCGGGTCCGCATGGCTTGTTCCTCACTCTTTTCAGTCTTCAGTCAAGTGTCATCTCTCGGGATGCCTTTGATTACCGCACGTGGAACAGGAGCCCTGTCGCTCTGTCCCCTTCTTTACACTGCTTAGTTTTTCTTCACAGCATATCTGACCACCTGACTCCATCCATCTACTCATTTGTTGTCTGTCTACTCTTAGCCGATTGTGCAGCTTCCTGTTCCCTGCCTTCTCCCCGCTAGGCACCAAAACAGGGCCTAGCACAGAGCCGGCACTCAGAAACTTGTCGGGTGAGTGGACCTCGTTGTCTCCTCCCCGTTTACCTGAACTTTATTCCGGAACCCATCCTTTATTCCTGACGCAGCTGGTGGTATGGGTTGTGGCTGGTTGGTTTTACCCTGTGTCTCATATCTCCTACTTTCTACTTTAGGTTTGTAGTGACTTATAACTCTATTGGCCTGGAGAACTGAACTGCTTTCTTGGCTATATTGTCATGTACAGGTTTGAAATTCTAAGGTTATTGTTCCAGTGCCTGATTGAAGGGCTCTGGGGTCTGATTTTTTTTTTTCTCTTGTTTGCACGTTCTCTTCATCTGCCTGGTTGGGGCATTTAGTCCTGGACATGATGGTGCATGGAATGATAGTCAGCTGCAAGAAATGGCCCAGCTGAGGATTAAACACCAAGAAGAACTGACTGAATTACACAAGAAACGTGGGGAGGTAAAGATAGCTCCTCTCCTCGTCTGTCTTGGGGGTTGGGGGGTGGGGCAGGCACTCCCACTGGAATTTGCAGCCATCCTGGCTACATACGGCATCACCAGCTCTATCTGTGGGAATGAAACAACAGAAAAGATGTGAGACCTCTGTCAACAGGTGGGCAAGCCATTGAGATAACAACCAGGTTGTCATGCTCCAAGACGGCATGAAAGGTACAAGTGGAGAAACATAAAAAGAAAGAAGCTTACTCCTTGATTGACTGAAAGTCTTAACTAATACCTTCATAAAGCGTGAAACCTGCCATTTCAGAAAAATCCATTAGGAAGAATCAAGTCCTGGGCTGTGTTTACACTGGGTGGTGGTCTAATGGCAAGTTATGAAGAAGTGCAACTTACCATTACTTCAGCTGAATTGATTATCAGCTGCAGAGTCGGAAAAGGTAGCTGGGGTGGAGGGGTAGCCAGGCGTTCTCAGCAGGAACCTGGCGGTCACCTGGAGCGTTGCTCGTCTATCCAAGGCTGCCTTCAACAGGGAAAGCGCACGCTGTGCCCCCGCGCAGCCCCTTCTCCTCTCGGCCACCCAGCTCGTTTCTTCTTGGTGCCTTGGCCCCACCGCACAGGCACCTGTTTTTTCTTTAAAGTAAACCGCAATTATGAGTTTCCAACTGAGGTCCTAAAATCTCTTGTTTATGAAAGTGTTCTTCTTTACCCCCAGTTAGCTCAGTTGGTGATTGACCTGAATAACCAAATGCAGCAGAAGGACAAGGAGATGCAGATGAATGAAGCCAAGTGAGTAGAGAGCACGCTTCCTTCGGGACTGGTCGTGGGATCTCACCGCCTGTTTTACTGTACTCTTGTGAGCGGGGCCAGTGGTGATCGGTGGCAAACAGTAGCCACACTGGGCTCAGCACAAGTTTCGTTTCTGTGCATACATAGCCTGGGGTCCTTTTCTACCCTCTGAGGATGGAAAAGGCAAGAAGAGTGCCCTCCGTCCTCCAGGGCCCCAGCACACCCCTGAGAAGTCAGCTTTGCTCTTGGAAGTGTCCCTGAGGCATTCACAGTTCTCCCCATGGCCATTGCCTGGGGGAGCGGGTGTCTTCTGTGGTGGGGATGGGACCAAGATAGCCCAGTACCCGGCCATTGGGAACGGGGATGAGTTTGTGGGCAGGGTTGTTCTTGATCTGGGAGAAGCCTACTGGTCAAGATAAACAGGGACTCCAAATCCTAGGATCTTTGAGCTGGAGGGGAGCCTGGGTTTCATCTGTGCCTTTTCCCTTACTCCGCAGAGAGGGCTCTCTAGAGGCTTAGAAAGGTGGGGAGCCTGCTCAGGCGTTCACACTCAGTGAGTGATAGAGCTGATGGAATGCACAAGATACCCAGCCTCCTTTTAATCTCCCATTACTACACTATTTCAGCATCAAAAGCTCCCTCTTCCTTCCCATCCTGCTTTTCTAAAAGATACTTTAACTAGTCATTCATAGTCTGGAAGAATTTTGCCCTAGGTGTTTCCTCTCCATTAATGGGATTGTCCTGTAAACCCCTGGGGCTGGGCTTGGCCAAGTGAGGTGCCTGCTGTGATGGCTGAGGTCATTGTTGGTGCCCAAGCTCACACAGGTCTTGTGCAGTATCCCTCTCCCGTCGTGTTTTCAGAATTGCAGAATGCTTGCAGACCATCTCTGATCTCGAGACCGAGTGCCTGGAACTACGCACTAAGCTTCAGGACCTTGAAAGAGCCAACCAGACCCTGAAGGATGAATATGATGCCCTGCAGATCACTTTCACTGCCCTGGAGGAGAAACTGAGGAAGACTACTGAGGAGAACCAGGAGCTGGTCACCAGATGGATGGCTGAGAAAGCCCAGGAAGCTAATCGCTTAAATGCGGAGAATGAGAAGGATTCGAGGTGGGAGATGAATCGGCAGTCAGTGATTTCCATTGTTTAATGAAGTCGCACCTAGTTCTTAGAAAAGAAAGAAACCAACCTGGCAGCTCTGACCACAGGGTGGGGGCACCAGGAAGCACTAACAAAATTAGAAATAGTGGTGGTGGGTGTGAAAGAGATTTGCATTTATAAGAACACTTTTACAGCTGAGCAAAGGATTACCTCCCAAAAGGGCTTTGGCCCATTGCTATTTTTGCCAGCAAATTCTTTCCGTGTTTCAAGAAGAAAAGCTAGTTCTTGAACAGTGTAAATTAAACCAGAGTTAGAAAAAGCGTATAATCCGCCCCCCCCCACCGCCCCATTTTGTAAAACTATTCCAACCCATAGCAAAAACTCTGATCTGGCTAGCGTACAAGAAGACCGTGAGCCAGCCTCACTAGTAATGAGTTCAAAAGATTAGAACATTTTATTTTAAATCCCCACATCAGTAGTTTAGAATTTGAAAAGATTATTGTAGTTTATCTAAAAGAATAAATGCATGGAATAGGAAAGAGCCTTAAAGAATAACAAAGAGCCCTAATCCTACCAAATAATATATGCAAAAAGATTTTGAAATCTGTGTAAAAACGGAAACCAAAAGGTAGAAGCAAAAAATGTTACTCTCTGCTGTTTGTTTTATGAAAAATTCCTAAATAGGAGTATTGGAGGACTTTCTAAACATTAAACGTAATGGTAGCTTTTCCAGTAAGCAGCCTGAGGTGACCTCTAAACATGGTTCGCTATTCACTTGACCCAGAAAACCCCACAAAATCATGCAAGTCAAGAGGTTCAAATCTTCATGTTCACTTTAAGAACACTTGTGAAACTGCCCAGGCCATTAAGGATATGCACATCCGAAAAACCACCAAGTATCTGAAGGATGTCACTTTAAAGAAGCAATGTGTGCCGCTCCGTCGTTACAGTGATGGAGTTGGTAGGTGTGCCCAGGCCAAACAGTGGGGCTGGACACAGGGTTGGTGGCCCAAAAAGAGTGTTGAATTTTTACTGCACATGCTCAAAAATGCAGAGTAATGCTGAACTTAAGGGCTTAGATGTAGATTCTCTGGTCACTGAGCACATCCAGGTGAACAAAGCCCACAAGATGCTGCACAGGACTTACAGAGCTCATGGTCGGATCAACCCATACATGAGCTCTCCCTGCCACACTGAGATGATCCTTACTGAAAAAGAACAGATTGTTCCTAAACCAGAAGAGGAGGTTGCCCAGAAGAAACAGATATACCTGAAGAAACAAAAACTTATGGCCCGGGAATAAATGCTGCAAAAAATAAATGCAAATAAAGGTTAAAAAAAAAAACACCCCCACCCCAAAAAAAAGTAATGGTAATAAAGAATGGACTGTATAAAAATTGTAGGTTTCTTAACATCGAAGAACACTATAAAACAAGCAAATAGGCTATGCTATTATAAAATATGTATCCTTAGTATAGAGTCAGTAAGGAACAGGTGAGCATTCAGACAGAGGGCTTGTAACATAGATAGTTCATGAAAGAAGTGGACGAGCTCAGTGAATCTGGCAAAAAGGATTGTTGGGAGGAAGGTGGGACAGGCCCCTCACATTGCTGATGTGAAGGCTGTTTCCCTAACCCCTGGAGGGCCCTGGGGATGGCAGGCACCTGAAAATGGTTCCCACTTGTTGGCCTTTATCCTGAGTGATGAGGTTCGTTCACAAGCACGATTTTGTGATAGTCCATTATTCACAGTAGTGAGAAATTAGAAGCGGTATATCCCTTGGTGGGGGGAGAAATTGTGATACTTTCATACAGTGGGATTTTGCAAAGTCTTTTCAAAATATATATACGTCTTAAGTTTGTATTAAGAAAACGTGAGCTGTCCTTATATTCTTTCTGTCTCATGTTTAAGTAAAATTGCGTGGCTTATATGTGGAGCTCTTGGGCAGCTTAGGGGTGGTAAGGACACCGGGGCTCCGTGGAAGTTGTTAGGCTTCGGGCTGAGAGCCTGCCTGAGGGAGAAGTGGGCAGGCGTGTGGTTCTGCAGAGGGAGAGCCCTTGATCATCACCGTGGGCAAGGACAACCCAAACTTTCTAGTGAAAATGGGGAGTGAGGCACGTTACATACCTGCCCTTGTTCTGTCCTTTGGAATGTTATCCTAGGAATATACCATTGCACGTATAACCATCTGATTGCACGTGTGGGACCTGGGGATTCTTTTCGTTACTTGACTCAACTAGTTCCTCCTTCTTAGAAGCCTTCCCCCTTCCTACCTATTTCCCAGATTAGATGTCCTTCCTCTCCTAGCAGCTTTTGTTTACCTGGGTCATAGTGGAGCGCTGTTTTTTGAAATAGCTGCTTGTGTTCCGCCTCCCTTGCAAGGCTGGGGTGTGTCCCCACAGGCAGGCACGGTGGCTGCTGTGTAAGAAGCTGTTAGCATTAAAGAAGGACATTTCCGCTGTTGTAATGAAGCCTGGGCTGCGGGTGTTTTTTTCTCCCCGTGACTCCAGCTCTGTCCTTTACCCACTCCTTGCAGACAGGTGCCTTTCCTTTAGAGGAGTGTTACACACCCCGCACCGGGATTCTGCTTTCCCCTCAAAGATAGTTTATAGGTCATCTATTCCAGCTAAGAAAAATTTGTTAACCTGTAATTTTTGTCACTTGTCCTGTAAAACTGACTCTTCATCTTCAAGGTATAAGATTAAGAGTGTAAGGCACTTTTTCAAGCTAGAGCCTCATCCCATCGCAGATTCTGATGTGCCACCTACAGGACTTTGCCCTATTTTGAGAATTATCACTATAGTAGAAACTTTTTTAAAAACTTAGAAAAGTTGTTTTTTAATTTAGAAAAATTTTTAAAAATTCCAGCAGAACTCTTGACCTGAGCTCAGTAGCAGTGCTAGAGTTCTGGGTTGGGAGTCCTCCACAGCGAGGGCAGAAATGACAGATAGAGGTGAACTTGCCATGGAAAAGAGAGGGAGGCCAAGGTTTAAAGGTTAGGAAGCTCCTGAATTGAGGACTTGGGAAGGAAAGACAAAAATGATTCTGAGAGGGGAGAGAGTGGAAGCGGCTGCTGACGACATTAAAATTCTGCTGCAGCCAGGACTTGTGTGTCCAGCCCTAGTAAACTGAAGCCTTGTACATTTTGATGACTCAAGAATCTCACTATACCTCAGTTTCCTCGTCTATAAAATGGGAATCATAGTACTTAACCTCAAAAAGTTTGTTATAAGTGTTAAATGAGTCAAATTCTGTAAAATAAAAAAACCGTGCTAGGTACAAGTAAATTTTTATTATTATTCATGCTCTTGATACGTTAGCGTGAGACTGTTTACTTCAGAAAACTAAGTCTCGACCATGACTAACCCTGGATGAACCTGATGCATGTTTCTGTCCTGAGAGGCCCCGGGTCCCCACAGGCAGGCTTCTCCCTTGCTGGTTCACTGCTCTCTCTAATCCCTCCTAGGGCTTTGCTCTGAATCCATTATAATAGGATCCTTGCTGAAGTTACAGTTGTGGATTTGGGACTTCGGGTATCTTTGTCCAGGGTAGTTGTTACTTTAAGTGCATTGAATATTCAAATGTGTTACTAAGTAGTTTTTTGAGAGACAAAACCCCATGCTTTCTTTAAGTAGACATAAATAGTGGGCTTTTTTTTTTTTTTTTTTTTAAATAGGAGGCGGCAAGCCCGGCTGCAGAAGGAGCTCGCAGAAGCAGCAAAGGAACCTCTCCCAGCTGAGCAGTGAGTAGAGATGTACAAATCGAAACTATGCTCGTAGTAATTTGATTTGCTGTTTTGAAATAGTCTTACAATATTCTGTTTCTATAAAACCATTTTACAAAATGTAGAAGGAAAACGAAAAGACTTAGGGCAGCAAATAAAAAACACCCATTACCTTCCAGAAAGTTGTTCCAGTTTATACTCATTAGCTGTGAGTGTGAATTCTGACTTCCTCCACCCTTAACCAGTGACAGCCTCGCTGTTTTCCTGTTGAGACCGACCTGTTTTCTGCCTCTGGTTAGAGCTGTTGCAGTGTGATGCTGGGCTGGGGTTCTGTCTCTTGCTCTCTTCTTGGTTTGTGGCTTCAAGTGGAGCTTGGGCAAACCTTTGAAGCCTAAGTAGAAACTGGGATTTCCTGGAACAAAAGCAATTGAGTCAATATGGAGTTTTTCCTAATCTGAAATTGGGTGGAGGGTCTTCCCTGAGATTTGAAGCTTTTTTTCAGAGCAGTGGGTATTTTAGTGACTAAATTCCCTTTGCTCTGGTTCAGGATGTGGGGTCTTCTCCTCTTTAAAATGGACTCTGGAATATAGTATTAGAGTTCTGATCTTCTGTTTTTTTAAATGTTGCTTGCTTCCTTGTAAATGGAGGGGAGTGATTTAAATTCACTCAGGAGTCATCTGCCAGACAAAGGTCTTGATTTATAAGAAAACAAATCTCATACCAAGCCTTTGCTTTAGATGTAGCATATGTGCATAATTTCTATACTCTTCACATGTCGAAAATGAATCTCAGGTGTATTTGCCCAAAGCTACAAAGTAGCTAAATAGTCGACCTGGAAATGAGATTTGGTTCCTTAAAAATAACGGCTTATAAAAGCATCATTTGTCTGCCTCTTATTGGCCAGCATAAACAGGTGACTAGGTGTAGAAAGGTCCAGCATCCTGCCCCATATCACAAAGGAAAAGGCAGAGACAGGGTGGAAACTTAAGGGTGTCTGACTGTGAAGTCCTGTTCTTAATCTCTGTTCTTTCCTACAAGTAGAGTTTCTAGGTGAAAGGACATTAACACCTTTGAAAGGTTTTGATAACGCGTTACCAGATGCTGATATTTTCTCGTGGTCCTGGGCCTTTGCACTGTTCCAAGTACCTTTATAACTATACAACTCTATCTTAAACAAACCATTTACATAGGCTCAGCTCAGGTTTGTTACCCTTGCCATGTCTGCTGTTCTGTTGTTACCCTTGTGCGGACACAAGTGACCCGCAGACCACGACTGAGAAGAGAAGAAAGCCCAGCCTGTTCTCTGTCTTCAGGCCTGCCTTTGTTCTCTAATTCTGGCCAAGACTGGGTTCAGTTACACGGGACCGTAGAATCAATAGCCAAGGAAAATAAATTTACTTGAACTTGGTTTAACTTGCTTGGTAACAAGTTCTGAAGTATATATTTACATAATCCAGATAATTAATCATGGAAAAATCTCTCAAGTTCTTATGAATCCAAACATTTGGTAATAAAGTCTTGGGTTATTAGATTTTATTATTTTGCTTCTCCATGAAGATTGCAACTTGGTAGGACGTCATTAAGACCAAAATAATTACTTGCCTTCCCTGCAACCAGGAAAACGGGGAGGAAGGGGAATTCCAGAGGAGCTTTGCATCCGGTGGGATAAACACCAGCAAAGGAGCATGGTCCTGTGACTTGATTATCTCATGTGTAATATAATGGACTCTGTAAAATGTCAGAAACAGCAAATACCCAGAGCTATGCTTAAACATATAAGCCTCAAATACCCAGTCAAAAATGAATTGTGTTTAGATCTTGCTTTCCTGTCTTTTACTATTACAGTAATATTTAGAACTGGGTTGTTTAGGTACCCGTTGACTTCATTGCCCTTTTAGCAGTCCATTTCCTTATTGACTTGGATCTTCTCCCTATCCTGGCAGTTTCTTGTACACCATAGCTGCCCCTAGCTATCCTCTATGTTATTCAGCCCGTCTCATGGGAACTGTTTCTTAGTGAGTGCTGCAGTCCAGTTGGCATGCGGGAGCCCTTGAGCTACAAACCAGACTTCTGATGAGAAAAATCTACCTTAGTGCTGGTTATGTGAATATAGGCTTAATAAGCCATTATGTCATTGCTTTCCAAGTGGGAGCTGTGTTTAGACCTAAAAAGAGCAAAAGCTCACTTGTAAAGTTGTTTTCAGTTGGAATTCTGGATTTGACTTGAACAGATCGTTTCTTCGCTGTTGCTCAGATGGCAGCTCCTTTTTCTCCAGAGAAGCCTTGACTGCTTCTGTCACAGCCAAGTCACATAGCCCGTGTGTGATTAGGAGGTGGTGTTGGTGTCGGCCTTTGCAGAGCAGACTCATCACAAAGCTCCTGTTCAGCAGCATCAAAGACTCAGCCTCTTGCCCTTCTTTCCAGGGATGATGACATTGAAGTCCTTGTGGATGAAACCTCCGATCACGCTGAGGAGGCCTCTCCGGTGCGGGCCGTCAGCAGAGCAGCCGCGTGAGTAGACGGGCTGTGCCAGGGGCGGAGCAGCCCGGCAGCATGCTTGTGGGCGGGGCCAGGGAACGGTGCGGCGCCCCCAGCTGGAACGTGCAGCCCCGCTCGCTCAGCCATGGGGCTCGCGGGCTCCAGGGTGTCTCCGTCTTTCTCGGGTCACCTCTGCTTAACAGGAGGCTAGCCGTCCCTTAGTGCCGCCACCAGCTGTGAAGAGAAGCAGAAAAAGTGTAGTGGCTTTCGGAAAGATGGACCTTGTTAGGCAGGTGATTGTTTAGATCATATGCTTAATTCTTACCAGGGCTCCAGGAGTTCTTTTCTTTTCTTTTTTTAATTTGCCAAAACAGGATGAAAAGAATGGGCTTGGTCATTAACCACTGGAAGTTGTTGTTAGGTCACTTAGACAGTTCATCGTCTAAAGCATTATTTCCAGGGAAGTTAATTTAGTGCTAGGGAACCGTGTTTCTTTTGAAACTTCAAGGCTGGGTTTTCCCTCCTACCTTCCCAATGCTTTCTGGTGGTTCAGTACTGTGAGGGGTTCTCAGCTGGGGTTTGGGAACTCATTGGGAAATACACTCCCAGGTACTTTTGTGGACTGTTTTTGATTGATTATTTGGGCAAAATGTTTCTAAGGTTTAAACCTATCCTCCCCTCCTCTTTAGTAAGCGACTCTCGCAGCCTGCTGGAGGCCTTCTGGATTCTATCACTAATATCTTTGGGTAGGTTAGAAAACCTTCACCTTTCCTTGTTAATATGTGTATAAATATACCTGAGTACATGTACATGATTTGTTGTTTTTTAAACGTGCGCCAGAATTTCAGTGCAGAGTGTACAGATGCCTTAATTTCAGCTTTTCATTTAGCTTCTTCCTTTTTTCCTCAACTTCCTTTTTCTTAATCTCGCTGCGTGCTGATCTCTGGCCTTACCCTTTAGTCTGTCCGAGTCTCCCCTTTTGGGACATCACTCTTCCGATGCTGCCAGGTGAAAATATTATCCTCTCTTAGCCCAGCATGCAAGTGTGGGTCGTTGATAATTATGCTGATCACTGCTTCACTACACCAATCATCACGTGTACATGTGCTAATAACCAGGACGCTTTGCATGCTCCTAGGAATGCTGTCAGCCCTCTGAGACGGGCGAATAGGCTGAGCTCTGTACAGTAATCAAGGCCGGGTCGCTCTTTCTTTTGGCATGTGTTCAGCTCCACCTTGACCACAAGTGTATGCTGAGGATGATTGTAACCAGGCATAGGAATCATCTTAAAATAGTTTTATGAAAATACCAACGAGCTCCCTCTGAGCTAGCGGTTACATTAAGTTGAGAACATTTGTAGCTGTTTATTGACGGGGGCAGCAGTTGTTCAGGATTGCTTTTCAGTGTTGAGTTTTGGAGTCCATGGGTTAGCGAAAAGGAGAGTACAGGTAAGTGCTGACTGTCTTTCCAGTTGTCACTGAGTGAGGTTGCTTCTGATTTGGGGAATCGTTCTGTGGTTTGGAGGGTCTAGAAGGGAAAAGAAGCTATTGATAAAAGATGTCTTTGAATCCCTTCTGAGAGTTTGGTGGACAGTAAGCCTGTGCCATCCTGATGTTTTCCTTTATGTTACTTCTTAGGAGGCGCTCTGTGTCTTCCTTTCCAGTTCCCCAGGATAACGTGGATACTCATCCTGGCTCTAGTAAAGAAGTGAGGGTGCCAACGACTGCAATGTGTGTCTTCGTAAGTATGATTTATCCCCACAGCCCACCAAGCTTCATAAAGAAACAGAGCCTGACAAAGGACCCTTTCTCCTGCTGCAGCTAAGCTTTCTATTATTGTTTTATTCATAGGGAACTTTCTATCAGACAACCTGTTGGCTGTCTGATAGAAAGGATTGATTATATTTTGATAAGCAAAGCAAAGCAAAGTTGCTTTGATAAGGTGAGTAAAATTAGTGTATTTTGCCGCTCTTCAGAGAACAGAATTTATTTGCAGCCACCCTCTGTAATGTAGGACTGGCTGAGATGATGGGTGGCATGAGGGGGTGGGGCAAGGGGAGAGCTAATTTGGGATGGTGAGGAATTAGAGAATAATTCATGCAATTGTTGTCACCAGTTGGCTCCAATTTAGAGTTTCTAGTCAGTGGTCTGTTTTGGAAGGTCAGTAGGGCAGCTGTTGGCTTCACAAATTATACTCAGGTCCATGTGACTTCTGACCATTAGGAGCACATAGTTGGAAGCCGGAGAAACTCCTGGGCAGAAGCCACTGTGATACCATGGCTGTCAGCTGGAGTGTGGAGCTGGGTCCTAGTACTAAAGGATAATCCGGATCCTGGCTGGGGTAATTGAGCGGACATGCAACCGGCCTGGGGAATTGTAGAGTCCCTGGCTCAGGGCTAGGAAATGGGGTGGGGGATGGAAGAATAGAGCAAAGCCCAAATAGTTGGGTTAACTCTTGTGTTGTGAGGGGTGAGTTGGAGGAGCTGACGTTTGGGGAGAGAAAGGCTTGCTGTAAAAATGGGATGGGGCTTCCCTGGTGGCACAGTGGTTGAGAGTCCGCCTGCCGATGCAGGGGACGCGGGTCTGTGCCCTGGTCCAGGAAGATCCCACGTGCCGCGGAGCGGCTGGGCCTGTGCGCCATGGCCGCTGAGCCTGCGCGTCCAGAGCCTGTGCTCTGCAACAGGCGAGGCCACAACAGTGAGAGGCCCGCGTAGCGCAAAAAAGAAAAAAACAATGGGATGGAGTTTATATGGGGGGAGCTTTCAGTTCCGGGCATAAAGAGGAACTTTAATAGTTATTTCCATACAATGAACTGGCTGAGCGATTAGCCACCTTGGTCGTTGTAAAGAGAGTCCTGCTGTGGGTGAGGAGTTGGACCGGGGACCATTAAGGCCCCTTCCCACTCCACTCCTGTGATTATCTAACAGGCCTGGGCACCTCGGAGGTCGATGATGATTGGTAAAAGGTCTGATTGCACTTAACGTCACATTGCCTTCCCTGCCCTCAACTCCCAGCAGCCCATTTTTTCCCTCCTGTCACATTTAAGTCATGTGTATGGGGTAATGGAGCAGCTGATAATTGGGGATTCTGTCAGTGTGTGTCTCTGAGAGTGAGCAGTGCACAGCTGACAAGCGTCCAACAGAACCGGCCGCACAGGAGATTGAGGAGAGGCAGCCATGGTTGTGATGGTGCGTGATCTCAAGTTTTCAATCTGAGACCTCCGAAGTAGAAAGGTACCATTACAAAGAAAACGGAATTGTATGGAGGTAAAAAGTTTGATCCCCTGTCAGACAGCTTTTCAGCCCTGGGACACGAGAGGGTGGAGAGAAAGCAGATCAAGCAAAGTAACAAGAAATCATGTTTCTGTTCCAGTGGGTTCATGAGTCACGTTCTCGATACTTCAGGCACCTTTTTCAGTCCCAAGCAAATGTGAAGATCAGATTTTGTATTCCCAAAATGACCTTTTAGGCAAGTGATTGATGACAGGTTTAAGGATCTAGTATTTATCATTCATGTATTGCAGGGTCCCCCACCCCTGGCTTTTGATTATGGAAATTTTCAAATATAAGCAGAAGTAGAGAGTAAAAGAACTTCCCGGACGTCCTCCTGTCGGGCGGCTTCAGTCAGTCACGTTTGCCAATCTTATCTGCCCCCCACCCCACGCCCACACTTTTGCTGGAGCAACTTAAAGCAAATCTCATGGTATTTCATTCATAAATATTTCAGTATCCATGGTCTTTTAAGAGAGGAGATTATAGTCATGTCTAGTGTTCTCTCTTCCCATTCTGGGATGGGGTGCTTTTTATTTGGTTTCCTTTCTCATCTTGAACACAAATGCCACCACCTTTTCAGATCATGTGTTCCAACGTGGATGCCATTCTCAGCCATCTCCCTGTGAAGAATTAGGTTCTGCCAAAATAACACCTGCTACTTTTGTCAAAGGCCGAGTCATGGTCGGACATGTTCCTAGCTCACAAAACCTGCAGAAGTCTATTTTCATAGACGAGAAAACTGAGGCTTTGGGAAGTGAAGGAACTTGGCGGAGGCCTCACTGCTAGTACATGTAGTGCCGTGTTGTTTCCAGAAAGAACTACCTGGGATTCTACTCTAACACTGATGGGTGGCAGTAGGACCAGCATCTACTCATATCAGGATGTATTCGTATTAGGGAGACCAAAAGAAAGACTTTTTAAAAAAAGAAAAGGCTTCTTTTTTTAAAGTCATGAGAAGCCACGCTGTACCTTAATTTGATACGTAGTTTAACATGTGGTATTAATGCAGTCTGGGCCAGAAGAGGCAGTTAACCATAGGCTTACTTTTAAGCTCTTAAGATCATAGTACAGTATAGATTGAAATTACATTATTCTTAGAAGAAGGAAAACTAATGCAAAGACAAACTTTAGGTAATTAGTTTACACAGATTCTAAATGCTTTTTAAGAAGGTTGCACTGCATTTAAAAAATAGAACTGTAACTATAAGTATTAAATGATAATAGAATCAGGAGACTCTGGGCTAGGAACCCAAGTTTGTGATTGGGTCCCCTCTTTAATGACAGGTGTTTAACCTTTGGTTAGGGGTCCAGAGTGTTCATCAGTATTGGGCCCTTTCTTCTTGGGGATGACAGGGGTTGGGTTTGAAACAGGGCACTTGTCTTGCAGGACGCTCATGATGGGGAGGTCAATGCTGTGCAGTTCAGTCCGGGTTCCCGGCTCCTGGCCACGGGAGGCATGGATCGGAGGGTGAAGCTCTGGGAAGTGTTCGGAGGTGAGATCTCGCTGGAGTGAGAAACAGAAGGAAGCTGTGTTGGTGACATCTGGTTGGCCCTGCTTTCAGGCAGTCTTTGAATTGTTCATCTTCTTGAAACATACAGTATTTTGTGTGAGGAATCATCTGACCAAAGCATTATTACCCTCTCAGTTATCCTTTACAGCTGATATAGCCAAGTAGATGTTTGCTCTGGGTTTCCAAGTAGACTAGAGAATGCTGTTGAGTTACAGATACGTTAGCGTTTGTGTTTTCTCAAATACGTACTGACCAGGGGATCTTCCAAGATAGTACAGGTTTTAGAAGGAAAATAAAAAATCTTACAGTCATGGACTCTACAATTAAATTACACATCAAGCTGTGGTTTATGCATTTAATAATACCAGTGGCCATAGCCTAGCAAAAAATGACTGACATCGTATCTAAGCTTGAGAATAAACAGAGGGGTGTATCATCTAGGAAAATGTATTTAACAAATAGCTTATTGGACAAGGATTCTAAAATCAAGACTGAAGTCTCTTTGATTAGACATTGTTTCAGGAATGACCTCAGAGTACTCAAAATGGGATGACATTAGAACAGGAAATGAGAGTTAGTGAAATCCTCTCCCAGAATTCTGAACATGGGCATAGCCCACTTTCAACATTTTGATATTCAGTTAAATATACATGTATATTTAGTAAGGCAAGTTCAGGGAATTCCCCTGGAAGTCCAGGGGTTAGGACTCCGGGCTTTCACTGCCAAGGGCCTGAGTTCATTCCCTAGTCAGGGAACCAAGATCCCACAAGCCACACAGCACAGCCAAAAAATAATAATAGTAAGGCAAGGTCAAAGAATAGACTGAAGGGTTTTATAGGAACCACTTTGTCCAGTTTCCATACTTGCAGCACATACATGCTCACTCTCCAACAATAAATAGCACCATCATACCTTTCTCTACTTTATTTCCTCGGATCCTCACAATAGCCCTGTGCCGTTAGGTGGGTATCACCCCTGTTTGACAGGTGAAGACTCAGAGACACTACTTGATTTACACGGTTGATTTACGTGGACAGGGAGTCGTGAAACCTGGGACCTGAGCTTGAGTGTTAAGACTGTAGATGCCTTGCTTTTTCCAAAACATCCTCCTCTGAGCTATAGACCTGCTGAAGAAGCATGTGTGTTACTACTACTTTTTTATATATATAAATTGATTGATTGGTTGATTTTTGGCTGCGTTGGGTCTTCGCTGCTGTGCACGGCCTTTCTCTAGTTGTGGAGAGCGGGGGCTACTCTTTGTTGCCGTGTGCGGGCTTCTCATTGCAGTGACTTCTCTTGTTGCGGAGCACGGACTTCCCAGGAAAGTCCCTGTGTTACTACTGCTGATGTATTTAGAGCAAGAGCAATCTACTGATCCCTTTGCTGGAACACGTTGTCATATAAAGCACCCAGTTTGTCTACCCTGGCCTTTGATTTTCATGAAAATGACTCAGTACTTAAATCCCTGGCAGTTAGAGCTATTTGAAACCCATCAAAATTTGTGTTTTACCAAGAAACACCTTATGAATGGTAATTGCTGAAACTTACAAAACAATAATAAAACCATATCATAAGAATAGAAATTTTGGGCTTCCCTGGTGGCACAGTGGTTAAGAGTCCGCCTGCCAATGCCGGCGACAGGGGTTCGAGCCCTGGTCCAGGAAGATCCCACACGCTGCGGAGCAACTAAGCCCGTGCACCACAACTACTGAGACTGCGCGCCTAGAGCCCGTGCTCCGCATCAAGAGAAGCTACCGCAATGAGAAGCCTGCACACCACAACGAAGAGTAGCGCCTGCTCGCCACAGCTAGAGAAGGCCCACATGCAGCAACGAAGACCCAGTGCAGCCAAAAATAAATTAATTAATTAATTTTAAAAAAAAAGAATAGAGATTTTGTGATAAAAATCTACACAGATAGTCTGTTTTGATTATGCCTTGCAATTAAATACAGATAGCACTAAAAATATTTTCGTTTTACTCCTTGGTCAGTAAAAACACCTATAAGAAAATTAAAGATACCAGGGATTAGTAATAGTGTTACTTTTTTGCTGCTAAAGAGGAAGTAAACACTAACCAACATTAATACTGACATAATTTGTGCCAGAACATAATTTGTGTTAATAAAATGAAAAATTTCTACTAGGTCTACAGAAATAACATAGTGTCTGGCAGCATTTTTTATAGTTTTCAGGAACAAATATCAGTCCTATATATATATCCTGTAACTAATTATAGGATCTTTCCTTCACAAATGGCTTACTTGGCCTATAATTTTTCCCCCTTGGCTAATATTTACTGAGTCTTGGAAGAGACCAAGTCCAAGAGGCCTTTTATGAAATAGTTCGGGGGTCCTCTTTTTTACCCTTCCACCACCACTTTGCATCCAGTAGGAGCACCTGTCTTTGCTTATTCTGTCAAAAGCAGCAGCTCTGCTGGGAATTACATAAATACTCTTGACATAGTCTCCCCAGTGCCTTCTAAATAAAAGAGATTTTAATAAGATCTTTGGTCTTTTCAGATCAATCTCTTGTGTAGACTAGCACTTACTGATCATTTCTTACATTTTGGCACTTTGTCACCTGCCAAACAAATAGACCAGTGTTTTAGGCATAAGCCAAAGAGATATCTTTTAGAATTTGCAGTAATATTTTTGTCTATAAAGATCTAATCTAAATAAAGTCCTAAATTAGTAGGTGTTGGCCTTTTTTTGACTTGTGAAAATCTATTGAAAGCTAGGATCCAGGGAAAGGCATTAAATGTGCCATATTTTGCAAATTAATTCAGGGGTTCATCCACCAGGTTAATAGTCCTGGCCCTAAATGTATTTGACAGCTCCAAACCAGTATTTTTTATATATATATAAGTTTATTTATTTGTTTGGCTGTGCTGGGTCTTGGTTGTGGTACGTGGAATCTTCGCTGTGGCATGTGAACTCTTAGCTATGGCATGAGGGATCTAGTTCCCTGACCAGGGATCGAACCCAGGCCCCTGCATTGGGAGTGTGGAGTGTTAACCACTGGACCACCAGGGAAGTCCCCAAACCAGTATTTATATTTATTAGCATCTAGAAGTCCTAAGAGAAAAGGCTGTTAATTGAAATGTATACTATTCTGTGCTCCTATTTTATGAGTTTGATTTGAATGATTCCCTAATTGTTTTCCTGGCTTGTCTATATACGTTATCCTTAAGATACCCTTTAAAAGAGTCATGTACCAAAACGTTCATTGCAGCTCTATTTACAATAGCCAGGAGATGGAAACAACCTAAGTGTCCATCATCGGATGAGTGAATAAAGAAGATGTGGCACATATATACAATGGAATATCACTCAGCCATAAAAAGAAACAAAATTGAGCTATTTGTAATGAGGTGGATGGACCTAGAGAGTCTGTCATACAGAGTGAAGTAAGTCAGAAAGAGAAAGACAAATACCGTATGCTAACACATATATATGGAATTTAAGGGAAAAAAAAGGTCATGAAGAACCTAGGGGTAAGACAGGAATAAAGACACAGACCTACTAGAGAATGGACTTGAGGATATGGGGAGGGGGAAGGGTAAGCTGTGACAAAGTGAGAGAGTGGCATGGACATATATACACTACCAAACGTAAAATAGATAGCTAGTGGGAAGCAGCCACATAGCCCAGGGAGATCAGCTCGGTGCTTTGTAACCACCTAGAGGGGTGGGATAGGGAGGGTGGGAGGGAGGGAGACACAAGAGGGAAGAGATATGGGAACATATGTATAACTGATTCACTTTGTTATAAAGCAGAAACTAACACACCACTGTAAAGCAATTATACTCCAATAAAGATGTAAATAAATAAATAAAACTCTTAGAGGAAAAAAAAAAGATACCCTTTAAAAAGGAAACTGAATCACATCATCGAGACTCATACGCTCATCTGTAAAGTTTCTTTGCGGGTGGCCAAAGCTGTTTGAAAACAGCCCGGGGGTATATGCACGGGCCTCTTGGTGGAGGAGACTTGGCAGCGGGAGGGGGGAGCACTGGCGGGCGATTGGATTGCCAGAACCTTAGGCTCACGTATATAGAGTGAACAGAGAGGTGACCGAAACTCCAAACTAGCTTTACTAGAATTCTGAGGACCAGCCAGTTTATGTAAGTTGAAATTTCTTTTCCTACTTGGGTTCTGAAATTCTAATGGTCAGGTTCTACGAAAGTGATAGTTAAGTTGGCAAATATTGATCAAACCCAAAGATGTATTTATGGAAAGTAGAAAATTTTACTGAGAAATAACAAACTCGGTCTCTAGGGTCAATTGACATGTTTTTAAATTCCTGCACTTATCTTTTGTAAAGGAAATTGATGACACTGAATTTCTTGAAAAGAACAGCGTAAGAACCCACAGGAAAATGCTGGGCTCTGCACCCGCTTGTACATTCATTGCTCTTGGAACTGACCAGCCGGATATTTTGGTCTCATTATTCCATTTGTCCTGCTACTTGATTCTGTAAAGATGCAGGAAAGCTGTTTTTGACCATGTAGTTGGCTTCCATTGTGTTTCAAGTGCCTCATTTTAATTGATATGTTGGATTTGCCATCGTTTGTTTTTAAACCTTCCTTTCTTAACCTTTGTTTGTATGCAGACAAATGTGAGTTCAAGGGCTCCCTGTCCGGCAGTAATGCAGGAATTACAAGCATTGAATTCGATAGTGCTGTAAGTACCTAATATCCGTGGAAATGGGTGAGTTTAGAGGTTTTTAGAAACAGTTTTAAACATCTGGTTCTTGAAATTTAAAAACTTATCTGGTTTCTCTGCTATTTTCTGTCTTAATGTTAGAGAAGGATGTAGGTAGATTATAAATTCTGTGCTGATCACGACCGTGTTGAAGACTGGGTAGGGGGACAGGTCTGGGATACCCCAGCAAGGCAGTCGCCAGACTTGATAAAGGCCCCGGTTGGGCCAAGGCAGTGCAGGTGGAGAGGAGAGGGTCTAGCGAGAAGCACCAGAGACAAGCAGGTCTCCAACGGGGGCAGTTGGGAGGTGTGGCTGGGGAGAGTCGGTGGTTCTGAGCTCTTGGACTTGGACAGGTGCAGAGAATTAGTACTTGCTGTTACTGAAGGTGGGAGGTGGTGAGGAGTGAACACAGGAGGAGGAATTCCATTTTGAGCTGGAGGCATCTACAGCTTACAGGTGAGGTCGAGCAGGCTCGGGAGGAAGGTCTGAACTTAAGGGGGAGTGATAAATTCACAGAATGCTGGTTATAGCGGTATTCAGCCCAGGTGTATAGTTACAGGCATCTAAACCACCTTGGGCTTGATTATCGGGGAATTTGTATCATGTGCACTGAGTTCTTCTATTTTGGCTAACATTTCTTCTCCTCCCCTTTATTCCTGTAGGGATCTTACCTCTTAGCAGCGTCAAATGATTTTGCAAGCCGCATCTGGACTGTGGATGACTATCGGTTACGGGTAAGACCCAGTGAGGAAAGTTAATGTAATCTCCAAACTTCACGTGGTTGCTTACCGGTCACATGATGTAGGAAGTGGCAGGTTGATTGATTAGGAGAATTGTATGTTGTCCTGAAACTCAATACTTGATTGCCCCTGCCCTTTCCTTTCCTCCTTAGGAAAATTGTTTCCACTTTACATTCTTACTTTGTCCAATATTCAGTTGCAGAATATTTGCAATAGGAAACCATCATGTTTCCATGAAAGACTTGGGACACTCCTGTTCATAAAAAGTAAATATTTTTGGTAGGTGTCAGTTTTAGCTTATCTTCAGCTATTTTAGCACCAGAGTGTAATCTGTGTTTCTTAAGCACCCCAAGACTAAATCACCTCACAAAGTAGAACTGGAAAGTAGGCTATAGAAGTATATGTGGGTACACTTATGAGAGAGATAAAACAACTCAAAGCCAGGAAACAGGTGTATGGGAAAGCAAGAACAGTGGGATCAGATGTTGATGAAATCTGCATCTGAACCCAAACCTACCAAGAAGACGCTTGGATTCCAAGACAAAGACAAAAATTAGATGGTTATATCACTTTTGTTCTGATAGAAGACATAGCTTAATTTAGAGACATGTTTTTCTCCTTAAGCTTGAAGCAACCTTCACATGAGCTCATTAAATAAAGGCTACTGAAAGATAAGATGGCGGATTTACTTGACATTGGTAGGCATTTTACCCGCAAAAAAAAGCTTGACACAAACTTGTATGTCAACCCACATGAAAAGCAGAGAGCATGATGTTAAGGTGAACTTCATAAAGATAAATCTACAGGGAGGTGGGGAGCTGCAATAGAAGTGGTCCATTAGGTAGTTTCTGATGGTCTGATTCGATGGTGCAGGGTTGCAGCTAGAAGAAAAGTTAGAAACACACAGTTCACTTATCACTTGGGCTTTCCATTTTCTTGAAGGAGCTGTGTGGAAAATGGCCAGTGTTAGATGCTAGCTAATACCTAAAGGGTGGTAATTCTTGATTCTTAGTTGAAAGAGGATCCATGTGCAAAGCATGAGATGTGAGGATGACAAAGATTACGTTCTCTTCTGAAAGCGGAAGGGTCTCCCTGGTGTTCTTGTTGCAAGGAAGGAACAGGGAGGTGGATGCCTGCGGGCAGGGCTGGACTCCTCTTAAGCAATGGTACACATCTGTTCAAATGCTTGAACGAGTTCTCAGTTGAAGCCCTATAGTCCTGCACCGTAAGCATGGAAAAAGTTCCATGTAACAGCCTAGACTATTCTCCTGGCAGTGTTACAGTCCATCCTGTGGCATGCCTTCTCTATGTACCCATCAGTTGCTTAGCAGAAATTTAAGACAGGGTTGAATACTTCTGCAGTCATTATTTTTCCTAAAGGAAAGGGGCTTTTACCTGAGTGGTTTCTGTGTTTGACCCAGTAGTCAGGTATATTATATATGTTACTGCTTTTAATCCTCAGGGGGATGCAGGTGAGGTAGGTAGATGGGGAAACTGAGGCTCAGCTAAGCCCACAGAATTGCCCGAGGTCACACAGTTAACAAATAGAAAGATGAGACTTTGGATTGAGTCCTGTGCTCTTTCCTGTGTTCAGTTGGCCTGGATTATTCTAGACTGAGATACAGTAAAACTGTAATTAGTGAAGAGTGTCATACAGGATTCCTTACATTTTAGGCCCTTTGAGGAGTAAAGCAAGGAGTTGAGTGCGGGATGATATTTTTTTTTCTATTTTATTTTATTTCTTTATTTTAATTTTTGAATTTTATTTTTTATATAGCACGTCCTTATTAATCATCAGTTTTATACACATCAGTGTATACATGTCAATCCCAATCGCCCAACTCATCACACCACCTCTCCCACCACCGCTTTCCCCCCTTGGTGTCCATACATTTGTTCTCTACATCTGTGTCTCAATTTCTGCCCTGCAAACCGGTTCATCTGTACCATTTTTCTAGTTTCCATGTATATGCGTTAATGTACGATATTTGTTTTTCTCTTTCTGACTACTTCATTCTGTATGACAGTCTCTAGATCCATCCATGTCTCTACAAATGACCCAATTTCGTTCCCATTTATGGCTGAGTAATATTCCATTATATATATGTACCACATTTTTATCCATTCGTCTGTCGATGGGCATTTAGGTTGCTTCCATGACCTGGCTATTGTAAATAGTGCTGCAGTGAACATTAGGGTGCATCGTGTGTCTTTTTTTTTTTTTTCTTTTTGCGGTACACGGGCCTCTCACTGTTGTGGCCTCTCCCGTTGCGGAGCACAGGCTCCAGACGCGCAGGCTCAATGGCCATGGCTCATGGACCCAGCCGCTCCGCGGCATGTGGGATCTTCCCGGACTGGGGCATGAACCCGTGTCCCCTGCATCGGCAAGTGGACTCTCAACCACTGCGCCACCAGGGAAGCGCCATGTGTCTTTTTGAATTATGGTTTTCTCTGGGTATATGCACAGTAGTGGGATTGCTGGATCATATGGTAATTCTATTTTTAGTTTTTTAAGGAACCTCCATACTGTTCTCCATAGTGGCTGTATCAATTTACATTCCCACGAACACTACAGGAGGGTTCCCTTTTCTCCACACCCTCTCCAGCATTCGTTGTTTGTAGATTTTCTGATAATGCCCATTCTAACTGGTGTGAGGTGATACCTCATTGTAGTATTGATGTGCATTTCTCTAATGATTAGTGATGTTGAGCAGCCTTTCATTTGCTTCTTGGCCATCTGTATGTCTTCTTTGGAGAAATGTCTGTTTAGGTCGTCTTCTGTCCATTTTTGGATTGGGTTTTTTTAATATTGAGCTGCATGAGCTGTTTATATATTTTGGAGATTAATCCTTTGTCCGTTGATTCATTTGCAAGTATTTTCTCATTCTGAGGGTTGTCTTTTCGTCTTGTTTATGGTTTCCTTTGCTGTGCAAAAGCTTTGAAGTTTCATTAGGTCCCATTTGTTTATTTTTGTTTTTGTTTCCATTAGGAGGTGGATCAAAACAGATCTTGCTGTGATTTATGTCAAAGAGTGTTCTTCCTATGTTTTCCTCTAAGAGTTTTATAGTGACCAGTCTTACATTTGGATCTCTAATCCATTTTGAGTTTATTTTTGTGTATGGTGTTAGGGAGTGTTCTAATTTCATTCTTTTAAATGTAGCTGTCCAGTTTTCCCAGCACCATTTATTGAAGAGACTGTCTTTTTTCCATTGCATATCTTTGCCTCCTTTGTCATAGATTAGTTGACCATAGGTGCGTGGGTTTATCTCTGGCTTTCTATCTTGTTCCATTGATCTATGTTTCTGTTTTTGTGCGAGTACCATATTGTCTTGATTACTGTAGCTTTGTAGTATAGTCTGAAGTCAGGGAGTCTGATTCCTCCAGCTCCATTTTTTTCCCTCAAGACTGCTTTGGCTATTCGGGGTCTTTTGTGTCTCCATACAAATTTTAAGATTTTTTGTTCTAGTTCTGTAAAAAATGCCATTGGTAATTTGATAGGGATTGCATTGAATCTGTAGATTGCTTTGGATAGTATAGTCATTTTCACAGTATTGATTCTTCCAATCCAAGAACATGGTATATCTCTCCATCTGTTGGCATCACCTTTAATTTCTATCATCAGTGTCTTATAGTTTTCTGCATACAGGTCTTTTGTCTCCCTAGTTAGGTTTATTCCTAGGTATTTTATTCTTTTTGTTGCAATGGTAAATGGGAGTGTTTCCTTAATTTCTCTTTCAGATTTTTCATCATTAGTGTATAGGAATGCAAGAGATTTCTGTACATTAATTTTGTATCCTGCAACTTTACCAAATTCATTGATTAGCTCTAGTAGTTTTCTGGTGGCATCTTTAGGATTCTCTATGTATAGTATCATGTCATCTGCAAACAGTGACAGTTTTACTTTTTCTTTTCCAATATGTATTCCTTTTATTTCTTTTTCTTCTCTGATTGCTGTGGCTAGGACTTCCAAAACTATATTGAATAATAGTGGTGAGAGTGGACGTCCTTGTCTTGTTCCTGGTCTTAGAGGAAATGCTTTCAGTTTTTCACCATTGAGAATGATGTTTGCTGTGGGTTTGTCGTATATGGCCTTTATTCTTAAGGTTAAGGTAGGTTCCCTCTATGCCTACTTTCTGGAGAGTTTTTATCATAAATGGGTGTTGAATTTTGTCAAAAGCTTTTTCTGCATCTATTGAGATGATCATATGGTTTTTATTCTTCAGTTTGTTAATAGGGGTTATCACATTGAATGATTTACGTATATTGAAGAATCCTTGCATCCCTGGGATAAATCCCACTTGATCATGGTGTATGATCCTTTTAATGTGTTGTTGGATTCTGTTTGCTAGTATTTTGTTGAGGATTTTTGCATCTCTATTCATCAGTGATATTGGTCTGTAATTTTCTTTTTTAGTAATATCTTTGTCTGGTTGTGGTATCAGGGTGATGGTGGCCTCATAGAATGAGTTTGGGAGTGTTCCTTCCTCTGCAATTCTTTGGAAGAGTTTGAGAAGGATGGGTGTTAGCTCTTCTCTAAATGTTTGATAGCATTCACCTGTGAAGCCATCTGGTCCTGGACTTTTGTTTGTTGGAAGATTGTTAATCACAGTTTCAATTTCATTACTTGTGATTGGTCTGTTCATATTTTCTATTGCTTCCTGTTTCAGTCTTGGCAGGTTATACCTTTCTAAGAATTTGTCCATTTCTTCCGTGTTGTCCATTTTATTGGCATAGAGTTGCTTGTAGTAGTCTCTTAGGATACTTTGTATTTCTGGTGTGTCTGCTGTAACTTCTCCTTTTTCATTTCTAATTTTATTGATTTGAGTCCTCTCCCTCTTTTCTTGATGAGTCTGGCTAATGGTTTATCAATTTTGTTTATCTTCTCAAAGAACCAGCTTTTAGTTTTATTGATCTTTGCTATTGTTTTCTTTGTTTCTATTTCATTTATTTCTGCTCTGATCTTTATGATTTCTTTCCTTCTGCTAACTTTGGGTTTTGTTTGTTCTTCTTTCTCTAGTTCCTTTAGGTGTAATGTTAGAATGTTTCTTTGAGATTTTTCTTATTTCTTGATGTAGGCTTGTATAGCTATAAACTTCCCTCTTAGAACTGCTTTTGCTGCATCCCGTAGGTTTTGGATCGTTGTGTTTTCGTTGTCATTTGTCTCTAGGTGTATTTTGATTTCCTCTTTGATTTCTTCAGTGATCTCTTGGTTATTTAGTAATGTATTGTTTAGCCTCCATGTGTTTGTGTTCTTTACATTTTTTTCCCTGTAATTGATTTCTAATCTCATAGCGTTGTGGTCAGAAAAGGTGCTTGATATGATTTCAATCTTCTTAAATTTACTGAGGCTTGGTTTGTGACCCAAGATGTGATCTATCCTGGAGAATGTTCTGTGCGCACTTGAGAAGAAAGTGTAATCTGCTGGTTTTGGATGGAATATCCTATGAATAACAATTAAATCTATCTGGTCTATTGTGTCATTTAAAGCTTCTGTTTCTTTACTTATTTTCACTTTGGATGATCTGTCCATTGGTGTAAGTGAGGTGTTGAAGTCCCCCACTATTATTTTGTTACTGTCGATTTCCTGTTTTATAGCTGTTAGCAGTTGCTTTATGTATTGAGGTGCTCCTATGTTGGGTGCATATATATTTATAATTGTTATATATTCTTCTTGGATTGATCCCTTGATCAATATGTAGTGTCCTTCCTTGTCTCTTGTAACATCCTTTATTTTAAAGTCTATTTTATCTGATATGAGTATTGCTACTCCAGCTTTCTTTTGATTTCCATTTGCATGGAATATCCTTTTCCATCCTGTCACTTTCAGGCTGTATGTGTCCCTGGGTCTGAAGTGGGTCTCTTGTAGACAGCGTATAGATGGGTCTTCTTTTTGTATCCATTCAGCAAGCCTGTGTCTTTTGGTTGGAGCATTTAATCAATTCACGTTTAAGGTAATTATTGATATGTATGTTCCTGTGACCAATTTCTTAATTGTTTTGGGTTTGTTTTTGTAGGTCCTTTTCTTCTCTTGTGTTTCCCACTTAGAGAAGTTCCTTTAGCATTTGTTGTAGAGCTGGTTTGGTGGTGCTGAATTCTGTTAGCTTTTGCTTGTCTGTAAAGCTTTTGATTTCTCCATCAAATCTGAATGAGATCCTTGCTGGGTAGAGTAACCTTGGTTTTAGGTTCTTCCCTTTCATCACTTTGAGTATATCATGCTACTCCCTTCTTGCTTGTAGAGTTTCTGCTGAGAAATCAGCTGTTAACCTTATGGGAATTCGCTTGTATGTTATTTGTCATTTTTCCCTTGCTGCTTTCAATAAGTTTTCTTTTTCTTTAATTTTTGTCAGTTTGATTACTATGTGTCTCAGCGTGTTTCTCCTTGGGTTTATCCTGCCTGGCACTCTGTGCTTCCTGGACTTGGGTGGCTATTTCCTTTCCCATGTTAGGGAAGTTTTCAACTATAATCTCTTCAAATATTTTCTCGGGTCCTTTCTCTCTCTCTTCTCCTTCTGGGACCCCTATAATGCTAATGTTTTGCATTTAATGTTGTCCCAGAGGTCTCTTAGGCTGTCTTCATTTCTTTTCATTCTTTTTTCTTTATTCTGTTCTGCAGCAGTGAATTCTACCATTCTGTCTTCCAGGTCACATATCCATTCTTCTGCCTCAGTTCTTCTGCTATTGATTCCTTTTAGTGTAGTTTTCATTTCAGTTATTGTATTGTTCATCTCTGTTTGTTCTTTAATTCTTCTAGGTCTTTGTTAAACATTTCTTGCATCTTCTTTTTTTTTTTTTTTTTTTTTTTGCGGTACGCGGGCCTCTCACTGCTGTGGCCTCTCCCATTGCGGAGCACAGGCTCCGTACGCACAGGCTCAGCGGCCATGGCTCATGGGCCCAGCTGCCCCGCGGCATGTGGGATTTTCCCGGATCAGGGCACGAACCCGCGTCCCCTGCATCGGCAGGCGGACTGTCAACCACTGCGCCTCTAGGGAAGCCCCCTCTTGCATCTTCTTGATCTTTGCCTCCATTCTTTTTCGAGGTCCCGGATCATCTTCACTGTCATTATTCTGAATTCTTTTTCTGGAAGGTTGCCTGTCTCCACTTCATTTAATTGTTTTTCTGGGGTTTTATCTTGTTCCTTCATCTGGTACATAGCCCTCTGCCTTTTCACCTTGTCTATCTTTTTGTGAATGTGGTTTTTGTTCCACAGGCTGCAGGATTGTAGTTCTTCTTGCTTCTGCTGTCTGCCCTCTGGTGGATGAGGCTATCTAAGAGGCTTGTGCAAGTTTCCTGATGGGAGGGACTGGTGGTGGGTAGAGCTGACTGTTGCCCTGGTGGGCAGAGCTCAGTATAGCTTTAATCCACTTGAATGCTGATGGGTGGGGCTGGGTTCCCTATTGGTTGTTTGGTCTAAGGCGACCCAGCTCTGGAGCCTACCTGGGCTCTTTGGTGGGGCTAATGGCAGACTCTGGGAGGGCTCACACCAAGGAGTACTTCCCAGAACTTCTGCTGCCAGTGTCCTTGTCCGCACGGTGAGCCACAGCCACCTCTGCCTCTGCAGGAGACCCTCCAACACTAGCAGGTGGGTCTGGTTCAGTCTCCCCTGGGGTCTCTGCTCCTTCCCCTGGGTCCTGATGCGCTCACTACTTTGTGTGTGCCCTCCAGGAGTGGAGTCTCTGTTTTCCCCAGTGCTGTCAGTCCTGCAGTCAAATCCTGCTAGCCTTCAAAGTCTGATTCTCTAGGAATTCCTCCTCCCGTTGCCAGACCCCCAGTTGGGAACCTGACGTGGGGCTCAGAACCTTCACTCCAGTGGGTGGACTTCTGTGGTATGTGTTCTCCAGTCTGTGAGTCACCACCCCCAGCAGTTATGGGACTTGATTTTACTGTGATTGTTCCCCTCCTACCGTCTCATTGTGGCTTCTCCTGTGTATTTGGATGTGGGGTACCTTTTTTGGTGAGTTCCAGTGTCTTTCTGTCAATGATTGTCCAGCAGCTAGTTGTGATTCTGGTGTTCTCGCAAGAGGGAGTGAGTGCACGTCCTTCTACTCCACCATGTTGGTTCCTAACAGGATGATATTTTTAATTGGTAGAAGAGTTCTCAACAGGTAAGCGTCAGTTTTAGGCCTGAAGTAAGAAGGCCCTGGAGGCGGAGATAGACCTGGATGATAGAGGTCATAATGTTGGTAACTGTTTTCAAGTGAGCTGGTTTGCAAAGGTGGGCTGAGTCTCACTGGAGAGGGTGCTGGAGCACCAAGCTGTGGGTGCTGACGAGCCAGGGGCTGGTGCCAGGGCTGTAGCCTCCTTTGCTGAACCAGCTGGCTCAGAGGGCCTCTGGTCTGCTCACAGCTGTGTGCTATCACTTGGTAAATGTGTGAAGGAGATCAGGAGGCCCTTTTAACAGGTTCTCCATTCCCACAGAAACCGCATGAACCCTTACCAGGGCCCAGGATGTAATTAGGCTCCCTGTCTAGGAGGCTCTGGCTTCTACTGAGACCCTCGTTTACAGAGGATGTTGGAGGACATAGATGGGCATCTCCATGTTCTGAAACTCAAGATCCAAGCCCTGGTCATTGTCTCCTCAACTTGAGGTGGGTGGTGTTGGGTGAGACCAGAATGCAGGAGTGGCTGGTCAAGTGCTTGCTTTAAATCCGTTTAGTAAAGGGTCCTAGAAATAGTCTCGTGTTGAAAGGGGCCCATTCCAGAAGACTTCTTTCATTACAGGATGTTTTCGACTCTCTTAAAAACGTAGGGGCTTCCCTGGTGGTGCAGTGGTTATGAATCCGCCTGCCAATGCAGGGGACACGGGTTTGAGCCCTGGTCCGGGAAGATCCCACATGCCGCAGAGCAACTAAGCCCGTGTGCCACAAATACTGAGCCTGTGCTCTAGAGCCTTCGAGCCACAACTACTGAAGCCCATGTGCCACAACTACTGAAGCCCACGTGCCTAGACCCCGTGCTCTGCAACAAGAGAATCCACCGCAGTGAGAAGCCCTCACACTGCAACAAAGAGTAGCCCCCACTCTCCGCAACTAGAGAAAGCCCGCGTACAGCAACGAAGACCCAGCACAGCCAAAAATAAATAAATAAAATAAATTTTTTTAAAAATTAAAAAAAAAAATCTAAAAGATTACTGCAAAACTGAGGAACTGGGCTGAAGAACCCATCCTGCTCACGTCTGTAGTGCTGGTGTGGAGAAGTGGCCTCAGTGAGGACTTGCTTTCAGATGATGGTTTTTATTTCAGAAACCTCCTTATCAAGTTCTGCATTTTTCTGAGGTCACTTGTCTTTGGTTGGTGTTAATGGTAGCTGCTACATGGTGGGTGGCCCTTAGGGTCTGCCCTGCAGCACCAGGGAGCCTGTGCAGAGCCTGAGGGAAGAGAGCTCTAAGCCTTCCCATTCGGAGACTCGGGGCTGCTGTGACATCAAAACCCCATGCCCCATCTCTTAAAGAGGAAGATAAAAGCCTTAAAGTAGTGTTAGAAGTTAAATATTAACTATTAAGAATAAATTCAAAAACACCGAACGGGTAAAAGAATTTAAAATAAATCTGATCCACTTAAAATGACTTAATAATCAGTTTTTACGTGATAAAAGTGAATGCTTGCAAGAGGCTGAATTCCATACCACTGAGAGCATGGAGATGAAACTACTCAGCCCCAGGCAGGGCCGGTCAGGCTGGGTTTCCACCAAGAACAAAATAAGCAGAAATCCAGACTTTTTTAAAAGCAAGGTAACACATGTGAAAAGCCAGGAAATAAAAACATTCCTTTATTCCATTAATCCAGCAGTTTCATTCCAGGAAGTAAGTCAGGGGAAAGCCATGTACTCATACATGTTCACTGCAGCATCATTTGTGATCGTGAAACTTTCAAAGGGATGTAGGTGTCTGCTAGCCAAGGAAATTTCTATTAGGTTGTAATCTCATTGCTTGGAGACTGTTTAGCTATTATAGAGTAATTACAGAAACTCTTAAGGAAGGTGGTGCAGAAAGGAAGAGAAAGAATGCAGTCAGCCATGGGCCTGGTGCGTGGGTCACCCTCCTAAACAGAGTGAGGAAGATGTTAGTCTTTTACAGACGTTAGAGAGCCAGGGTGTTCAGGCGCCAAACAGCGTGACCCCAAAGCCCATGTATTTTCCCGTCACATGAAAAACTGCTTGTGCTATGAAGTTAAAAGTGCGGTGGATAAATTTGTAGGGGTGTTTTCATGTGAACTATATGAGAATATTAACGTGCATTTAGAGTAAGCAAAACGAGCACATTTGCATCGCCCATTTGTGGGCAGTGTCTTTTCCTCCCTATGTTTGTGAAACATGATTTTACTTTTACATTAATAGTAAGAAAGAAAACGGTGCATGTACACAAAACTGAATTTTTTGGTGAAGTAGAAGTACCTACACAAGTTTTTGGTCTCTCCCCATGGTTTGTGCAGATTGAATGATTTATACTGAGCATTATTCCTATACTGTATTTAGCATAAACTTTGTTGCTGGAACTTTTTTGATCTTTCCAGAAGGATCAGTGGGAGGTTGTCACACAGCCACAGCACAGCTGCCACCTGGCTGGCAGCGATTGTAAGATGCTGTTCCAGTTTCAGAGCGTTTTAAATGTGAGAAGGAGTCTCGGAATTCGTGCAAACTTCTTCTTAAAGGGGAAGTACATGTGGCCCTGAGTTTTCTCTTCCTGTGCTAAAGTGGAATTGTTCTCCTGAGCAGAGAGGAAAGATTGGTTTCTAAAGTGTTAACTCTAAACTGCGAGGTCTGGCTTTGGGGGTCAGGGTTGAAACCCAGTAAGTTGACAGTTATAGTAAGTATATTAGGGTCTTTTAAAAGCTGCTCATTTTTGGGGGGGGTTTGGGGGGAGGATTCCCTGGCGTTCCAGTGGTTAGGACCCCGCACTTTGGCTGCCGAGGGCCCGGGTTCAGTTCCTGGTCAGGGAACTAAGATCCCACAAGCCATGCAGCACAGCCCCCACCCCCAAAAAAAAGCCTTTTCTTTTTTTAAAAAAAAATTATAGGGGCTTCCCTAGTGGCGCAGTGGTTAAGAATCCGCCTGCCAATGCAGGGGACACGGGTTCGAGCCCTGGTCTGGGAAGATCCCACATGCCGCGGAGCGACAAGGCCCGTGAGCCACAACTACTGAGCCTGCGCGTCTGGAGCCTGTGCTCCGCACCAAGAGAGGCCGCGATAGTGAGAGGCCCGCGCACTGCGATGAAGAGTGGCTCCCGCTCGCTGCAACTAGAGAAAGCCCTCGCACAGAAACGAAGACCCAGCACAGCCATAAATAAATAAATACATTTATTTATTTAAAAATTACACAGAAATCATTAGTGAATACCTGTACATCTTCTGAGCCTTTGAAGTTTCCACACATGAATATGTTGATCCATATTGAGAAGTAGGGAAAGTGCGGCATCCTCACCATCCCCAGCCGCCTCTCTCCCATTGGGCTCCAGTAGTGCTGTGGCGGGCAAAGGGCACTGACGTTCGGTTATGACCCAGTTCTGCGTTGCTTGGCAGCCCAGGAAAGACGCCATGGTTGGCATCTCACAGCTAGTCACGAAAAGATTTGATTGTTGGGAATGCTGGTGTCTGTGGTTATGATCTGACATTTCAAGCTGAGACCTCTGATTGAAAAACCCCTAGGAGTTTTAATTGTTTATTGAAAGAGTCCTGATGGTTCCTTTTAGTTTTTTAAGAATCTTTTTTTTTTTTTTTTTAAGCTGTGTTGGGTCCTCATTGCTGTGCGCGGGCTTTCTCTAGTTGCAGTGAGCAGGGGCTACTCTTCGTTGCGGTGCGCGGGCTTCTCATTGTCATGGCTTCTCTTGTTGTGGAGCACGGGCTCTAGGCACGAGGGCTTCAGTAGTTGTGGCACATGGGCTCAGTAGTTGTGGCTCGTGGGCTCTAGAGCGCAGGCTTAGTAGTTGTGGCGCACAGGCTTAGTTGCTCCGCGGCATGTGGGATCTTCCCGGGCCAGGGCTCGAACCCGTGTCCCTTGCGTTGGCAGGCAGATTCTTAACCACTGTGCCACCAGGGAAGCCCCTGATGTTTCCTTTTATATTGATAAATTATGCCTCTGGTGAACCTGTCCATTCTGACTTTAAATAGGAGACTGACTTTCTGAGACATTAGTAAAATCCAAGATTTAAAAATTTTGTAATTTGATATAATTCAGACTTACAGAAAATTGCAAGAGCCATACAGACCGGTATCTGTAATAGAGCTTATTTCAAGAAGGTCCTCTGGTTGCCCCCCGCCCCTTTTAAGTTGTGTAATTAACAGCTTAAAATGTGACAAGCCTCAATAAAGAATACAAATTCAGGAAATGTCTACATGTATTTTTTAAACACTTGGGAGAAGACAAACATGTTATTTTTCTATAACATGTAAGATTAACGTGGCAGCACAAATCTAATATTAAATAGATACCGTTAGTATATACATTGTTCTTTTCCATTTCATTGGCTAATAAGACTAAATACAGATATCCTATTTGTGTTCTGTATACTTTCTGTAGTAGAGCCTTTACTGAGTACTTTATTATACAGTTTTTGTATATCCTTTTTTTTAAATTGAAGTAGAATTGACCTACAACACTATGTTAGTTCCAGGTGCGCGACATAGTGATTTGTTATTTCTGTACATTACCAAATGATCACCATGGTAAGTCTAGTTATACCTGTCACCAAAGTTACTACAGTATTAACTGTACTCCCCATGCTGTATGTACCTTTATCCCCGTGACTGTTTTGTATCTGGTAGCTTGTACCTCTTCATCTCTCACCTTTTTCACTCAGACCCCCACTCCCACCCCACACAACCACCACCTTGTTCTCTGTGATTCTCTTTCTGTTCTGTAAGGTGTTGATTTGTTTTTTAGATTCCACGTATAAGTAAAATCATATGGTATTTGTGTTTCTCTGTCTGACTCATTTCACTTAGCATAATACCCTCTACATTCATCCATGCTGTCACAGAGGGCAAGATTTCATTCTTTTTTTATGACTTATATTCCACTGTATATATGTACCGTGTCTTTATCCATTCGTCTATCATTGGACGCTTAGGTTGCTTCCATATCTTGACTGTTGTGATTAATGGTACAATGAAAATAGGGGGGCATATATCTTTTCAAATTAGTGGTTTTGGGGTTTTTTTGGAAAAATACCCAGAAGTAGAATTGCTGGATCGTATGGGGTTTCTATTTTTAATTTTTTGAGGACCCTTCATGTTGTTTTCTATAGTGGCTTCAACCAACTTACTTTTCCACCAGTAATGTACGAGGATTCCCTTTTCTCCACGTCGTCACCAACACTTGTTACTTGTTGTCTTTTTGATAATAGCAGTTCTGACAGGTGTGCAGTGATAATCTTGTTGTGGTTTTGATTGGCATTTCCCTGATGACCAGTGATATTGAGCATCTTTTCATGTGTCCGTTGGCCATCTGTATATCTTCTCTGGAAAAATGTCTGTTCAGGTTCTCTGCCTGCTCCTCCCTTACTTTGAGGGCGTGGTCATGTGAAGTTTGTGCTGTGGTGTTGGATCTTTCATTTATTTTTTCATTACCTTTTTTTTTTTTAGTTTTATTGGCGGTGGGAGGTTTATCCTCTTCCTCTTGAGACCTCACCCCGGGCAATGCCCAAAGACAGGCTTTCTGGGTGTTTTCCCTGAGCTGCTCCTCCTTTTCTCTCTGCGTGTTCCTGACCAGATCTCAGGGTGTTTGGAGAAGCTGGCTCCCTGGCAGTTTGCTGCTGACTCTCCCGGTGTGGTGCCCTGGAGGTTTACCCTGGTTGTGTTCTCTCCCTTAGCATACACTCACGGGACACAGCGGCAAAGTGCTGTCTGCCAAGTTCCTGCTGGACAATGCGCGTATTGTTTCTGGAAGTCACGACCGGACCCTCAAACTCTGGGATCTACGCAGCAAAGTCTGTGAGGAAATTCAGTCTCTCTGTGTCTATGAACGATTAGATATTAACCTCAGAGGTGTTTGTTTCCACGTTAAAGCCTGCATTTAGTGTGATAAACTTTGAAATTCCAGTCTCACGTTGAGTGGTGCTGACGTAGTGACTATTTTTCAAGTTTGAAGCTTCATTTAAATAAGTAGTTCTGATTACTTAGGGTGAGAGTGCAGCAGTGTTGCGTGCACAGCCGCAGAGGGGCTTCTGCTTGATTATTCGTGTTCGGTTGTCTTTCAGGCATAAAGACGGTATTTGCCGGATCCAGCTGCAATGATATTGTCTGCACAGAGCAGTGTGTGATGAGTGGACATTTTGACAAGAAAATTCGTTTCTGGGACATCCGGTAAAACACCCAGGAGCTTGGTGGGGAGGCAGATGGGAGGGTCTGTATGTGGCAGAACTGTGATGGTGTCTTGTGTGTGGGTTGTGTTTTTAAAGTCCCTGGAAATGGCAGAAATGAGCTCCAGTCCACATTATCTTCCCAGTTTGATATTCTTTACCCTGAAGTAGACGGTCACATTCAACAGTCACCTCTGAGCATGCCCTATGTACTTACAAACAGATGAACAACGAGGTTGTTAGGTGGTTTCAAGTGTAATCGAGAAGACAGATACACAAGTCTGCAGGGTGTGTTGCAGTAGGGCCAGGAGCCCTTGTCCAAGGATGTTAGAGACCGTCTGTCAAGATGAGTCTTGAGAAGTGAGTAGGCTTCACGTTGCAGAAGAGCCACTGAGGGACATTCCAGGCCAGAACAGGGCAGTCTGGCAGGTCAGGCGAGGGCAGATGAGACCGATAGGGTGGGGTGGGATCAGATTGCTGCGCGCTTTGGACGCCATTGGTAGGTGACTTGATCTCATAAGTTGGGTGTTTAGGAAAGGATTGCTTCATGAGAGTGTGGTAGATTACATTGGTGGCAGTTTTAAAGGGTGTACTGGGGAGCAGGAAATAAGTAAAGCATTGAGGATCTGAACTCAAGGCAGTGGAGGGGGGATTTGGATGGGGTTTGTTACAAGTTGGATGTGGAGGGTGAGGGAGGAGAGAAGTAAAGCAAGATGCAGAATAAATGACAGATTTAGGAAGAGGATGCAGTGAACATGTTCAGAAAAGGACATAAATTTGAGGTTTCTAATGGACATTTGGAAAAACAAAAGTTTTGAGAGGTTGGCTGGGAGAAAAAACGAGACGTCCTCACAGGAGGACTTTGAAGACATGAGAGTGGATTAGTCAGAGCCCACCTGTGAAGCAACAGGAGGGCAGTACAGGGAGCTGCCCAAGGAGGGAGGAGTGGCAGAAAGGGAAAGAAAGCTGGAGTCCTGTTGATGGGCCAAGGTGGGGGCAGTAGAAGGGACAGGAGTCCTGTTAGGATGAGGACAGTTGGTTAGGAGGTAGGTAATTGGTGATTAGTTTCAGGTGTACTGGTTGGCAGAAATTTGAACTGGGAGTAAGGAATTTTAGAGCTAAGCTGGATGTTAGAAGGCTCCTCCTGGTCTCCCCCCTAATTTGACAGATGAAGACCCCAAGTCCCAGGGAGGTGGAGCGGCAACAGTAAGATAAACTGTCTTACTTGGTTATGGTTTGAGGTGGGAAATCATTTCATCGAAAGTTTACAACAGAATGAATGAGTCCAGAAGGGTCTGCACCTCCTTTGGCTGTATCACCAACAGGGCCCAGCCCAGGACTGCTGAGCACAGACCTGGGTGTGGACCGCGGCCCAGAGGAGAGCTGGGAGAAGAAAAGGAAGGAGAAGGGGTTGCCAGGGTGCCCCGGTTCCACATCTGGAGTCACCGGGATGAGTTGGAGGGTCCCCGAGCTTTACTTTGTATGACAGGAAGCCTGGAGAGCCCACACATTTGTCCATATAAGGCAGCCCAGACCTGCTAAAGCGGTTTACGTCCCTTTGGATAAGTTGAAATGATAAAATTGAAGTAATACTAATTAAATAGTAGCCCTGCTTAGTTCATGCTGATCAGAAGCTCTGATTGGCAATTACTGTATCATTTCAGAAACAGGCAAGGAAATTAATCCTTACCAGTTTTAGAGTTCTAGTACTCACAGCTCCTGATAGAATCTGTTGATGGGAAAATAATAAAAGCCAGGGCTGAGATTATTTGTGTGGGCCTGGGAGCATTTTCACCGTGCTTGAGGAGTATTGTGTTCTAGTTCAGTTGCCTTTTCTCCTTCCTCCTTTTCTCCGTGGCATGCCATCCTGGTTGAAATGGGGAAGTTCTGACCTTTCTGTGTTAGGTTTTCTCAGACTTTCCATCTTTTTCCTAGATCAGAGAGTATTGTCCGAGAGATGGAGCTCTTGGGAAAGATTACTGCCCTGGACTTAAACCCAGAAAGAACTGAACTCCTCAGCTGCTCCCGAGATGACCTGCTAAAAATTATTGACCTACGAATAAATGCCGTCAGACAGACATTCAGGTAACTGAAGACACTCTGGTTGGGTTTCATTTGAGTCTTGCTGATTTTTCAGAGGGTTGTGAGAAGGCCAGAAGCCTGACTTGCCCGCACATCCCAAGTTTGCATGGACTCTGGGGGTAACGGTGCCCTGTCGTCTGTTGCAGCGCGCCGGGCTTCAAGTGCGGCTCCGACTGGACGAGAGTTGTGTTCAGGTTAGTGGTGGTGCTCCTCCCGTCGCGCCCGCACCCCCAGCGTGGTTCACCGCAGAGGTTAGAGCAGAGGCCTCTTCCCACTGGGGAAACGAGCTACATCTGTATGGTGCCTCCACATGCGCAGGTGTCCAGGAACGAAGCTGCACGTTCAGTCCTAGAGGTCACTGTCACTGTTTCCTTCCTTTCTAAAGTGTCCCTTCTGTGATTGCGTGAAACTGTGTCCCAATTCAAAAACTAATAATGGCTAGTTGGTTTGTTCTGGGTATATCAGGTTCCCCTCTCTTTACTCATTTACATGAGAACTCTTCGAGAGCCTTTTGGGAAGGGTGGTGTCCCCTGGAACAGAGCAGCATAGGCTCTCTGGAGAGGCGGTGGCTTCCCTTTCCTGTTCTCCCTTCCACGCATGGCTGTTCTCCCAAATACATTGCCACGGTCAGTGCCAGTGTCGTGGAGAAGCTTCTCTACAGTCGATGCTTCCTTCCTTTTCTGCTTTCACTGCACCATATAATGAGGCAGTCCATCAACTGAAAGAAACCCTTCACCATTTGGGGGTTGACTTTGACCTCCCTATGTGCTATGTTTGAGTCTGAGAGATGCTTAGGGACTTGTGGCCCCAAGAAGTAATGCAGCGGCACCATTTTTCATTAGCTGGTGAGGCCAGATGATAGGGTGAAGCGGCTTTGGCCAAAGCGGTTGTGAAGAGCATCTTCTGGTTTCTGGGTACACGGGAATGGTCACGTGTTTGACTCGTAAGTGAAGAGTAAACATGACTTCCTGGGGAGGGGTCCGGGAAGACGCTGAGTTGGGGGTGGGTGGTAGACGCCGTTTCTTGTCTCATGTGTCCTGCAGCCCTGACGGCAGTTACGTGGCAGCAGGCTCGGCCGAGGGCTCCCTCTACATCTGGAGCGTGCTCTCCGGGAAAGTGGAGAAGGTCCTTTCAAAGCATCACAGGTAAGATGTCAGCCCCTCTGAGGTGGTGAGCAGGCCTGTGACTCCATCCCAGGGGTCACGTCCTCTTTGGGCGTGGACCCGAGTCGACCCCACGAGGGCAGTGTCCACTCACGCGCTCTACTGTGAGCCAGGTTAGTGGAGGGAAGCTGGGGCCCTTCTCCCCGGACAGCAGACAGCAGCGTCCTGCTTATTTACATTTCAGACCTTCCAGCTAGAGCAGTTAGGGTATGGCCACTGGAGAAGGTTAGAGCCCCGCGTTCTGTCTCTCGTCATGTGGCATCTCCTGTCTTGCTCTTGCCCCTCACCGCTCTCCTTCCTCTCTGGCTCCCCTTCTCCCCCTTCTAAGCCCCTTTCCTCAGGAAATCGACTGCTTGTAAACGCCGATTTTCACGTGCTTTTTACTTTCATCCAGGCCCCTTTTCCTCTCGGCTTTGTTGTGTCCCCCAAGCCCAGCTGCTCTTAGAACCCAGGCCCAGGGCCCCCCGGGACCACCCCTCACCGTCCTCGCTGTGGTGGTGCCTCCCCGCTCCTCAGCCAGTTGCCCTGAGGTGCTCGTCAGAGGCTCTGCTTAACTCAGAGCTACTCCCTTAGGGTAGACTTGATAAGGCCTGATTCCTTTCATTCCAAACTACCTCCTAGAATCAAGGCAGGGTTCCTCCAAGTTCTTTCGCTCTCTAAGTGCCTGTCTGTGCGTGGGAACCACACCGGCGAGTAAAGCGGGCGCTGGGACAAGCCTGACGCCCTGATGGCGAGGGAGCCCTGCGCTCGGCCCACGAATGTCTCACCTGTGTTCCGACCTCTCCCTTTGAAGCTCAGCGATCAACGCCGTGGCCTGGTCGCCTGCCGGCTCCCATGTCGTCAGCGTGGACAAAGGAAGCAAAGCTGTGCTGTGGTCAGAGTACTGAGGGCACCTCGTCAGGAGAGAGCGGGTCAGAAGCTGGAGGGGCACGCGGGCCCCACGGCTCTGTCCTGGCAGGTGGCGCCTGGGCTGTGGCTTTGACCTCCAGAGAAGAGCTCGAGCCGTGGGGCGCAGTAGCCTGCCTTTGAGCAGGGCTCCCGAGGGTCGTGGCTGAGGTCCCGTGGCCTGAAAGAGTAACACTGAGAAAAACCTGATGCTGCGGTCGCTCAGCAGAGGTTCAGGTTCTTGCCTTGATTCAAGTGGGAAACACTACTGGCTCTGATCTTGCATACCTCAGCGGGGGGAGCGCAGGCACCTGCTGGCTTCTTCCCTGGGTGGCGGTGCCGCAGACGCCCCCTGCACTGGGTGTTGCTTCTCCCCTGTGCTTTCTCCCGTCCTTCCAAAGTCGGTTCTGGCCTGATGAAGGTCCTGTCACCTTGGGGTCATTTTCCCAGGGAACTTGCTTTAATCATGGATTAACAAACCCAGGTGGGATTACCCCTGCCCTCAGGTAGCCCACGGGGACGGTGGGACTGTGGTGCCCCCTGCTGGTCTGTGTCTTTACTACGAGGCTCTTACTCTGACCTCACCTGATCACAGTTGGAATTTCCTTAGGTCTCCTAAACTGTTCTTAGAAAGCAACTGTTCTTCAAAACTCCTTCCTCCCTCCCCTCCCCCCCCCCAGTTCTACATATCTATCTCTTGGTCAAGAAATAAATCTCAATTTGGTTTAAAAAAAAAAAAATTGGCAGTGGGTAGGAGAAGAAGTGCACAACCCTTTTTCCAGAGAAGCGGGTGAGCTGCAGGAATAAAGACTGTATTCCCGGATCATCTGTAGCTTCTCAGAAGGTGGGCCGCCCCCTTCTTCCCGGCTGTGCTGGGGTTACAGTTGCCGGTGGTGTGGGATTGGAGGCCTCCAGTGTATTACCCTGGAGCCAGTAGTTCAGGGTCGCTGCCCCTTTGCCAAGCCTATGTGCAATACCCCCTCGGTGCTTTAGTGCAGGAAGCCCATTCCAGGAAGCATGGGAATGCCGTCTTTCGATTTCGGGACTTGCGAGTAAGGCCAGGAAGAAACTGGCCTATGCATTTTTTTTTTAAACGTTTATCTTTACCATCTTACTCGTTTATAAAATTCTAGTTCCTTGAGTGACTGAAACACCAATATTTTTATCACTTACTCATTCGCACTTTAATTTTCTTCCTTCCAGACTTGTTCTCTGGACATCTGTGGGAGTGAGGACTAGAGCAGGGCGAGGACGGGCTGCGCGCTCCCTCTGATGGTGTTGGCGGCTCTGTTCTCGCCTTTCCCCTGCCCTCGCCTCCCCTTTTCAGTTTGCTGTTCAGGGAACTCGTGCTGAGGGGAGTTGAAATTCACAGGCCAGGGCATGTCTTTTATTTATTTAATTATGTTGCCCAACAGAACTTGATTGTAAATAAAAAAGAAATCTGTTATGTACTTTTCACACTCCATGCCTCTTGGTAGTTATTTTATTCTTCTTTATCCTTAAGGGCGAAAAGCTGGTTTTTTTCATTTGTTTTCCTGGTATTCATTCATTTGTAAATGATGGTTAATACTGTCCCCGTGCCTTTCCTTATTGTTCATCATTTAAGCCCAAGGTATTACTGTCTGTAAACATCAGCGTTCGGTTTCACGTCATTTGCAAATCTTAACTGGAACCAGAAAAGGGTCTCTTCGGAATTTCTGCAGCTGTGCGGTCTGCTCCACGCTGCAGCAGTACGAGCTTCCTGTCCCTGTGCTGCAGACTTTGTTCACAGGATTGATAGTGAACTGTATGTGTCTCCCAGCCGCCAGGCCTCTTCTTTGCTGAAGGGGCATGAATTTCCTCATTGAAGAGTGATTTATTCGTAGCAGCTTAGATATCTAGCAAGCAGCCGTGTGCCATAACAAATTAGGGTCTCCCTGATGTATCCCACCCCCACCCCCAAGGACCCCTGTCCAGCCCATTACCAGATAGCCCAGCAACTTGAGTCAGGATTCCATCATGATCTGGAGTCTCAGAGGCAGCCAGCAATCTCCAAAAAGCGGAAGGTGGGGATCCTGTTGCAGTCACCTTCAAGGAGGTAAGTCTCATTCTTCAAAAAGGCTGAAAGTAGACATTGTCATAGCCTCTGATTATCCTGGGGTTTTTTTTTTTTTTTGACCTTGGAGGGAAGCAGGACTGCTCTCTGCTCTTAACAAAGATGTTTCAGTTTGAGATCCATCCATACTGTAAAGCTCTCTTCAGGTCACCTGACTGCCAAGGCTGGGTTACAGGTGTGGCTTCCATTGGAACCACATGTGGAACATGGCTTCCATTGGAACCACATGTGGAACATGCTTCCAGCCAGCTCATGGTCTTCATGCTCTTTTTCTTGGATCATCTGGGACCCTCCTCCAGTGCTGCTGGTTTCATTGGTCAGGGTGGGAGGTGGGCATGGGGGTTTTTAATTTCCCAGATGAATCCCGACTGGTTAGAGCTAGCGTGCTCCCCTGCAAGTGTTGTGGGCTTTGATCCAGACGTTAGCATATCTCAGGCTGAGAATTAAAGACTTTTAAAATTTATATTTCCTAGGTTGTTTCCCCAAATAGTGTGATATATCACGTTCTGTGCCTTATTCTTGTAGCACATACTGTGCACACATTCACTTTTACCTTTATCTTGTGAAGCCCCGATGCACCTTTCATATCACAGCACACAGGATATTTTGTGGGGACACTGGAGCAAGTGGATGAAGCTGCTCTCAGCTGGGAGGGGCCAGCCCAGGCCCCAGGGGCGTGTTTGTTGGGAAATTCCAGGGTTTGGAGTATACCAAGGTGTTCACATCTATAGCACAACCGTGATCAGTCGTGATCTTGGGGAACCTGACAACTTGAAATGTAGACCTGAAGCTCGCCGCCTGGGTGCAGCACCGGGAGAGAAGGGTGGCAGTGATGAAACCTCGTGCAGGACTGCTTGCCAGGCTGCAGAAGCCACGAATGTTTGTTTTTATGAGATGTCTTGGATAGTAATAAGGAAGCTATGGCGCTCAAATTCTGTCAGATCTGAAGTGTGTCCCATTTCACAAATGGGGGGAAGTTTCCCAGCGAAGCAAGAGGCTGTTCCGGAGTCCTGGCCCCCAGGTGGGCATTGGTGCCCCATCCAGCCCTCCACGTGAGCCAGCGGGAAGTGCCTCTTCGGGGGCGAGGACGAGCTGCCCGTGTTTGTCTTTATTCCGCTGCGTCTTTTCTCTTGTGTCTTACTGTAAAGCTCATTCTCACTAGAAATCCCAAATTTTCAAGCCAATAAACTTTGGGAATCTTGAATAAAGTGAAATATATCTGTATTTGCATAGATTGTGTAGAAACACGTAGGATATGTGGTACGTGCCAGTGAAAGATTGGACTCTGATCCAGAAAGTGATTCTTGCCTCCCTCACCTCGGCAGAATCGGATTCTCTCACCTCAGGGAGCCCTGGTTTCCATCTGTGCTGCTGAACTCTTCCCTGTGTTCACTCCAGATGCTTCTCGCATCCTGTCTGTGCTCTGGCCATGGTGGGCTCTTCAGAGGCTCCTGCTCTTACTCATCTTGCTGGGGGCCGAGCTGCCCTTTTCCAACCCTGAGTGGCAGGCATGATGGGAACATCCACGTCTCTGGGGGTCCAGAACCTGAGGAGAAGGAAACACCAGTGTAGCAAGGTGTACCTACCTGCCACTCAGTAGTACTCATTGCCAGAGTACTTTACAGCAAGGTTCAAGCATGTCATTTTCCCCATGAATCAGCATGCATCCCAACCTAATAAGGACACCATGCCGTAATTACACCTCACTGAATTAAGTGACCCTGTTATCCACTATCCAGTCTATATTCAAATTTTCCTGACTGTTCCAATGTTTTTTATGATTGCCTTGTTTATGATTACAACCTCTTAGAACCAGGTGGTTCTAAGTAGTCGTAAGCCAGAAGTCTTGGGATCAGCCATATCCTTGACACCTTGACATTCACGTAGTGCTTGGCACACAGTGGGCACTCAGTAAAGTTTTTATTTAGTAGAACTGAATCAGCAAAGAAACAAGTGAATCAGGATCCAGTGAGCTTTTTGCTGCATAACAAACTGCATTAACATGGAATGGTTTAAAACAAGTAGTATTTCTCCTGATTCTGTGAGCGGGCGTAGCCGGCTGGATTGGGGGCAACTGGTAGAGGGCGGCCTCACTCGTATCTGACTGTTAATATGACATCAGCAAGGGGAACAAGGATGATGCGGCAAGAAGTCAAGCGTCTGTGGGACCGCTTGTCGCTCTGCCTGGTCACCTCCGTTACACCCCGTTGGCTAGAGCAGGTGGCACGCGCAGCCCTGCCTCTGAGTGGGACTGCGGAGCAGAGTGGGGACAAGGAAGAGACTCGCCTTGGCGGTTCTGGCAACTGATGTGCCACACTGGATTTGGTTGACTTTCCTCATGTAAGCTCTGTGTCCCACTTGGGAATGTAGCCCTGGAGATTGCTATGTGCCAGGCTCTGGGGATTTGGTCCAACCCTAGGACCTGGAGAAGAGAGCAGGGGAATTCAGGCTTTGGGCTTCATTTTTCCAGAGAAATGGACTTCAGAGACAATGGGAAGGTATGGTTGTGAGCCAGGCCCATAGGAAGACAAGCTGTACGCGGTCTAGTTTCTAGATAGAAAGCCATACATTCCATTGCTCCCCGGAGTACGTACCCAGGTGCTTCTAAGAGGTCGTAAGCCAGAAGTCTCAAGATCAATCATATCCTTGGTATCTTGACATTCACGTAGTACTTGGCACAAGTCTTTATTTAGTAGAATTGAATCAGCAAAAACAAAGTGAGTCGTAACCAGCTAAAAGGAAGAGTAAGAGGGAGAGTAGTTTAAAAAAATAAGAATAAACCACTTAGCAGGGGTAAATATTGTTTCATAGGAGTGTTGTGTATATATGTGTGTATGTACTGGCTCGCGATGTAAAAAATGTATTTCTTTTTCTACTATTTTTAAATGTACTGAGTTGAAATTCAGCTAACATAAAACTAGTCATTTTAAACTGAACAACGGCATTTAGCACATTCACAGTGTTGTACGAGCACCACCTCTACCTAGTTCCAACAAAAAAGCGTATTTCTTAAACTGGATTAGTGTCCATTTTTTTTCCCAAACTTTGGATCGATAGCAGTTGATCTGTCTGTAGAAAAGCGCGGGCCCTCGTCCTGCTCAGCTTGGGCTGCCATAATGAAATACCGTAGCCTGCATGGGTAGATATCATAGACCTTGCATTTGTTCATGCGTTTTGTTTTGTTTTGTTTTGTTTTGTTTTCTGTACGTGGGCCTCTCACTGTTGTGGCCTCTCCCGTTGCCGAGCACAGGCTCCGGACGCGCAGGCTCAGCGGCCATGGCTCATGGGCCCAGCCGCTCCGCGGCATGTGGGATCTTCCCGGACCGGGGCACGAACCCGTGTCCCCTGCGTCGGCAGGCGGACTCTCAGCCACTGCGCCACCAGGGAAGCCCTGTTCATGCTATTATTACTTCTTTAATAAACATCATTGAAATTTTTAAAAAAGAACAAAAAAACCGTAGCCTGAGTGGCTTAAACAACAGAAGTGTCTCACACTTCCAGAGCCTGGAGTCCGAGCGGCAGGCACTGGCGGGGTAGACTTCAATTCATCCTGAGGCCTCACTGCCACTAAGCTGTGTGCTCATGAGACTTGTTTGTGCACAAGGAGAATGGAGAGCCTGTCAGATCGGAACCACACTGATGACCTCATTCAAAGGTCCCACCTCTAAATACCATCACACTGGGCGGTAAACGGGCTTCAACACGTGAATCTGAGGGGACACATTGTGTGTAACAAACTTCTCCAGAAGGCTCTGCCTAATTTTGCTCAACTTCAGGTGTAAGCAGCTCAGTTTGTGGTCAACTCCAAGTTCATTACCATCGAAACCCCCTCTAGCGTCGGGGCCCATGTGGCAGGACCAGAGGGTGAAGCAGCTCTCACCTCAGAGAGGACGAAGGAACATCCATCAGGATCCTTTTCAAGACCTTGTCTGCACATTTGATGCATTTCCCTGACCCTGCAAGCCAGGGCAGCTCGTGGGCTCCCCTTCTACAGATGGAGAAAAGCAAATAGCAGTGAGGCCAAGCTAGTTTCTCAAGATTGCAGTGGATTCGTCAGTGAGCGACGGAGCCCAGGACTCCAGTCTGGGGCCGTTTGTACAACTTGCTCCTCCTGCACAGAAACCTGGAGCATTAAGTACTGATGTCAGTGTGATGCTTCAAGATGGACATTTGAAATCTGTCTGGGTGTGAGAGGGTTTCAGTGCCCATGAGGCTTGAGCACCTGTGTTCTAATCATGAAAGACTGACGTGTGGAAGAGATTGGATTAACTTGGAGCAACGCAGAGAAGTAGAAGGGAGGCTGATTTCCATCCTACAAAAAATTTTCTCACACTTCATGCTATTTCAAAGAAAAGTGGTAGTGATTTCCCTGTCCCTGGAAGCATTCAACAACTTCTGTGGCTATTGTAGAGGAGATCAAAGCAAGGGATGGAGTGTAGACTAAATGTTTTTCAAGGGTCTCTGCCTGTTGGGTTGCATTTATGATTTCAGACATTAGCCAGCCCAGCCCATAACAACAGCCCTCTGTTCTTAAGGCCAATTGACTAAGAGGTACATGTTGAAATGAGGGTGGCTTTTAAAAGCTCTGATTCCCTGGCACTCTGCATAAATACAGTAACCTCAAACTTGTCAAGTGCTCTCTGCTTCAGTAAAACTAAGGCAAGGTTTTCATTTTGTAGTTGACGGTTAGCAGACTGAACCAGTTTTCCTCATGCGTGTGCCCTAATAAGCCCCTAAGATGATAACCTAGCCCCAAAACCCCTAAGCTTCTTAGCTGCATATCCCGACCCCCCACCCCCTCGAGCTGGTGCTGCGTTTGATGTTGGGAAATGAAACACAGGACTCACAGCTGCTTCTCACTGGATGCTGACTCCAGAGAAACAAGCATTGTATAGCCAGTGAGTGGTTCTTAGACTTTGAGCATTAATAGACCAGTAGATTTCTAAAAGAATTGTAGAAAGAGGTGGATAACTTTTTATTTTGGCCAAGTAAGGGTTTTTTTTTTTTCTAAATTGCCATCTACACTCATCTCTATAAAAGGAAGGACACTTTGTCCTTATGCTTAGCGGCTGCATTCTGACGTTTATTGATTGTCATGATGTCTGCAATTTACTTTCAAATGGTTCAAAAGGAAAAAAGCAATAGACATAGATGAGCACATGCAGCGAAATGTTCATTGTCGAATCTCCATGTTGACTATGTAGGTGTTTATTATACTATTCCAGCTTTTCTCTGTATGCCTAAATTCATAATCAGTTGTAGGAAATGCAAAACTAGTGGCAGAAGGCAAATCATTGATTACCTGGGACCAGGAGTTGACTGAAATGGGTGCTAGGGAACTTTGAGGGGTGATGGAAATGTGTCTTGATCATATTGGTGGTTAAAATCATCAAACCACGCACTTAAAAATGGGTAGATTTGGTTGGATGTGAAGTATATCTCAATAAAGATTGGGAGGAAGAAGAAGAACATTTTAATATTTAAAAGTTTAAAACTTCAAATAAAAAAATAGAAAAATTTAGAACTTCATAACCTTAGAACAAAGAACAGTCCTTTATACTGAATAATTTGGTTCTATGAAAAAACTGACAACAGTGTCCTTATTTTTCTCATTTCTCCACCAAGCAGAGAAAAATGCATTACAGACCAGGGGCTGGGAATGACTACCAGAGACTACCGTTTCCAAAAAGAGTGAGGTCTGGCATGCAGTCCACCCCAGATTTTCCTACCTGCCCAGCATTGGCAGGTCAGTGACTGAGACCTGCACCCTTGGGGGCCTGGAGCTAACACAGCTGCAGGAGAACGGGGGTCCCAGGAGCACCCACAGCTCAGGGCAGCCCTTCTGATGGGGACACTGGATGAAGGGCCCCAGTCATTTTTCTTCCTTTTTTTTTTTTAAGGGACAAGAAAAGATTTCTTCAAAACAAAACCTAACATTCCCTTCACACAGACCACCAGTGTCAGCTCTTTGGTGTCTGTCCTCGTAGATTATGCATATAATGTGTACGATAACACACGTGTGCATGTATATCCATACATAGACTTGTGTGTTTGCAAAATGTGATCATACTGTACATACCATCCTATGACCTTCATTCAGTCACAGTCTCTACCTTCCTAGTCCAGTAATTTCCATCCTACGTGTCAGAGCTCATATGACATATTACTGATACATTATTAGAGCATATTCAGATTTTCCCAACATGCCCGAAATGTACTGTACATCCTGTTTGTCCATTTGGGACCACACGGTACATCTGGATGTTGAGTCCCTTAAATGTCTTAATCTAATGCATCTCTTTTCTATGACATTTACTTATGAAAGAGATCAGCCACTTTCTACATTCATCTGGTAGCTCTCTTGTGGTCTCATTTAACTATTCCTTGTATTTCCTAAAAACGAGAAGTGATGTCTAAAGTCTTGATGGATTCCAGCTGCTGCAAGGTGACACATCACATTGGTTGACACCATTTGTGATGCAAAGATTGACATTAGACTGTGGCTGATCCCCTGTTGTATAGTTTGGCTTGCACCTTGTGAAGAGTCATAATCCATATGGCATCACTTTGGTGTCACAGGAATAGCCATTTCCCCTTCAACACTTCACCTCATGATTTTCACACCAATAAAGAATCCTTGTCTGAGTCAATAATGTCATCAGTATTTTAAAACGTAAGTTTTACTATTATTCAGCTATGGCGAGGTCAACAGATCTGGAGACAATTGCCGTTGAAAAGATAGTTTGTTACAGTTACCAAAAAGAGGGGGCAGGCCATGCGGGGAAGCACCTGGGCCAGTCAGGAGGTAGAAGGATCAAGGAGAAAACATGGGCAAGAGTTCGTTTGTGGTTTCTGTGGGAAAGAACTGGTGAGATAGGGTAAGCAGACTTAAGATTGGCTATTTACTTCAGCAGGCCCTGGAGTGCAGGGGCTGTCTCCAGTTGTCTGATACCTGGCCCCAGGGTGATTAGGGCAGGGCAGTAGTGGCTCAGAGTGTCAGAGCCCAGCAAAGGAGGAAAGGAGGCCTTTGGGGTGTATGGGCTCTGAGTTGGTTGGTTTGCATATGAAAAGCAGTCATTTATTCTCTCTAGGAAAGAGCTAGCCCTGGGATGGCAGTCTCTCCAGGGTCAGCAAAGCCTCAGATGTCAAAGCATCAGAATTACAGAAAACAAAAAGGCATGATTAATACCATCAGAGTTCGTCAAATGATGTTTTTCCAATTCTATCATTCCCTTTGCATTTATTAGCTGGCATTCCTACGTTAAAAATTTTTAAAGTTTTCTCCCTTAGAAATTAAAATTTTTCCCAACTTTAGCTATTGCCAGCCATTATACTGTTGCAATCCAGTGACTCATTGATTTGCTCCAAAGTCCACTGAGGCCCTATTCTAGATCCTGGAGATGGGATAGGAACAAAACAGTCATAAATCTCTACAGTCCTGGAACTTATGTTGGGGTGGGGGGACAGACAATTAACAAGATAAATTATCTTGTATGTCAGATGCTGGTAAGTGCTACAGAGAAAGGTAATGCAGAGGAGGAGGACAGAAGTGTTGGGTGAGATGGTACACAATAGGATATAGATAGATAGGGTGACACTGAAGTAAAGACCCAAAGGAATTAGGGGAGTGAGCCAAGTGACTATCTGTGGGAAAAGTGTTCCAGAAGAGGAAACGGTAAATGCAAAGGCCCTGAGGCAGGTTTGAAGAAAAGCAGAGGCCAGTGGACTGGAGCAAAGTGGGCGAGGTGGGAAGAAGGGGGCCCAGATCACGCAGGGCCTTGCAGACATTATCCAGACGTAGGTGGGAAGCCCCTGGAGTGTTTCGATAGATGCTAACAACCCAAACGTCACTTTCTGCTTAGACTGGCTTCACTCCCAGACACCAGCTCAAGTCCAGTACACATATGTGTTAGTGGCCACACCATCCCATGCATTCATTCGCTGAGTATTCTGTTCTGGGCACTGGAATACAAAAATAAGGGAAACAAAATGGCATGGGTCCCTGACGTCCTGAAGCCTGGAGTCAAGTATGGGAAGAGAGACCATAAAATCATCTCCTGTACAAGCATCGAATGCAATAGTGCCTCCAACCTAGTCGGAGAGGTTGGGGAAGGCTCTCCTGAGGAAGTGACTCTTGAGCTGGAATCTGAAGGATGAAAAGAGTCAAGGAGGAAAGGAGAAGAGGATGGTTCCAGGCAAAAGCAAACAGCGGGAGGCAGTACAGGGAGATGGGGAACAGCGGGCGGAGGCTCAAGCGTGTGGCTTTAAAGTTGTATGCCTGTAGCTGAGAGCAAGGCGAGATGCTGAGAGCAAGGCGAGATGCTGAGCGGGAGGGTGACTGCTCAGGGCTCGGAAGCCCCCTCTGCAGCATGGAGAAGGATGTAGTCAGATCAGGAAAACAAAGGGGCTGGTATGGACTCAAGAGGGAGCGCTGGGGATGGGAGACTAAGATTCTGGAGACACTGGGGGCAAATTGACAGGACTCGTGATGTAATCAATAGCACATGGGGTAGAGGAGAGGGACATGACTTGTTTGGCTTGCATAACACCAGGATTTATCTTGAGGTTGACATTTCTCCTTGACCTTTTTGTTTATATCCCCACCCCCAAGGTTGCGTTAGCTGCCTGCTGAGTTTAATCAATTTGGTTGAGCTCTTGAAAATCCCTTCTCCTGGTGAAACCAGGAGTGAAGGGATAATCAGTCTATTTCCAGAACCCAAAGTGGATTAAGATAAAATAGCTTTCATTTAGCTGTCATCCCTCCCCCAAACCTTCCCCACTCAAGCTTGACAGCTCCTGCACTGGGAGCCCCTCTGGGCCCTTGTCTAATGCTTTGAACTGCTGAAACTACCATTTCTCCCGTCTCAGCACTAATCCAGTTGCCACTCTACTCCTTAAATGGGATTTGGCTTCTAGACATTAAGACCTGGGTGTGGGCACCCTCTCCAGATTCCCTACAAATTCCCCACACAGTCAGCCAGGGCCCAAGTGGGGTCATCTGTTTAGACAGAGCAAGGGCTGGCTGCCTGCTCACCCCGGAGGACACAGAGACCCTCTCCTCACCTCCTGGGACCGTCCCAGCTGGTTGCCCAAGGTATGTGGTCACCCTCGAACAAGCTTTCTCAGAAACTCAGGGCAGGGCGCAGGGAAGAGCCAGCGCCAGGAAGACTGACATTTTCGTGTAGTCAGTCTGTCCCAGTTTCACCTTTTCTGTGTAGTTTTCATGGACGTTGCTTGTTAAGGAGCGCACTGAATTCCAGACAGCTCAGATGGCCTCTTTGTTGTGGGTAAAGCTGGGGAGTGGTGAGAGATGGCAGGAAAGGGAAAGCACTGCTTTGTGTGAATTGCTGAGCAAAACTTTTGGGGATTTAACGTATTTTTAAAATGATATTCGTGAAGTGGTTATGCTGTGGTTTGCAGGGACTTTTTCTATTTTAATTGCCGTAATATATCGTCAAGATAGAATTTTAAATTCCGTCTGGCTTAATGTGACGATACCAAGGCTTAGTCTCAAAGTAAAACCTTCTCATTGGAATCTATCTGGACGTCCTGGTGAGCTTTGCTAAGAAATGTCTGAGGCTTATCAGGAAAAATAAAACACCTTTAAACAAAAAAAACACACTCTAGTAAAATACAAACTAGACGAAGGCCTTATTTAGTCAAATGTGGGTATTGAGGCAGGTAGAAGGAAATGTCTGATGGATGTACAGCATCTCATGTATGGGTTTTATTCACAGAATGTTCCTGACTTTATATTTAAGATGATTTTACCTTTTCCTAGCCCTCTAAAACCTGACACAACACCCCAAAGGGAAGAAACTGCCAGGGACAGGTAACATGGAGGCCAACGCGCAGGACAGTAAGTCTACACCAAACCACGTCATCTTCAAGAAGATCTCCCGGGACAAATCGGTAAGTAGTACAGAGGTGAGGGGCTTAGTAGTAATCTTTTTTTTTTTAAAAGGAACTTTTTCGAATAGACATAATCAACATCAAAATCTTATGAGGTGAATGGAAGCTCTATGTCTATTTTCCATCTCTGTCTGAGATGGATGATAAATGAGATATAAATGAATGAGTAAATTGCAGAAATATAAATTCTCTTTGATCTCAACAAGACTTTAGTCCCAAGACCCTTAATTTTCTCCTAATCTCTCAGTCCCCAACCCCTCGACCCCAGTTTTACCTCTTTTCCTAGCCTTGAACCCATGACTTAACCATTTCAAACATTGGTCGGTCAGTATCTATAACTTCCTTGACCCTTTTTCTATCATCTCACCTAACTGCCTGGTGAAAGCCCTGATGCTGGATCAATGGATCAATGCAACTCTCTACCTTCTGTCACCCACCCCAGCTGCCATGCTCTCAAACCTTGCTGGGCCTCCAGGGCCAGTGGATAAGGGAGCATCTCTCGCTGTTCCCTTTCTGCCCCTCTGCACTGTGGCTGCATGGCCACCCAATATCCTGGCACTCGCATATTCGGCAGGGATGATGCCATTGCTGGCTCCATCGGGGGCACGTTAGATAGTCTAGATGTGCCTGTGAACTTCCTAGCCTGGGACACCCTATGGAGAGCCCACCCCACAGCCTCCGAAGATGGGATCTCCTCGCTCCACTCTGTGGATTCTTAGGGGCTCATAATCTAGTTCAGCACCATCCAAAGCAAGCCACATATCTAATTTAAAACTTTCTAGTAGCCATGTTAAAAAAGTAAGAAGAAACGGGGAATTCATTTTAATACTATATTTTATTTAACCCAATATATCCAAAAAACTATCATTTCAACATGTAAATGATATAAAAATTATTAACAACGTATTTTACCTTCGTTTTCTAAGTTGTTCAAACCTGATGTGTGTTCTACATTTATAGCACATCAGCTTGGAGTGGCCATATTCAAGTGCGGGTGGCCACCTGGAGCTAGTAGCTGTTGTATTGGACAATGTGATTCTAGGTCATTCTTCCAGTTGACTTCTGAAGCCTATACATACTGCGCCCGAAAGGAACTCTCCGATGCTTTTGTGCCTCACGAGAGAATCGGGCTTTGCACGGACACTCCCTACCTCTCCTCTCCCTCGCTGAGGATCTCCATCATTTTCATCAAGTCCTCTGATTCTTTGGGGAGACAAGTTGGGTACCCCTCAAACTTTCATCCTCCCGACTCTCTTCCAACTTGTGTCTTTCCAGTGCACTTTATCTTGTCTTCTGGCAAAAGAAGAAAGAAAACACTCCTGCTGGGCCATATCATTTTCTCACTTTTTTCTTCCTCACATCCAGATAGACATCTTTGACCTGGGAAATTTAGAACTTTTGTATATAGGAGGAAAACATAATTCATCAGTTAACGTGTCACGTATTAGGATCATTTCAGTGGCAGGTTTTGCCTGGCTGCAGGTGTGGGTGCCAGGGCCCTGGCTGTGTTTCTCTGTGAGTCTTTCCACTCGTCCGTCTTTGGTGATCTTCATCCTCTGGCTGGTGGCAAGACGGCTGCCCCAGCTTCAGGTGCCTTACCCTGACTTTCTTCTAGAAGAAGGAAAAGGCTGTTGCTTCCTGGGGTCTCTTAAGGGTGAGGTTATATTTCTCCAGCAGACTTCTCTCATATCTCATTGGTCAAAACTGGGTCACATGCCCACCTTAAAGCCATCCCGAGCCAAAAGAATTGGATCTGGCCAATCAAGAATCATCCTCGGGCTTCCCTGGTGGCGCAGTGGTTGAGAGTCCGCCTGCCGATGCAGGGGACGCAGGTTCGCGCCCCGGTCCGGGAGGATCCCACGTGCCGCGGAGGGGCTGGGCCCGTGAGCCGTGGCCGCTGAGCCTGCGCGTCCGGAGCCTGTGCTCCGCAACGGGAGAGGCCACAACAGTGAGAGGCCCGCGTACCGCAAAAAAAAAAAAAAAAAAAAAGAATCCTCCTCTGTGATGGATGTTAACTAAATTTATTGTGGTTATTGCTTTGCAATTTATACATACATCGTTATGTTGTACACCTTAAACTTATACAATATGTCAATTATATCTCAATAAAACTGGGGAAAAAAAGGAAAAAGAATCATCCTCTGGAGTGGTCTCCTCTTACTATACAACCACATGGGACCCTGGACACAATTGGTGACTTTTCTTCTTTTTTTCTTTTGGCCTCACCCTGTGGCTTGTGGGATCTCACTTCTCCGCCCGATCAGGGATTGAACCCAGGCCGCGGAAGTGAAAGCCCGGAATCCTAACCACTAGACCACCAGGGGACTCCCTACAGTTGATGACTTTTATCCAGGAAGATGGGGCACGTGGCTATGGGGTTTGCAAGCAGCAGGTGGGCTGCAGCCTCACATCATCCAGCCCCACTTCTCTACCTGCTCCTGTCTCTTCTCTCCTCTTCCAATTGCAGCAGAAGAGGTGCTGTTTCTTCCATGGAGGTTCATGCTGCTTACAGCCTGGGTCATGGTCCACCACCTTCTTAGGGTCCTCCACCATCAGCCTCCCTCTGGGGCTATGTGCAGCCTCTCCCTCTCTACCAGTACTTGGCCTGAGCATGACAACAAGTACCCACCTCATGCATCTTAAAAACAGCAACAACAGCAACAAGAGCAACAGACTCCCTCTTGACCCCGTCCCCTTTCTAGCTCTCCTTCCTTCACAGCCAAAGCTTGAAAAAGAAGACATGTGCTCTCCAGCCACCTTCTCCCTTCCGTTCACTCTCAGTGCTCCCTCCTCCAGACCACTATCAGCTTTCCCTTTTGCTGCCAATGCAACCAAAGTCTCAGTGTTCTCTATAAAATGGGCGTAATCCCTAGCTCAAAGAGTAGTTGTGAGGATTAAGTGAAATAATGTAGTCAGTGTACTTAGCTTGGCGCCTGGTACATGACCATCACTACATGCCGTTTAATTGCAGGCCTTTCATCCTGCTTCAAATGCTTCCATGTCCTCCTAGATTCTTTAGGGTCCGGTCCTATAAGACCCTTTCTGGCATCAGCTTGCATGCCCATTTGGAGGCCATTCACCCACAGATGAAACCATTGGCAGTTCCAGAAGCATCCTCTTGGCTCTGGGCTTTGTACACACTGAATTGTTTTGCCCAGAAAGCATCCTTTCACCATCTAACTCCCCGCCCCCATCCCGATCACCTGTCTATGCTGTCCTTCAGGTGCTTCAACATCAATAACGCAAATAACCTGGAAGCCGTAGAGATTCACTCCAGGATACGGCCATGAGGGGGCAGATACAGGAGATGATACAATGCCAACAAAAACTATTTTGAGTGTTCTTGGAAATAAAAATATGAGTTTCAGAGGCTTAGGGAAGAAGGAGGCTAGCCAGGGTCCATGCACTCACTCATTGGTGTACTTAGCAAGTGTTGATTTAATTCCTGTATGTACCAGATACTATACTAGATACTGTGATGGCTGAAAGATGAATAAGAGAATTCTTACCATCACGGCAGTCACAGTGCTGTGGGTTAAAGTGGTGAGTGGTGGTGAACCCAACCCATGCTCTCCCACAAAGGGGGTTGGTAAAGAGACCTTTGCTGCCAGGGGCATTGAAACAGATAGGACAAGGACTGAGACATGGTCATCTCTTCCCATCCAGGACCCCTTCCCCCATTCTTCAGGGCATGGGTTCAGGTTTATCTGTACAGATGCTCACCTGAGAGGATTTCCGGGACTCCAGAACATCTGCCTCTTAATCAGAAATTCTTCTAACAAGGAGGAGAAACCTTTCATTCACAGCTAGAAATAAAAGGCTTAACATGCAAATAGCCGACAGGCGCCTCATATGTATAGGCGTAACTTTCCACTAAAGTATCATCAATGAATTCAACAAGTTTACCTGGTTGATATCAGACCTGGGCTTGATGGGAAAAGGTGGGGAGAACAGGGAGCTATCCAAGGGGTGGGAAGAATTCCTTGGAGCACTTTATGAGGTTGAGGAAAGATCACAGCTTGCCTGCAATCCACTATGTCTGCCTACAGCCAAGCAGGGAGAGAGGAGGTTGTGGACAAGCTGCAGAGCCAGGCCACTCCTCTTCTCAGGACTGGTCAAAATGTTTCGGCTGTTCCTAATTTTTATTTATTTATTTTTATTGGTTGCTACTGATTTTTAACATGAAACCTTAGTGTTCTTTGGCCATTTAGAATCCATACCTGTTCTCCCCACAGGTGACCATCTACTTGGGGAAGAGAGACTATATAGACCATGTTGACCAAGTAGAGCCTGTGGGTAAGTTGGGTTTGGGGTGAGTTTTTTTTTTTTAATTAATTAATTTATTTATTGGTCGTGCCGCGTGGCACGCGGGATCTTAGTTCCCCGGCCAGGGATCGAACCCATGGCCCCTGCAGTGGATGCGCAGAGTCTTAACCACTGGACCGCCGTGGAAGTCTCCTGGGGTGAGATTTTAATGCTGGTTTTCCTTTAAGTCATCAGACAACCACTAGTTTTGTGTTATTTAAATTGACTTCATTAATAATCTAATCAAAGAAATGCAAATTAAAACATCATCAAGGTGCCACTGGCTGATTGGAGACAAATTTAAATGAGACAAAGGACTCATTTCTAGATAAAGAACATTCAAAACTCACCAGTTAAAAAAAAATCCAATTAGAAAATAGACAAACAACATGAAAAGGCATTTCATTAAAGAAAATATATAGGTGGCAAATGAGCACATAGAAGAATGTTCAACAACAACAAAAAAAAAAAAAAAAGAAAGAAAAATGTTCAGGACTTCCCTGGTGGCACAGTGGTTAAGAATCCGCCTGCCAATGCAGGGGACACGGGTTCAAGCCCTGGTCCGGGAAGATCCCACATGCCACAGAGCAACAAAGCCCGTGCACCACAAATACTGAGCCTGCGCTCTAGGGCCCACGAACCACAACTACTGAAGCCTGCACACCTAGAGCCCATGTTCCATAGCAAGAGAAGACACAGCGATGAGAAGCCCGTGCACTACAATGAAGAGTAGCCCCCGCTCACCGCAACTAGAGAAAGCCCGCGTGCAGCAACGAAGACCCAGCGCAGCCAAAGAAAAAAAAAAAGACCTGATTTCATTTCTGAAAAAAAAAAAGAAAAGAAAAATGTTCAACAACATTAGTCGTTAGGGAAATGCAAATTAAAACCACAATGAAATATCATTATATGCCTGTCAGAATGGCTAAAATTAAAAATAGTGACCATACCAAACGCTGGCAAGGATATAGAGAAACTGCATCACTCGTGCCTTGCTGGTGGGAATGGGAATGTAAAGTGGAGCAGCCACTCTGGAAAACAGTTTGGCATCTTCTTTAAAAGCTAAACATCCACTTCTCATGTGACCCAGCAGTTGCATTCCTGGACATTTATCCCAGAGAAATGAAAACTTACGTCCACACAAAACTTGTACATGACTGTTCACAGCAGCTTTGTTTGTAACAGCTCCAAACTGGAAAGAACCTAAATGTCTCCAGTAGGTGAATAAGATTAAACAAGCTGGGGCACATCCATGCCTTGGAACACTACTCAGCAGTGAAAAAGATTGAACTACCAATCCATGCAACAGCTTGTGGGTCTCAAGGACACTGTAATGAGTGGAGAAAGCCAATCTCAAGAGGCCATGTACTGTATGATTCCATTCATATAACATCTTAGACATGACAATGTTATAGAAAAGGAAAACTGAACAGTGGTTGCTGAGGGCTAAGGATGGTGAAGAGAGGCAGCTGGGCGTGATTACAAAGGGATAGCCCAAGAGGGAGATCTTTATGGTGAGGGAACAGTTCTGTATCCAGATCGCAGTGGTGGTTACACAAATCTCCATTTGATAATATGACTTAGAACCATACACACATTGTACCCATGTCAACCTCCTGGTTTTGAGATTGTACTGTCATTATCTAAGATGTAACCATTGGAAGAAACTGGATAAAGGATACCTGGGGACCTCTCTGTACTATCTTTGTAAATTCCTGTGAATCTATAATTACTTCAACTCAAATTGTTCTTTTTTTAAAAAAAGAGTATAAAAGACTAGCATTTTTAGGCACTAGGATGAGAATGTCCTTTGGCAAAACACTTTCTAGAAGGTCATTTGGCAGTATGTTAGCAAAAGCCAAATTCAATTCTGCCGTGGATAGAGATTTATCTATAAGCGTGTTCATTGCAATATTAATTATAATGGGGAAAATCAGAAACATCCTAAATGCCCTAACAACAGGGGGTTGATTAAATAATTTATGGTGCCCCTGGTCAATGGAGCAAATGTGTGGCCATTAAAATGATTCGTACATGGGACTTCCCTGGTGGCGCAGTGGTTAAGAATCCGCCTGCCAATGCAGGGGACACAGGTTCGATCCCTGGTTCGGGAAGATCCCACATGCCGCAGAGCGACTAAGCCCGTGTGCCACAAACACTGAGCCTGCGCTCTAGAGCCCATGAGCCACAACTACTGAGCCCACGTGCTGCAACTACTGAAGCCCACGCGCCTAGAGCCCGTGCTCCGCAACAAGAGAAGCCACAGCAATAAGAAGCCCGTGCACCGCAACGAAGTAGAGCCCCCGCTTGCCGCAACTAGAGAAAGCCCGTGCACAGCAATGAAGACCCAACGCAGCCAAAAATCAATCAATAAATAAAATTTTAAAAAAAGATTAGTACATATTATATGTGTGTGTGTATGTATGACTAGTATGAATATGTGTTTGCAATATATAGTTGAATGAGGAAAGCAGTTAACAACATATATAAAAAAAACATTCATATAAATGTATATACATCTGGAGGGCTTCCCTGGTGGCCCAGTGGTTGAGAATCTGTCTGCCAATGCAGGGGACATGGGTTCGAGCCCTGGTCTGGGGAGATCCCACACGCCGCGGAGCAGCTAAGCCTGTGCGCCACAACTACTGAGCCTGCGCGTCTGGAGCCTGTGCTCCGCAACAAGAGAGGGCGCGGCAGTGAGAGGCCCGCGCACCGTGATGAAGAGTGGCCACCACTTGCCACAACTAGAGAAAGCCCTCACACAGAAACGAAGACCCAACACAGCCAAAAAAATAAAAATATACATAAAAAAAGAATATTAAAAAAAATGTATATACATCTGGAAAATCATTCTGTACCGATATGTTGACAATGGGTATCTCTGGGTATCTCAAGTGGAGGTGACTTTGTTTTCTCTTTGCTTAGCTTCCCTTTCTAGTTTTCCTGTAATGAATATGGATTACGTGTGATATATATATGTATACACACACACTTCAAGAAGCTTCCAGTCTCTTTCACGTCCGCCACCCTCACTCTTCTCTCTCTTTTGGTTTAGATGGTGTCGTGCTCGTGGATCCTGAGCTTGTGAAGGGAAAGAGAGGTGAGGCAGAGCTTGTCGTCCTCCGGGGAGCGGTGGTCTGGCTGCGGGAAGGGGGTGTGTGTGTGCAAGGAGGGGCGGGGAAGCTCTGGCACACCCATTCTCTCTGCCAGGCCCTTGCACCCACATTCCCTCATACGATCCTCAGGACACGGGCCCTGTTCCCACCAGAGCTCACTGTCCGCATCTTCCAGATGGAGGTGAAGACTCGGGGAAGCCACTTGTCGGAGGTGGCAGGATAAGGAACGGCAGACAGAGCCCGGAGCCCCAGTCTGCAGGCTCTGCGGACTGCCTGCTTGCCCCGTGTCCTGCCGTTCTATGTCAGGGCAGACTCAAGAGGGCTCCTTTCTGGGTTTATACGAAAAGCGGGGAATTGAGGCTGCGGGAAGGCAGGGTTTTTATGCTGAGCCTGGTGTTCTGGACCACGGCAGCACAGCCCCCTCAAAGATATCTGGCAGTTGCGATGTGTGGCAAGCAATTTGGTACTAATAACAGTTGTGTAGGGAGTTCCCTGGCGGTCGAGTGGTTAGGACTCGGTGCTCTCATTGCCGGGGCCCTGGGTTTGATCCCTCGTCGGGGAACTAAAATCCCATAAGCCGTGCCATGTGGCATGTCAAAAACAAACAAACAAAAACCAGTCGTGTAAACTAAATTGGAACCAAGTTATCCTTATGATAATGTCACTGACTCAGTTCCATTCTAAATATGCCTTTTAGAGTGGTAGCTACCAGCACCCAACAAGGAATTGTTCCTAACCCTGGACGTGCCCATGGAGTATGTCAGATGTAGGGCCCACAGCATCCAGGGGACGTGGCAGAAACAGGCTGAAAATCGCCCCCCTCTGCTGTCTCCAGCTTCCTCCTGGGTACTCTGCTCCTCTCTTACACCAGGTGGAGCCCAGTTCCAGCCCCTACAGCCCATGCCCTTGGCCAGGAACGCACTGCCTGGAGAGGGAGGCATAAAACCAGGTCATCTCTGGGCACCTTCCTCTTACAAACGTTGAATGAGGGATAAGCAAATGATCAGTGGCTCTTCTGAGCTTAGCGCCGAGGGACAATTACTCTTGAGGCAGACACAGACAAAATCCTCAACCAACAGCTACCAAGGACTTGGGGGGACCACTTCGTGTGGTTTTATTTACCACATTAAGGACAGTTGTAAACAGTCCATCCTCAAAACATGTGTAGTTTCATATAATTCTTTTGGTCCACTGGGGGCACAGTTTACATCTGTTTAACCACAGTGAATTTTCAGAAGCGCTGATTGATTTAGAGAAAGCTCAATTAAGTTTCTGAGCAGTGTGAAAAGAAGGCTTCCTCTCGGAGTTGGTTTCACCTCTCCACCTGGTCCCTGAGCCCCTGCTCAGTTCCCTCGAGGCCCCGTCCAGCTCAGGCACTCGTCTGTTTTACTCTCTAGCACGGTTTCCCTCTGCTTTTCTTTTTTTTTTAAAATAAATTAATTTATTTATTTTGGGCTGTGCTGGGTCTTCGTTGCTGCGCACGGGCTTTCTCTCTAGTTGCCACGAGTGGGGGCTGCTCTTCGTTGCGGTGCGTGGGCTTCTCACTGCAGTGGCTTCTCTTGTTTCAGGGCACAGGCTCTAGGCGCACAGGCTTCAGTAGTTGTGGCTCGCGGGCTCTAGAGTGCAGGCCCAGTAGTTGTGGCGCACGGGCTTAGTTGCTGCATGGCATGTGGGATCTTCCCGGACCAGGGCTCAAACCTGTGTCCCCTGCACTGGCAGGCAGATTCTTAACCACTGCGCCACCAGGGAAGCCCTTCCTCTGCTTCTTACCTTCGCTCTCAACTCCATCCAGACCTTCCGCCCTCAGAACCCAAGCGACCTCACACTGTTTAAAAGCCTCCTGAGCTCACTGAACTGGTACATCAAGAGGAGGGGGTGGGAGAATGAGGGAAACAGTAGAGGCAGGAGGCTAAATAATGTGGCTCATGGGAGGAGCCTCCCAGCACTCAGACACTGGCCCTTTCGAGTCATTGACGCAAGCCAGAGGGAAGGGCCAGCTGGGTAGTAAGGTTCTCAGGTCCTTACTGAGATGCTGAAGGTGGGATGTTGAGAGTGGTAGGCAGTGTCAGCCCAGGCAGGGGTGCCAAGCCCGCCAACGGGGCAAGCCTACCCCCTCTTGTCTCCCTTCCAGTGTATGTCTCCCTGACCTGCGCTTTCCGGTACGGCCAGGAAGACATCGATGTGATCGGCCTGAAGTTCCGCAGGGACCTGTACTTCTCCCAGGTCCAGCTGTTCCCTCCTGTGGGGGCCTCGGAAGCCCTCACGAAGCTACAGGAGAGCCTGATCAAGAAGCTAGGGGAGCACACGTACCCCTTCCTGCTCAAGGTGGGTGACGACTCGACCCTCCACTTCCTCGCATTGCTTCCTTCACCCACCACACCTTATGATGGGATCAGCAGCGAAGGCAAGGGGCCAGAGTAATGACGTCACATTTGCGGGCCTGCAAATTGCACCCTTGGAGGAAATTCTAGATTGCACGGGCTGTGATTGTCTTTTTTTAAGTCCTTGAAAACAGCCTCCCGGCCTTGGAAGGCACCGTTTCAACCTACAGTTTAAATATTTGCCTGCATCCGACCACCTAATTATATGTGCATGTTATGCCTTCACTTGCTCGGCTATAAAAAGAAAGAAGTGCCCCTCGGTTGCCTCAAGGAGTTTCTAAGCAGGAAAGAGTCCCTGCCAGACAGGAGACCTTAGTGAAATGAGTCATCCTCTGTAGCCTTGACCAGAGCTCGGTGGGTCACTGTAGAGAAAGCCCTTCGCCCCTCTCATGGCCTGAGTCTCCCCTGATGGAAACTGGCTACCACGGGGCCAGCATTCCTGCCTCTGAAGACTTGGGCCTGAGCTCACTGTCGGGGTAGCTGCTGTCACCCTCTTCACTCGCGTGTTTATGGGTCTTAAGATTATATATTCCTCCAAAGTTATATGGTTCAGGCTTAAAAAGGCAGGAAATTCTGACACAAGCTACAACATGAATGAACCTTGGAAACATGCTAAGTGAAATAAGCCAGCCACGTAAGGACAAACACTGTGATTTCACTTATATGAGGGACCCAGAGGAGTCCGTAGAGACAGGAAGTAGAATGGTGGTCTCCAGGGAATGGGGGAGGATGGAATTGGGTTAATGTTTAATGGGTGTAGAGCTTCAGTTTGGGGTGATGAAAACGTTCTGGAAATGGGTGGTGGGGATCATTGCAGGACAATGGGAACGTGCTCAATGCCACTGAACTGTACACTTAAAATAGTAAGTTTTATTTAGGGATGGATATATTTTTTTTTTTTCTTTTTTTTTTGGCCATGCTATGCAACATGTGGGATGCAGGATCTTAGTTCCCTGACCAGGGATGGGACCTGTGCCCCCTGCATTGGGAGCATGGAGTCTTAACCACTGGACCACCAGGGAAGTCTCTATGTTAGGTATATTTTATAACAGCTTTAAAAAAAAAATCACTTAAAGTTTTGTGGTCCTGGGTGCTCCCATGTGCTGGGACTGGGAGTTTGAAGTGACAGAACCTTTTGGAGATAACATGTCAACATGTATCAAAACCTTAAAAATGTGATTTCGACCTGACCGTTCCCTTTCTAATAGTGTAGCCTATGGAGTGAATGGACTAAAACTGTGCTAAGGTGGCTGAAGGATGTTTATGCAGCCTTGGTGACAATGGCAACAAAGTAAAGGCCACTTGATGGAGGGCAGCCAACAAAGGAAATGGGCTGAATTCAATGTGGTGTCACGGGGGAATTCCCTGGTGCTCCAGTGTTTAGGACTCTGCTCTCTCACTGCCAAGGGCCCAGGTTCAGTCCCTGGTTGGGGAACTAAGATCCCGGCAAGCCATGCGGCAGGACCAAAAAAAATAAAAAGCGGTGTTACTGGAGCCTTAAAAATGGTGGCGCAGAACTACATCTCCCAGCATTGAAAATGGTCACACTCATCCTGAGCAGGGTTAGGAGCAGTGATGGGAGCAAACTAGACTGCAGGACACGTGCATCACTTGTCTCATTTCTGTAAAACTAGACAGGCACATACGTGTTTGTGTGAGGCTGACCTGGGACCCTCGGGAGGCTGTGTTCACGCCACTCCGGCTGTTGGGAACAGACGTGAAGATGTTTCCCTTTTTCTTGCTCCTCATCTTCATTCTTCAATTTTTTTTGTTTGTTTGTTTGTTTCGTTTTTTGTGGTACGCGGGCCTCTCACTGTTGCGGTCTCTCCCGTTGCGGAGCACAGGCTCCGGATGCGCAGGCTCAGCGGCCATGGCTCACGGGCCCAGCCGCTCCACGGCATGTGGGATCTTCCCGGACCGGGGCACGAACCCGTGTCCCCTGCATCGGCAGGCGGACTCTCAACCACTGCGCCACCAGGGAAGCCCCCATTCTTCAATTTTTGTGCGATGAAGGTAGAACACACGTGGAATAACATTCTCTGAAAGAAATGATCTGTTGTTTCTTTCCACAGTTTCCTGACTACTTGCCCTGTTCGGTGATGCTGCAGCCAGCTCCACAAGATGTGGACAAGGTTGGTTCCAGAAGAAATGCCAGGGATTCATTCATACCTTCAAAAGACTTTTTCTTTTTTTTTTTTTTTGGCTGCGTTGGGTCTTCGTTGCTGCACGCAGGCTTTCTCTAGCCGTGGCGAGCGGGGGCTACTCTTCGTTGGAGTGCGCGGGCTTCTCATTGCGGTGGCTTCTCTTGTTGTGGAGCACGGGATCTAGGTGCACGGGCTTCAGTAGCTGTGGCACACAGGCTCAGTAGTTGTGGCACGTGGCCTCAGTAGTTGTGGCGCACGGGCTTTTACTGTGGGAAATTGCAGACATATGCAAAAGTAGAGAGACAGTATAATGAGCGTATCACTTGTCTTCAGCAATTCCTAACCATGAGCAGCCCTGTGAGTGAAATAGTAGTAGGTCTCTCCCCTCGTGGGTCTCACTTGGGGAGAGAAGCAGACGAAAACCAAATAGCAAGTCCCTCTGCAGCCCATCCATGGAGAACAAGAGGCTCGGAGAGCTAAGGGAGGACCTGGTGGTGCTTGTCCGGGGAGCTTAGGGAAGGCCTCTCTGATGGGGCAAAGGAGGGGCCACTCCAGCCTCGGGAGAGCCATCCAGGTGGGCGGGCGCACCATGCACAGTGGGTGCTGCTTGGAGAGCAGGCGGAGCTGGGGTGAAGGGTGGGGGCAGGTCTGAGAGGGGCGGGAGGTGCGGCCAGGTCAGGAAGGGCCTCGTACATGTTTCATGGACTGGGACTTTCTCTGAGCGAGATGGCAGCCGCTGGCGGGCTCTGCACAGTAGGTTCTTTTTTTTTTTTTTTGAATTTTTATTGGAATATCGCTGATTTACAACATGTTAGTTTCTGCTGTACTGCAAAGTGAATCAGTTATCCATATACATATATCCATGACAGAGTACTGAGTAGAGTTGCCTGTGCTGTATAGTAGGTCCTTATTAGTTACCTATTTTATATATAGTAGTGTGTATATGTCAGTCCCAATCTCCCGATTTATCCCTCCCCCCCCCCACACACAGAAGGTTCTGACTTGGGTTTGTAGAGGATCCCTCTGGCCACTGAGCTAAGAGTGGGGTTGAGCTCTGAAAGGCGAGAAGCAAAGGGGCCGTGTGTGCAAGAGAGCTGTGACCCCGGTGGACTGGGGACTCTAGGCAGGGAGGGAGGGCAGTGCAGACACGAGGAGAGAGGAAAAGGTGCTGGGGTCCAGGGACTACAGGCCTGAGGGAGTCACGAGGGAAGAAGCTGGAAAATAAAAAGACAGCAAATGAGGGCTGAGAATGGCAGATCGGTACCTGGATTACCGAGGGTCCAGGGCCATGATTTTCAACTTGGGGGTCCTACCCCATTAGTGGTTTGTGAAACCGGTGCGGTGGATCCGAGATGGCATTGAAGAAAGAAAATGGAATGGCATGAAGTGGAACAGCATGGGAGCTCAGAGCACATCGCACACAGCGTAGATAAGCGCTAGTTCACGAGCATTGCTTCACGCATGAGCATCTGTTTACCGGGCCTCGCAGTGAACTTTCCTACTTACCGTGGGCGGTGGCCTGAAACCTTTGAAAGCCACCGGGCCAGGAAAACAGGGGTGTGGGCGGGAAGGTGGAGAAGGCCACTCAATCAGAGTGGGGGACACTATACCAGCCAGAGGGCCACCCTTCCCTCTGTCCCCGGGGAGGAGACATCAGTGCAGCAGGGGCCCTGGGGGCCTCACAGCTGAGGAGGCCTGGGAGCTGGGCTAGTATAAAAGGAGAGAGAGGCGTCAAGCATTTCAGAAGGAAGGAACAGCACGTGCCCAGGGTAGACAGGTGGAAGGGCTTGGCTTGTGCAGGGGGCAGCAGGAGGTGGGGGTGGAGGGGGCTGAGCAGAGAGGAGGCATGGCTAAGAGCTCCAGGTGCTGGAGCGTAACGATGTGTGTTTATTTTCAACCCAGGTTTTAGAGTTGTTGCGATTCCACAGTTTTGCAGAACCAGTAAGACTGTGGCTTATGCGCTACTGTCACTCTGTGGGCAGCTGGTGGAGGGCCCATCCCCGGCCTCTGTGCCCTCACCCCTGCCCCGCACACCTCGTGTTAACACAACAGAGGAGCGAGGTCACGGGGGATTCACTCTGGGGCTGGGGGCCGAAGGGGCCCGCAGATGCATTTGTTCCATCCATGCAACATTTTTTAATCTAGTTAATTTAAAAATAAGGAACCTTCATTCCAAATTCTATTTCCAGCTTCTTTTCAAAAGTTGGGAGAGCTGCCAGCACCGGGTCCCCGTGGCAGCCTGGCCACGCCTGGCTGCAGTGGCATAGCAGCTGCCCGCTGGCGTAGGGCACTGGAGCCCCAGCACAGGCGTCCACGGACCCCTGCCAGCCCTGTGACCACTGCTCCCGCCCCTGCTGTAGGCAGTGGACCATCAGTTACACGCACACAGGGTCACTTCTGAGAAGGACAACTAAATGGGGGATGGGCTGGCCGCCATGCAAGGTGGTGAGAGGCTAGGACCGTGCTCTGCAGCTACTGGCGGGGCTCATCCTGCAGGCTGGGGGACCTTCACTGGGGCCTTGGAGCCCGTGGCGCTCTCCTCGAGCTAATGCCACTATTTCATCACTAGCACACTTCCAAAGCTAGTCATAATGGTGCAACTCCGAAAAGGATATGGCCAAGACAGAAAAAGAAGTAGCCACGTAACATCCCCTGCGGGAGCTGTGACCCCCATCCTGGCTCCCGGAAGGGAGGTGCTGACCGCAGCCCTGTCTGTTCTCTTGCCCCTGCAGTGCTGTGGGGTCGACTTCGAGGTCAAAGCCTTTGCCACACAAGGCACAGATACGGAAGAGGACAAAATTCCCAAGAAGTAAGAGTGTAGCTGTGGGAATATGTGAGGGTGTGGGGAAGGGCTGGGGATAAGAGACCGCCCCTCACTTTATGTCCCAGTGGCAGAATCTTCCCACAGGGCCATTGTGGTGGGGTAATGGAGCCTCCCCAGGTCAGGACCGTCAGGATGAACCATCTCCACATGGGGTGGGGGACAATGGCTGACCATTTGGGGGAAAAAAACAAAAGAAAATGACAGGGGAGTTGGCAACCTCAAGGGCTCATGTAAGTCCTTAAAAGCCTCCAGATCCCCTCTTTCTTTAGTTTTCTTCTTCTTTTGTAATTTCTTTGTTGCAGTAAAATATACATAACATGAAGTTTACCATTTTAACCATTGTCAAGTGTACAATTCAGTGGCATTAAGTACATTCATTATGTTGTATAATCAGTTACACCACTATCTGCTATCCATATCCCAAGGTATCTATACCCCAAATGCTGTCATCACCCCAAACAGAAACTCTCTGTGCCCATTAGGCAGTGACTTCCATTCCTCCTATACTCTCAGGCTCTGGTGCCCATTTTTCTTGTTCCTGAACAAGGTTTCCAGTTGTGCCCTCAACACTTTCTCTACATACTCAACATTCACACCTATGGACACTTATACCAAACAGCAATAACAGGGCATCACATCTGTAGAGAGTTTTGAAGCCTGTCACATAGGCACACGTCCCCACATCAGCTTCACCCGAGAGGAGGCCACGCCGGGGTCCTAACAGAGGGTGAGAGGGACCCTTGGAGAGCTGACTGGTCCACACCACCCACCAGGCCCCGCCCCCCAGACCTGATCCCTCTACTGGTCCATCCTGCATCCATCGGCAGCATCCCTGAGGGATCCCAGCCTGGGGATGGGCAGGGGGACCTGGTAGGCCGTCCTGAGGAGGCCCAGGCTCTGACCCGGGGAACCATCGGTGACTTTTCATCCACAGGAGCTCCGTGCGTTTACTGATCCGGAAGGTACAGCATGCGCCACGAGAGATGGGTCCCCAGCCGCAAAAGGAGGCCTCCTGGCAGTTCTTCATGTCCGACAAGCCCCTGCACCTCGCTGTCGCCCTCAGCAAAGAGGTGACTGTGGAGCCGGCCTGGGGACAGCCTGCCAGGCCCTCTGCTGGGGGTGTGCTGCAGGCAGTCTTGGGGGCAGCGATAGTTAAAGCACCAACATTTGGGGACGACTGGCTTTTTTCATAATTTGGAGCCAGTAAACGTGACCCTTAGGATAGGACCAAACTGGCTTGCATTCCACTCACTGTGGGTCCCGACAACTTGGAGGTGGAGGGTTTCCCATACCCCCAGCCCAGGCTGTCTTTGCCCCCTGTCTGCCCCCAGGGGCCTCTTTACTAGTGTGTCATCAGTGGGTGTGGTGTTAACAAATTGTTCACTTCCGTGCAAACTTAAGTTTGGCAGTAACGGTGAGGGGGTGAGCATGTCGTGTGAAAATCACGGCCGAAAAAGGTGAAACTGGCCAAGGCCGTCTCTGGTCGACAAGAGTCGTGCACACACATTGCCAGCAGACTGTGTGTGTGTGTGTTACTTCACACACACAAGTGGTGTAACTTGCGCGCACACGCAAGGACATGAGCATCTGGGCTAGATCACGCAGAGTCACTGCTGGGCAAGCTCTACCTCTGGGCTTCCCCACTGATTTCCCCTCATTTCACTTATTCTGCCCCCAATAACCTCATGATTCCACTCAACACCCCCGGGGCTAACTCTGAGTGACCCTCAGGACTCGGGCGTTGGGGCCGGAGGCCCCATCATCCGCCTCAGCCTCCCACAGAGGGGGTAGAACCTGCTCCAGACCCTTCTCCACAGGAAACGTGATGCCATCACCCTGTCTTCCTTGAAAGTGTGGGCATTCAGCCACTTATTCCAGTTAAAGGACTGAGATGAATTTAACAAGATATGGCCACACTCTCTTCCCCTTTTCTGACGTATCTGCTGACTTCTTCAGCTCTATTACCATGGGGAACCCATTCCTGTGACTGTGACCGTGACCAATAATACAGAGAAGACGGTGAAGAAGATTAAAGTGCTAGGTAGGACCTTCTGCTCGAACCCGGACAGCAGAGTCTTCCAGGTTCCCAATCTAGTCATATTTCCCAAGGGTCTCTCCTCTGGTCAGTAAGGCCCCCCGGGGCCTTGGAACTGCCCGTTTGTCTCTGTCGTCACACGGCAGGACCTTAGAGGAGGAAGGTGTCCTCTCCTGCAGCCTCGTGCCCAGCTTAGGGTTGTCTTCTGTCCTGGGACAGCATCACCGACAGGGCATCTTCCCGTCCTTCCTTGTCACGCCTTCCTTGAGGGGCCCCTGTGCCAGGTCTCGGGGTAAGTGCGGGAGGAGTTTTCTTTCTGCACAGTGTAGTGGGGAGTCCTGGCCTGGGAACTCTGGGCTCCCCTGTGGGCTCGAGCTGTGCACGTCCTCTTGGAATTTAGCGGGCAGCCACGGCAGTGTTCCCGGACTACCTTCCCAGGTTGCGTTAGGTACTGATTGATCACACTGGACATGCTTTGTAAGTGGTAATCCCTACTGTCACTGCTACTATTGAGTCACCGTGATGTGATGGCCAAGCCTCCTGAACACTCAGGAGATGCGCCTCCCGCTTGCTGGTCCTACACACTTCCTCAGCTCAGAGGACGTCAAAGTGCACGGGATGCTCCTAGATCTTGGTCTTATATGGGTGATGTAAAAAAGACACGATAAAATGACCTTGGAGGGAGACCTCTCTGTTCACTTCTCCCTCAGACACTCGATGGCTGAGACAGAGTTAGACTCACAGTGTGTTAGGGTGACCAACCATCCTGGGTTGACCAGGACCAAGGACGCAGGACTTTCAATGCTAAAATGGGGCCAGTCCCAGGCAGACCAGGATGGTTGGTCACCCTAAGTGCCATCTACCACGTTCCTCTTTCCCTCTTATCCATCATAGAGAAGACTCAGGAATTTGCTGCATACATACTAAAAAATTCTAGATTTTTCTTGATGCTAATATACATGCTTACTTTATGGCTTTGTTTTTATGTTGGTTTAAGTTCCTATGCCTTTAAGTCTTTGTAGGACCTGGCATTATTTGTTTAGCATGTTGTGTGTAGTGTCAATACAGTATTCCACAAAGCAGCAGGATTGAGAAAGTATCATTTGATACTTAGATTTTAAATTATTTCTCAAAGTTTTATGAATCCTAACATCGAAGCCCCTAATTTTTGAAAGAAGCTGTTGAATTTCTGAAGCAAGATGTTAAGAACTTTCTATAGGCCGAGTACTGTGCTGAGTGCTTCTCACAAATTGTTTTTCTGATTCTCAAATTTGATTTTAATGGAGATTAAAAATCATCTTTTTAATCATCACAACAACCATATAAGTTAGATGCAATTATCATTCTCGTTTTGCTGATGGGGAAATCGAGGCTTAGAGGAGCTCAGTAATTACCCCACAGCAGATGGCTAAGCTGGGATGTGAACCCAAGTGGTCTGGCCCCAGAGCCCACCTTCCTGTCCACCATGCTACACCCACAAATCAACCCTGTGCTGCCTCCACGTGGTTTCTAGCTTGGACACCCGAAGGAGATGCTCATTGAATAAGATAGAGAAGGTTGGAAGGGAGTGTATTTGGGGAAAGAGAGCACATGGTGAGTTTTGGGACACCGGGAGATTGTGTGTTTTGGAAGGATACCCACAGATGTGCCCTGAGCTCAGCAGGGAGGATGAGTCTCCCAGGAGGTGCAGTTTTAGGAGACTGGCTCATGGGTAGGGTTGACACAGAGCAGGTTATTGGTGAATGGAAGTGGCCTGAGGACAGAACAGAAATCTCAGCCTTAAAGGCGAGCCTGAGAGGTGCACTCAAATGGCCGTTAGGGAAGACCAACCATGTCCGCTGGAAGGCACCACGCAGGACTCCGCACCGAGTCACCCTACCCTGTCCCCCTTTGCAGTGGAACAAGTGGCCAACGTGGTTCTCTACTCGAGTGATTATTACATCAAGCCGGTGGCCATGGAGGAAACACAGTGAGTAGTGGGTTGGGTTTCTATTTCCTGGGCGGCTCCAGCTTCTTGGTCAAGTTCCCATTTTGGTCATCGCTGAAGACGGAAGTAGAATGGTCAGCTAGCTCCCCAGCTTTCCACTTCCTTCCCCTGTTCTCACTTCAAGGACTGCAAAGAAAGTTAGCATCTTGATCCTGTGCTCGCTAACAAGAATTCCGAGAGCTGGGTCAAGCTAAGGAATGATGGAGAGGAGAGAAATAAAGGCTGAAATGTCACAGTGGGAATGTCTAGAACTTTCTATTGATCCTTGAATAAGTGGGTAGGAATTTGATACTGTTTCTGCCCCCAGAGCAGAAAATCAAATGACCTGTCAGCCCAGTCAAGGGTTCCCTATCTTTTGATCTTCTCCATAACTTGAAAATCTGATACCAGTGACAACTGGATTAGGATGATATATCAGTTCTCAGCCACTTGTTGTTAGTGACTTTTCTCCCTTCATTAGAGTAAAAAACAAATGGGAGAATTTCCCAGGTGGTCCAGTGGCTAAGACTCCGTGCTCCCAGTGCAGGGGGCCCGGGTTTGATCCCTGGTCGGGGAACTAGATCCCACATGCTGCAGCTAATAGTTCACATGCTGCAACTAAAGATCCTGCGTGCCGCAACTAAGTTCCAGCGCAGCCAAATAAATTTTAAAAAAAAGATATTAAAAACAAATGGGAATCCTGTGATGGCTTCTTCATGGTGGAGCGAGAGGTCTCACCAGTTTTGCTTTGTGCTAGGCGGTCAGGTTCATGAGGGACACAGGCTTCTGGGGGTTATGCCTTCCCCCAGAGAGGACTGCTTGGGAAGGTGTTTTTTCTAAGCATTGTTGTATGCAAAAAATATTATCACGGTTAGAGGAAGGAGGGTTCGGGGAGCGGGGTGAGGAAAGACAGCTGATTCAGCAAGATAACATTACATGATATTTAAAAGGCGACTTCAGGATAAACTGTTACTTAAAGCAGCTCCTGACCTAAGTTGACTTATAGGTCTAGAGAGGAGAGAGGAAGGAAAGAACCATAACTCACTGACTGTCTCCTTGGGGCCAGGCCTGGGGTCTACTCTACCTTTTAGGCTGTGTCCTTGAACATCCTCATGTCCTGGGCGTCTTCCTGGCTCACCTTTTGGCACGCGCCCAACAATGATAGGAGAAACTGGTCCCCAGCTGAGTTTTCCCCTACTATACCCCATCACCTGGGCCTCTTTACGGCTCTTGGATACATTTGGCATCAAGGGCTCCCAGAAAACTGGGAACCATCCTCGGATACCCTCAAAAGGGTGGGAGGCAGGGAGGTTGAAAGTGGGGCTTCTGGGGCCCTGGTGGGCAGGCCTCCTGGGAACCAGGTCAGACCTGACCCCCAAGCTGCTGCCCACCATCCAGTCCCAATCCCAAAGGCGCTGGGAAGTGGCCGGGCGGGACTTTGGCCCCAGGCCTTGGCATAGGCCTTCGGCAAGGGCTGCTGCAGGAAAGGCCATCGTCCAAGCCCCATCCCGGGGGCCCCTTCCTACTACAGCTACCTTTCCAGTGTAATTTGTGCTTCTGTCACTCTGCTGCCCAAACTAAGCTCATTAAGAGAAGTTCTACCAGGGCCCAGATGCAAGGATGTGGGCCACCTTGGGCTCAAGCAGGGTTCTGCATGCCCGGGAGCCTCCTATGTGCACTTGGAGGCCAGAGAAGACACAGCCGCCTTCAACTCCCCAGGGAGATGGAGGAGGGGACCCGTTCCGAGGGGGACAGTGGGACTCCCCGTCTGTTACAGAGCAGGCTGGGGAAAGGGCCCGAGGCTGGCTCCTGGACAGTGTTTTCAGGGCCCTGGCTGGGCACAAGGACAGAGGGTGTGCCAGGAGCACGGACACGGCTCGCCTGGGCTCTGGGGTCGGAGAGGGCAGGCAGCTGCATGGCGGCTGTGGGCACAGGCCAGGGGTCAGCACGTGGGTGAGTGGCAGAGCCAACTCTCCAGGCTCAGATGCTGTTCGGTGAGCCGGGATGCTGCCCAGCCTGGGGAGACCGCGCTGCTCTGCCCCCAGCTGCACCCAGGCCCACAGAGCCGCCCAGTCTGAACAGCCCACAGTGGAGGACCCGGCCCTTCTCGTGCCCCTCCTCCCTGGGCACACGCTGAAACCTCCCGACAGTGACGAATCCCAGCCTGGGCTTGTTGCTGGCACTGGCCAGTTGGCCCTGCAGCCCACTGCGTGGTTCACGAAGCCTCAGGAGGAGACTGGGTGTGGTCCCTGACTCTTGGGCCAGTCTCACTTCACCCCACAAGACATTCTAGAAATTCAGCAATCAGAACAGGCTGAGGGAGTTGAGAAACGTCCTAATGTTGCTGCCAGCCTGTTTTGAGACGTCACTAATGCTGTTCTTCTCACAAGGCAAAGGCACAGGCACCTGGACTGTCTTTCCCATGAGTCGCAGGGAATGTGGGTTCTAGAAAATGCTTGACGGCACACAGGGTCTCGTGGGGGCGAAGGTGGCTTCAAGGCTGTAAGAGCAGCCAGCTAAATCTGCTCTCTGTGTCTCTTCCTGCAGGGAAAAGGTACCACCAAACAGCACCTTGACCACGACGCTGACCTTGCTGCCCTTGCTGGCTAACAACCTCGAGAGAAAGGGCATCGCCCTGGACGGGAAAATCAAGCACGAGGACACGAACCTTGCCTCTAGCACCATGTGAGCCCCGAGACTCAGTGCTGCGGTGGCGCTGGTCTACGCCCCCTCCTCGTCCCAGCCCTGGGCTCGCGGCCTGCACACGCAGCCTGGTGGCAAAGCGCGTGCTCGGGGCCCCGGGGCCCCAAGCAGGGACCCCACTCCCACCCCTGGTGTGACACAGTGGCTACAGCTCTGGACCTTGTGCTGGGCCCCAACACCCCTGCTTGCTGTCTGGGCCACCCTGGGCAGATAACTGGAGCTGTCTTGAGAACCTCAGTTTTCCCGTCTGTAAAGTGTGGGAGCGATAGCTCCTCAGAGAGAGGTTTTGAGGGTTATGTGAGACAGTCCATGTAAAATGTGGTGCCTGGCACACAGTAAGTGCTCCAGAAATGTCAGCTATTACCTTCAAAATCATCATTAGCTAGTGTAGAGCCCTGAGCATACGAACTGAGTGCCCCAGCTGGCTCCATGAATGATGGAAAGGTCGTTTATGCATTTCCATCAGGAAAGGTAAAAACAGGAGGTCCTGAGGGCTACAGAGGTCAGTTCAATTTAAATGAAAATAAGCACTGATATGCTGACCCTGCTCAGAGAACCATGGCCGAACTGAGCCAGCAGATCTAGTAAAAACTAGAACGAAGCTTCTACGTCAAATAGCCCTGTCACTCCTCACCATCCTCCGGGGCTTCCATTCCCAGCGGTGTGTCTGCTGGTGAGCCCTGAGGGTTTGGGGTAGGAGCTGCCACCCAGGCTCGGGCCCTTCGCTGCCATCTCCCCCTCCACCCCTGTGTGTTCCAAGGCCCCAGCGATCAGCTCCAGGCAATGCCATCGAGAAGAGCTCTCGCGTTTGCCCTCCCTGCCCCCGTAGCTCCGAGACGAACAGCGGGGTCAGCGAACGTTGGGCAGAAAGCAGGATCTTGGGAGTCAAAGGATTTTCTGAGGTTGATTTGCCAGTTGGTGTGTTAGATTCTAAAGCACATCTGTGATGCTCTGGGAGAGGGCCGAGCAGGGAGATTGATGCCCTAGATCCGTGAACTCGAGGGCAAAGGAATCACGACATCCACAGCGGCGCACTGCGTTTGTAAAGATCTTTTGTGGTTCATGGAGTATTTTATAAACATGCCAGTCTCTCCATGCTTTTGTGAGGAAGGTGAATTTATACTCATTTCACAGATAAGGAAATTGAGGTTCCACCAGAATGAGAGCTTCAGCCAAGGTCACCGGGTCAGTTAATGGCAGAGCAAAGCCCACCCCGAATCCCGAGCCCCCCTTTCACCCAGCGTCAGGGCTGCCTTCCAGCGCCCCAGACAGTGAGGACACAGCAGAGCCTGGATGACGCAGTGGGGAGAGGTGGGGTTGATTCACCCGGTTTTTGCTTCCCGCTTCTCCCCTCCCTGCATTCTTCTGTTTTTCTTTTCTGTTTGAGCAGCATAAAGGAGGGCATAGACAAGACCGTCATGGGGATCCTGGTGTCTTACCAGATCAAGGTGAAGCTCACGGTGTCAGGGTGAGTGTCCAGCTCCAGCACTCTGCCTGCTCTATCTTGGCCGTCAGTAGTCTGAATGGTTTCATTCCTGAGTGACTGGGAGACAGAAAGCAAGAAAAGTCCACAAATTCTATCGATTACATAGCAGAGTTTTAGAGAGACTCTATTTGTCTAGTTTCACAATTCTACCTGATATAACATTACGGGGGAAAAGGTAGAAAAGCAGACTACGAAACACGTGCACTATTGGTACCACTTGGCAAAAATGGGTGTGCCTGTGCTCACATATGGAAGCTGATATAAAACAGGAGAATCAGTTGAGCGTCTGATTGTACTTTGGAAAAGACTGGTGGCTGTGAAATGAACTCGCAGGGCATCCTGGTTCACCTGCCTCTCAGGAGGCATCCATCCATGACGGAAAGGGCCTGCCTTTCCTCCCCAACGAGCAATCACAGGACTGGGGAGTCTCCTTTTCATACAAGAGCATGACTGTCTCAGAGTTCTGAGGAAATGGTTTCCCATCTTTTTTGAAATCAATTTCTTTCCATTTAAAAATCTTATCAGAAGGGAAAAACTCGACTTCTCATTTTCCTTTTCAAATTCCATTGCCAGAGGCTCTGGCCTTGTACCTTGATCAGCCTTCGGTAGTTCAGCCATCAAAGCAAATCCATGTGTATATTCCATAGGGCTCAGGAGGTGAAGAGTTCCCCAAATTTTGGTTGGGGCAACAAAGTAGAACGTGGGTTGATTCTGCAAATTTCGTTAACACAGTGTGTGTAGCTGTGTTTCTCAAAGTGCATAGTGTTTTCTTTCGTCTTCTCTGAGAGGATCTAAAACAGGGTCGAGTGCAGCAGTCAGGGTAAGTGATCAGCAGGTAGTTCACCGTGACCTCTGTGGCCCAGAGAGAAATTCTGGACCGAGGTTTATTCTTGAACATTAGGGCTTGAACCTATGTAATTCCTCTTTTTAACTAACCCACGTGAGAAAGAGATGAAATCACAAGTAGAGAGGAATAGCTGAGTTGGCTGTTAGGGGTGCGAAGATCCTGAAAGTTGTGAGTGAGGAACATGGCGGGCACGTGTCCAGCCTCTGAATAACGGCAAGTAAGGTTGTGTTACCACTGTGGAGAGTCACCACAGCCCTGTTTGCTTTTGTGTTTCCTAGCCTCCTGGGAGACCTCACCTCCAGGTAAACCCCTTCATCTTCCTTCTCTGCTTGATTCTCTGCTTGATTCCAAGATATCAAAGGGGACAAACCGGGGCTTCAAAACAGTGACAGTGAAGTCTGGTTTCCCGGCTCTCATGCTCAGAGGTCTTAGGAGATGATGCCCCTAACACCCTGCAGACCTTGGTGTGAGGTTGGGGATGTTCCTTTGAGACCGTAGCTGGGCCTGCACCTGGGCGAGGACACACACATACACACACACTCAGAAAACTGGCACACTCCTTGCAGCTGCCTGTGTGGGGGGGGGGAGGGGGAAAATACACATAATGTGACGTTTACCATTTTACCCTTTTAAAAGTGTACAGTTCAGTGGCATCAGGGACATTCACAGTGTTGTGCCACTGTCACCACTCTCTAGCTCCTGTACACTTTTCCCATCCCAAAAGGAAACCCCTTACCTATTATGCCGTCTCTCCCATTCTCCCCTCTCCCTCATCCCTGGCAACCACTAACCTGCTTGCTAGCTCTGTAGATTTGCCTAATCTGGACATGTTATATGAATGGAATCAGGCAATATTTGTGCTTTTGTGGCTGGTTTCTTCCCTTGACATCATGTCTGCAAGGTCCATGTTGTAGCACGTGTCAGCACTTCATTCCTTCTTATGGCTGAGAAATACTCCATGGTATGGATGGACCACGTTTTTGTTGGTGGACATTTGGGTTGTTTCCACCTGTGGGCGATTGTGATTAGTGAGAGCAGCCATTTAAATCATGCACAAAGAGGCAGCAGGTAAGACAAGTCTGAGGCAGGCACTGACCTTACATATTCCTTCACCGACTCTTATCACCTCCCCTCACATAGAGCCCATGCTGTGCCTTCTCTCCTAGACCCCAGCCATATTCGGGTCCGCCAGGAGCGCCTTAGCAGCAGAAGTGCTTTGACCGAAGCAGTAACCCCAGGGCGGGAGGTGATGGGTCCTGGGTGAAACAAGGAGTAACCCTTGTTTCCCACACCCCTTTCCATTCTTCCTGTGCCTAGATTTCCCTTCCACCCCTTCCTGACTCCTTGCCTTCCTTTTTAAAAATTAATTAATTAATTAATTAATTTTCGGCTGTATTGGGTCTTTGTTGCGGTGCACGGGCTTCTCACTGCGGTGGCTTCTCTTGTTGCAGAGCACCGGCTCTAGGCGTGTGGGCTTCAGTAGTTGTAGCACACGGGCTCAGTAGTTGTGGTGCACAGGCTTAGTTGCTCCGTGGCATGTGGGTTCTTCCCAGACCAGGGCTCAAACCCGTGTCCCCTGTATTGGCAGGCGCATTCTTAACCACTGCGCCACCAGGGAAGCCCTGTTGCCTTCCTTTTTTAATATAAATTCCAAGTCGCCTCGAAGCCCTTTAGCCTGTGGAGTTGGGTAGACCGTGCTCATCCCTGTTCTGCTCTCTGCAGAGGGACTGTGTGCGGCCTTAGCACAGATTTAACACGTAAAAAGTAGTTACATTTTGCAAAGGATATTTTTCAAAGCTATCCTTATTCTCCAGGATTTCACCTCTTCTCTACCCATAATATCATGTCCCTGAAACTAATAACCAGGAGGAAGGGGGACCTAAAAATCCTAGCCGCCTCAGCCTCTCGCAAGTGGAGTTTCTAGACCACATTCCAGGGAATACATTTAAAATTCCTTCTTGACCACTTCCTGATTTCTGCTTTGTTTTGTTTTGACTCTCACTGAGTCCTCTTTCAGCTGGGGCCTGGGGACCTTTCACGAAGCTCTGCAACCCCAGCTCCCAGCTCTTGGCTGTGCATTTACAATTGTGTGCGTGTTCTCACCGCTCTGCATCCTTCTTCCTTTCTAGTGAAGTGACCGCTGACGTGCCGTTCCGCCTCATGCACCCCCAGTCTGAGGACCCAGGTCAGTCTCGCATTATCTTGCCTTTTTCTAGTCCTTTACCACTCACAGATTTATTACGTACTCACTGCTAGTCTTCCTTGACCGCATATCTGAGCACAGGCAGGGCCAGGTGGCCGAGGTTCCAGGCCACCTTCAAGTGCCTGGGCCCCCCCTCCCAGAAATGAGTGCTCGGCTACTAGGTCCTGGGCCGGGTGGCTTGTCCACTTCCAGTGAGTGTGTGGAGGACGTAGCATCCCTGCTTGGGTGCGGGTTGTCTCGTTTGGTTTTATCAGGAATGATTTAAAAGCAGAAGCTTTGCTGTGAACAGACATGGATTCTTTTTTTTTTTTTTTTTTTTAGTGTTTTTGTCCTTGTGATGAGAAGTCTTAGGATCTACTCTCTCTTTTTTTAAAAAAAAATTTATTTATTTGGCTGCGTCTGGTCTTCGCTGCGGCATGTGGGATCTTTTAGTTGTGGCATGCATGCGGGATCTAGTTCCCTGACCAGGTGATCGAACCCGGGCCACCTGCTTTGGGAGTGCAGAGTCTTAACCGCTGGACCCCCAGGGAAGTCCCCAGACCTGGATTTAGATTTAAATAAAATTTGAGTGAAAAGTAAATTTGACCAAAAAAAAAAAAAAGTAAATTTGACAGCCTGAGGCTTTTGCATTTCATTTGGAAGCATTAATAGGAATTTAGAAGATGATGAGTGTTTCTGACTATGGCAGTTATGATGAGAATACAGAAAATACTGGAAAAGAGGGTCAGGCTGGGTTCCTAATACCTTGGCTCCTTTGAATTGTAAATCCGTCGGCTCATGTATGGATGTTAAAAGTAAATTAAGTAATGGTTGTACAGCTCTGTGAGCAAACTAAAACCCATGGGCCTGTACATGTAAATAGGTGAATTGTATGATATTTGAATTAGATCTTAATACAGCTCTTTTAAAAGGGATAAATGAAGCGGCAAAAATAATGTAGGTGCAATCTCAGAAATTCTGAGGAAAAATTCTTCTCTGTGTGTTAAGGTGGCTTAGTTGGCAGGAAAGAAAAATGGACCTGTCTGGATGAGAACCCTCCCGAGTTATAGTAATTAAGAACATTTTAAGTAAAAGTGGTATAAACAAGCAGGGTTTTTTTTCTTATATTTTATAAAGAGCTTTTCTATGTTTTTAATGAAATGGCATTTAAACATTAGAATGAGCCCCATATTCATTTTGGCTTTGTCTCAAAACTATTTTGTCTCAAAGTATCTCTTCCAAATATTTTAGATTCAAATACTCAAAACTTTTGGAAGTTTGACAAAAACTTCCCTTGGGGGAAAAATACAGTCTAACCATATTTTTTTTTTATTCATTTATACTTGTATCATTAAAATACTATTTTTAACTATGTGAGATTGAGACACATTCTGGTCCCTTTCAAGGACATTCTAAAAGGCTATTTTAAAACTATGACCGGAGGAGATGTCATAGTTTGTGTCAGATCATTTTCTGGCCCCGTGAACAGACTTTATGACTTCACTTGGGGGAAGTGGAGTGATTCCTTTTCTGGGTATGACATTTTCATGTTCCAGTCATTATGGCCCTCATGTTGAACATATCATAACATCAAGGCTAAACCAATGATCTTTTATACTGTGAGATTTTGGGGAGAAAGGACAAATCACACCATGGCCTCAAAATTTTGATTTCCAGAGGTTTATAAGTCCCAAGTTTCATTCACAGATGCATGCTCACATCTTACCTGCCTGGTCCCCGGTGCCCCGAGTTGAGACGGGTAGATGCTAAGCAGAGAAAGCATAAGTTGGAGTTAAGAAACCCTGCCAGGGCCAGGGGCCAAGTAATTTGTATGTAATAAGTTCTGGAGAAATGCTACCAGAACTTATTACATACAAGGGTTGGGGGGGGGGTCCAGGATGGTTCTTGCCCAGGGTCATTTTGATGAGTCAGCCTCTCTGTAGGTCCCCTGTGGTTAGCAGCCCACACAGACACTTCCCTCCTGGTACTGCCTTCCAGACAGGCACAAGAGATAAGGGCAGTGGCTCAGCCCCGCCACAAGCTCCCCCAAACCCTCTGGAGCTGTGTAGCTTCACTTAGTTCTTCCTGGCTCACCATGGTGGGTGGTGAGGCGATTACACTAGGACTTTACTAGGTGGGCAGCAGAAAGCTAAAAACAAAAACAAGGGGCTTCCCTGGTGGCGCAGTGGTTAGGAATCTGCCTGCCAGTGCAGGGGAGATGGGTTTGATCCCTGGTCCGGGAAGATCCCACATGCCGCGGAGCAACTAAGCCCGTGCGCCACAACTACTGAGCCTGCGCTCTAGAGCCTGGGCTCCACAACAAGAGAAGCCACCGCAATGAGAAGCCCGTGCCTCACCACGAAGAGTAGCCCCTGCTCGCCGCAACTAGAGAAAGTCCGTGTGTAGCAACAAAGACCCAACGCTGCCAAATAAATAAATAAGAAAAAATAATTAAAAAAAACAAAAACAAAAAGCAGAAAACCTCACAAAGAATTAGCAACAACCCTGGGTCTGCAAAATATATGTGAAAATCTAACCCACTCCCTGCACCCGCCCCCTACCCCAAGATCAATGTGTTAAGAGAGAAGTCAAACTCCCTGAGGGGCCAGGGAGTGGTTCTCAAGCTTTAGTCACCCCCTTCCCCCACTGGAGTACTAGTTCTATGTCAAGTCCCAGGACTCACCCCTAGAGAGCTGGACCGTGGAAGTCTGGGTCGTAACAGCTCCTGTGGACTCTGATCTGGACAGGGTCCAAAGGGCACATAGGGAGAAAGGCTTAGAAAGGAGAAGCACAACATCAGAGGGGCTGAGGCTAATCAGGGAAAGGGTCCTAGAGGCGAGGTTGTGGCTGATTCCGTCTGGGGAGGTGAAGGCTGTGGTGGCAACTTTTAGAGGAAGTGATGGTTAAAAATGCAGGGAGAAAGGCCCTCCGAGTGGGAAATGGCAAAGAAGCAGGAATTACACGCCATTCTCATGAAATGCATATATCTAGGCCTTTTATTCCTCCACCTATAAAGTGACCTAACAAAGGAAGAAAATTTCCGGTAGACAGGATTTATGCTAATAGATCTCTCTCTCCTTTCTTCCATGCTCACAGATAAGACCAAGAAAAGGTGAGCCCTGCTTGGTGTTATCCCGTTCTGTGACCTCCTTCTCCACAGCCCTAATGTGACCCCTCACAGTTGTTTTTGGTTTTTCTTTTTTTGTAATGCAAGTGCCTGACTTAAGCTTTGATTGCCGAGACATCCTCTTCAAAGAGGCATCCACTCGAATAAACACATTGCCAGCCACCGGACTCGGTCAGAGCCAGGCCGGCTCTCCCTCTCCTTTGTTTTAGAGTTTTGTTGATTTCAATAGCAGATCATTTGAGCCACTTGTTTTTTGTCTTTCTGCACTTTAAATTCCCGCTCTTCTGTTTTAAATTCACCAATAAAGAGTGAGCCCTCGAAACCCTAGGCCCCCACCTCCAACCCCAGTAAAGGCAGAACCCCAGGCCTGTGCGGTGTGCTCTCCCTCGCTACCCACGACCTCGCTGTGTGGCCCCAGGTATATGCTGTGTAATTTCCAGGTTCTGTAAGTAATAAACCTTTATTTTCTAAAAGTTTCTGGATGGTTATTGCTGAAGGGCATCTTGCAGTCGTAACAGGAACCACAAGGGCCAGTCCAACCACAACAGTGGTTATTGATAGGCTGAGATCTGCACAAGACAAGCGCAAACCCCTTTTTGGGTCTTTCCATACACGCCCCATGCTCTCGATACCGGCGCAGGGCCTGGCTTTCCTTTTGCTCTCTAGTACCAGGACATGCACACACGCATACACACACGCACACATGCGCACACATACGCATACACGCGCACACATTCACATATACACACACAGTTATTCCGGGCATGTATGTCTACTCTGTGGGTTCCTTCATTTTCTCTGATTTTTGTTTGTTAAAGAGATTTTACTTGAAAAACTATGAGGAGAACAGCATTGTCCTGTGTTCCATCACGTAGGAAAATCTTGATCGGTTCCTGTGTTGCAAAAGGGAGATCAAGGATCTTGTTTTCCTCAAGATCTCATTGAAAGCTTCAAAGAACATGCCATGATCAAAGTGTTCTTTGTTTCATTTTAGTTTACAGGATGAAAATTTGGTTTTTGAGGAGTTTGCTCGCCAAAATCTGAAAGATGGAAGAGAAGTTAAGGAAGAGAAGACAGACCAGGAAGCGGCTGTGGATGAGTGAAGAGGCCGGCTCAGGACTCGGGAAATGGGGTCGTTAGCAGCATGGTAGCAGTGCCCCACAGTTAGCCCTTTAGTTATGCTAAATACCAAAGTGCGGGTCTTCTTCACAGAAATAAAGTTTGTCTCTTCTGTCCTGGTTGTGAGTCAGGCTGACTTGTTGGGGAAGCTGAGTGACGTCAACAGCACGCAAGCTGCAGCCTTGAGGGGCCCTGAGTCTGGGCAGGGGGGAGGGCAGCATCTAGAAAGGAGACCCATCAAGGTGAGAAGGCATCCTGAAATCAATGCACTCACTTGAAGGGGCCTGGTGTGTCCCGGGCTTTCTCCAGGACCCCTGGGGTAAGCTGTTTCCCTGGAAACTTGGAGGGGGAGCAGTGTGTCTAATGACCTGACCAATCCTAGCTCCAGGGCACCCAAAGAGCCTCCCAAGAGAAACAGGGCAGTGGACACATGTGGGTAAAAACACTCTTCATCTCTGATTTAACTTTTGGGTCCAAGTCCTGTTTGAGCTCTGGGCTGTTGGTTGTTTCCATTGAATGCAAACAATGAACTGCGAGTTGGCTGGTTTAAAGGGGAAAAAAAGGAATGCATTGGAAGGACCTCAGAGTGGCTCAGAGAACTGACTTAAAGGAAGAATCTCCAGTTGCCACACCTGGGCTGGGTGGAAATCAGAGAAGGTTCGGGGTCCCAGCCCAGGAACTCAGGGTCCTGCCCTCTGGGGTGGCCATTCACCTGGTGGTGGCTCAGAACCAGACGCTCCTAGTCTCCGAGCCTCTGGTTCCCGTGTGCTGTTTCTGGGCAGGAGAATCTGGCCCAGCTTCGGTCAGGGGATCAGTGCCCTGGGGCCAACAATGGCAGAGCCCAGCCCCGGGAATGGGTTGTCCCAGAAGAGGGGGTTCACTGTGAATCAGACAGGCTTCTTGTTTAGACTGTCTTCATCGAGATTGGACATAGAAGGGGTTGGGGGAAAGGATGCTCACGTCCGGGAGTAAAGGAGGAGACGTAACGGAGGTGATGCCAGGGCCCTGTCCTTTGCAGAATCCCCTTCCTGGCCCATGGTACCCCGGCCTTGGGGCCTGCTAATGATGGCAGAGAGGCTGAATGGCTCTCTTGGTGGCCACGGAGAGGCTTGGGGGATGTGTAGGCTCTGGTCCATGTCTCAAGGGAATAGGATGAAAGGGGGTTGGAGAGTTCTGTACAGTTTAACCCGCTCACAGGAGGTACGAGGGTGAATGGGAGGGGGCATGTGTGGGCTGGACACTCGGGGTCAGGTCTCCAGGACAAACAGCAGTGGCGGAGGGCCAGACACAGTGTGGGTTCCGTGCATATGAAGGCTCCCACATCTGGGTTTGTTCAGCAGGATTCCAGGCTGGTTTGTGTCCTGGGGACTGGGATTTAGACCGGAGGCTCCACTTGGGAACCTTGGACAGGATCCCATACACACAGAGCAAGGTCTGAACTCGAGTGTTGGATATGAGGCATTCTGATATTGACAGGGGTGAGGATTCATTTCTGGAGGAGGAAGACTGATAATAACAATACAGGCACGGGGCTTCCCTGGCTGTCTGGTGGTTAAGACTCTGCACTTCCAGCGCAGGGGGCACGGGTTCCATCCCTGGTCAGGGAACTGAGATCCCGCATGCTGCGTGATGCGGCCAAAAAAAAATTAAGAAAAAAATACAGGCGAAAAGCTGTGGGTTTGCAGGGTAAGACACGATTTCCCCATCGGCAGGCTTCCACTCCAGCCACACCCCTCTCTCAGGATACTCAGGGAGGGCGGCATGCTCCTCTGGGAATCTGAGCCCGTCTGCTGCCCTCCTACCCCACAAGCCCACAGGTTGGCTGTGGTTGGCTCCCGCCCGAGATGCCGGGCAAGCCAGGGACTTGGGAGTCTGCCTGGCAGGGCCCGGTGAGAGGATCAGCCAGTTGGTTCCTGCATTGCTTGACCCCAGGATATCCTAAGTCAGGGTGGGCAGGAATAGGTCGGACCTTTGTGCGGGTGTGAGAGCCAGAGAGAAGAGCTGGAAGGCCAGTCCCTGGAGAGCAGAGGTCAGGACAGCCCTGGCCCTCCAGGTTATTCTGGTACCAAAACGCCTGACTTTCGCGTGCTGGCTAGTTTACGATCTGCAGCTGGCCGCCCCTACAAGGGCGTGCGGGTGTGAGCAGGAAGTGAGCAGCCGCTGCCCCGAACGGGACATGGAACCTCAGCTTGGCTGGGCCTGCGCACTAGAGGCGTTGTGTCTGCTCTGGCGTCGGAAGGCAGGATGTCCCGTGTGCAGGTTGGAGGTGCAGCCCAGGGTTTTCTAGGTAGGTGCAGTGGGAGAAACAGGGTGCAAAGGAGCTGAGGGTGCTGCATGGAGAAAGCGGCAGCTGAGAACTTGGGGCAAAGTTCTGCAACCTGCAACCAAAGGAGAAGTAGGGGTCCCTGCTATTTCCTGGGCACCTGCCTTGTGCTAGGCACTTCACCTGTTACATCTAATCATTCCAACCATGCTTCCCATTTGTTAGATGAGGAAACTGCAGTTCAGAGAGGTTATGTACCTTACCCAAGGTCACACAGCTAGTGAGAGTTGGAGTCAAGACTTAAACTCTGGTTTCCCTGAGTCTATAACAACCAGAACTTTGCTCACCATTTTTTTTTTTTTTTTTTTGTCTACACTGTGTGGCATGCGGGATCTTGGTTCCCTGAGTAGGGATTGAACCCGTGCCCCCTGCAGTGGAAGCTCGGAGTCCTAACCACTGGACTGCCAGGGAATTTCCTTTGCTCACCTTTTGTTGCTGAATGTGTATATGAGAGTCTGGGGGGGGCACTGTCGGAGCATTTATGATTCAACAATGGCTGCCCTTAAGTTATTTTTTAAGTTGAAAATATTATTGAGATAATTATAGATTCACATGTAGCTGTAATCCACCCATCTTTTTCAGATTTCCCCCCTTTTCACTTGTATTCGTGTGTGTGTATTTAGTTCTCTACAATTTTATCGCGTGTAGATAACTTCTTTTTAGAGTGTCTGTTTTCCTATTCCTTTAACATTTTTCACTGCTTGCCTCCCAGTCTAATATCACAACCCTAAGGGTTTAGTTTACTTATGCTTGGGGGGTGGGCAGGGAGGGGGCGGAAGCTGGGTGCACTTGGAAATGTATGGGGGTGGTATTTGGTTGACACAGGTCCTGGGGGCAAGGGGAACTACATGTCGCACACAGTAAAACAATGTCCTGCTCCAGATGTCAATCATAACCGCAGTTCAGGATAAAATAAGATAATTCCCATGTTTTCAAGTGCATCCTTTATCTATTCTAACGTGAAGCGGTTCTTTTTGACAGGAGGTGCACTTCTACATTGACAGGTCGAGAAGAAAGATTAGGTTGGATATGAAGTGTGTTATTACTGCCACCTTGATATGCCCTTAAGGTGGGGTAAACTCGGGGAGCAGCATATTGTTAGAGATGATTCACAGCGTGACTCATTGCATAAGGAGGTATGGGTGAATGTGCTCTTACAGGCGTGCCACCTTGGGGGTGGTCTCCAAGGGAACAGTACTCTGCAGCCACCAGAGAACACAAAGGCTTCTTTGCTCATCAGAGAAAATATGGCTGATTTAAGAACATAATATAGTTCTTACTAAGCTTAATACTCTTTTTAAAAATATACTTTTTATTTTCAAATAGTTTCAGATTTACAGAAAAGTTGCAAAGAAAGTACAGTGAGTTCCCCCATACCCAGTTTCCTCTAAATTATTAACATCTTACATTAGGATGGTGTATTTGCCACACTGAATGAATCAATATTTACATATTATTATTAAACTAAAGCCCATTCTTTATTCAGATTTCCTTAGTTTTTACCTAATGTCCTTTTTCTGTTCCAAGATCCCACATGACATTTAGTCATCACATTCCCTTAGGCTCCTCTTGGCTGTGACAATTTCTAGTACTTTTTCATAATTGCAAATAGACTCCTATTCAGCCACAATCTCTGCCTCCCAACTCTCCCTTGCGTTCACGTTCATGCCCTTGGCTTTTCGCCTTTAAAATGGTGGATTCTGGAACCTTGGTATCCCCTGAGCATCTAACGGGCATAGGCAACAGCACACCCAGGCATCTCAAGCTCAGTTTGCTCCAAACCAAGTTCATCTTCTCCTCTAGGCCTACTGTGCTCAGTGGGGCGTTCTTCCCTGGAAAGCCCCGTATCTGGGAGGCATTCCGACTTGCCCCACTCCCTAATCTCCTGCCAGGGAGAACCTGGTCCCTATTCTTCCCTCTACTATGTCTTCTGTCTGTCACCTCCTCTCTCCACCTCCACAACTACCTCCTCGGTTCTGGCCCAAATCGGCATTGCCTGGATTGGTAAGTCACTTTATTTTATTTTTTTAAATATTTATTTATTTATTTAGGCTGCACCAGGTCTTAGTTGCAGCACATGGGATCTTTAGTTGTGGCATGCAGACTCTTAGTTGAGGCATGAGAACTCTTGCGGCATGCATGCGGGATCTAGTTCCCCGACCAGGGATAGAACCCTCCTCTGCTTTGCAAAAACCCTTCAGTGGCTCTGGTGCCCAGAGGATAACATCCTTGCTCCTGAGTCAAACAGAGGCTGCTTTGAGTCCTGGTGCAGCTCACCTTCCAGACTCCCCACCACCTGACCAGTGGCTCAGCAGCAAATGCAAATCCCCGTCATCCTCCCAACTCGCCTAGTAGTCTCCTGCCTTTTTGTATTTTCCTGGAAAATTCCCTCCATCCCCTCGCCTTTCAGTTCAAATCTCCAAACCAGGCTGGGGTAATCCGTCCTCTGGAGAGGCTCCCCTGACACCTCCGGCAGAGTTATAACTTTTTCTCCTGCTGTACCGTCCCTCCCCCCATAACACCCTTAGATTTTTACACTTATGTATCACACTACATTGTAATTAATTGATACAAAAATCACCAATCTCCATGGAGATGCAGGACACCCTCCCCTCTGTGCCCTTATTAGCCAGCTCCTTGCTGTCATAACAAGGTACCACAGACCTGGGGGCCTAAACAACAGAAATTTATTTTCTCACAATTCTGGAGACCAGAAGTCTGAGATCAAGGTGTCGGCAGGGTCAGATTCTTCTGAGGCCTCTATCCTTTTCTCGCAGATGACTTCTCTGTGTGTCTTCACATGGTCTTCCCTTGGAGCCTGTCTGCGTCCAAATGTCTTCTTATTGATGTAAGGACACCAGTTGTATTGGATTAGGGCCCATCCTAATGGTCTCATTTTAACTTGATTACCTCCTTAAAATTACCTCATTTTAACTTGATTACCTCCTTAACTTGATTACCTACCTGTCTCCAAATACGGCCACATTCTTAGGTACTAGAGGATTAGGACTTCAACGTATGAATGTTGGGAGGGGGGACACAAGTCAGCCCATAACAAGACCCTTCTCTCCTCTTTCTTCCTCTGAGCTCCTTCGAGCCTCAGCTTCCTGGGAGGCCTAACCCTGAAGGGTCAAGGACTTGGGAATCACGTAGTCCAAGTTCAAATTCTGCCTCTCATGAATTCCTTGGGAGACGTATCTGAACCTCAGGTCTTCATCTCTAGAATGAGACCATCAAGCTTGCTCTGGGGGACATGTGTGTGGACTAGAGTCGCTGGTCAAGTGTCTGGGGTGTGGCCGGTGGGCAGTATACAGGAGCCGTCACTGTCCTGCATTGCGGAACTTTCTGCGATGATGGAAATCTTCTATATTTGTGCTGTCCCGTGTGGTAGCTGCTAAACCACATGCAGCTGAAATGTGGCTAGTGTGACCAAGGAACTGAAAATTTAATTTTAATTAATTGAACTTGAAATCGAAGTAGCCACATGTGGCTAGTGGCTACAGCACTGGGCTGCACAGCTGGGTTCACCAGGGGTCTCCAGCGTGTCCCAGAGTGTTCCTGCATTAGGCCCTGATATACTCTGTCCTGGCAGTGTATCCATTCCCCTGGCCATGTCCCCACACCAGATGCTCCTCTGTGGCCCCTGGGGGGGGGGGTGTCTCACTTATTTTGCCTCTGGAAAGCATTGCCCAGTGCAGTGGGGGCCAGAGTGTGCTGACCCGCAGGCAGGACAGGAGCCACTGTGTCTCTAGGAGTAGCCCTTTGAAAGGGCAAGGGGAAAATTGTGCAGCCCCTTAGTACCTCAGAATGTGGCTGTATCTGGAGATAGGGTCTTTAAAGAGGATTTGCCCTTCTCAGGTGGCACCAAACCCTTCTCCACCTGGAGGTCCCATAGGGCAGCAAAAACTCACCTCCAATTTCACTCCCTCTCCTCCAGCTGTCTTAGCTGGGAAGGAGGGGCTTATCCCAAATTGCCTCTGCCTCTCCTCCAGCTACCCTCCGAAGTCCACTTCTCTGTCTCCCCAGCCCCTCCCAGTAATCCAGGGCAGCCACCTGCCCCGATTGCTTCAAAGCCTGGATCACAGTCCTCAGCTTTGTCACTTAGCCCTGCCCAGGGTCGAGATGGCTCAAGGGCTTCCTGTTGCCTTCAGGACTCAGCCTAAAAGACCAACCCCCTTATCAGGTTTACAAAGGCCCAGTCTGACCTGCCCGCCCCCAGGCTCATCTCTTCAAGTATTTTCCTTCCTTTAGGCTACAGTTTCCCTTTTTTCCAGAGATATGTGCTTTCTTGCCTCCAGGTCTTTGCACAATCTCATCTCTTGGCCTGGAACAGGGGTCCCCGGTTAGGGATAACTCCTGCTCACATTTTCCGTCTCACTTTATCTTTTTCTCCAGGAAGCCTTCTCGGATGGAACTGTGTATCCCTGTTCCGGCATCCCACAGGCCTGTCCAAGTACTTTCTTTCCTGCATTCATGCATGCATTCACCCACTCCTCGAACTGTTTGTCGTGCAACTAACTACTAAATGCCAGACGCTGCTTTAGATGCTGGAGACACGATGCAGGGCAAGAAAGACAGTCCCGAGCCGCCTGGAGGTCACTTACATTCTTGAAGGGGAACATTAAAGATGAAAAAGAGTGAACACAAAAATAAAAAACCCCATACAAATTGTGTCCCAGGAAGAAAAGAAACAGTTGCTAAAACCTGTGGTTCTGACACCACCGGTGGGGGCGAAGAGACGCCCGGCAGGGGCGCCACCTCCGGCTGCGCGCGCGGCCGGCAGGGGGCGCGGAGGGGCGGAGCTGGAGACAGCGGTCCAGGCCCCGCCCCTCAGGGCCCCGCCCCCCAGCCCGGCTCGGCCCCGGCCCCGGCCCCGCCCCCGCCCGCTGTGCGCGCGCTGGCCCGGCAGCATGGCGGAGGCGGCGGCTGCCCCTCAGCCGGGTCCGCCGCAGCCGCCTCCGCCGCCGCCGCCTGAGGAGTCGTCCGACAGCGAGCCCGAGGCGGAGCCCGGCTCCCCGCAGAAGCTCATCCGCAAGGTGTCCACGTCGGGCCAGATCCGCCAGAAGGTGAGCCCGCGGCGGCGGCCCGGGCGCGCGCCCCTCACGCCGCGGCAGCCCCGTGAGGCCCGCAGTTCGGCCCGAGCAGCCGCCCAGGCCCGGCCCGGCCCGGCCTGCGGTCCCGCCGGGCGCCGCTGCTCGGACGGAGCGCGCTCCGCGGGGTAACGGACCAGGCGCCCGGGGCTGAGCGCGCCTCCCGGCGGGGCGGCGCGGGGACCCCCGGGCCGGGGAGCAGGTGGGCGCCGCGCGGGGCCGGGCCGGCAGGGCGCTTGGCGGGGCGGGCCGCGAGGAAGCCCCGTGCCGCGAGGACCGGGAGGGACAGGCCTGCAGGTTGGGGGGCGAGCGCACCAGAAATGGGGACTCCTGGCTGCGTCCGGCCGGCGAGCGCTCCCCGACCCGGGTTCTGCACATTTCTGAGGACGGATCGGGCTGTTTCTCGCTGGGTGCTCTGCACTCACCTGTGGCCCCTGAGAAATCCGATTGGACCCAGGTGTGGGGCTCTTCCTTCCCCTCGCGTGGATTTTCGTGCGGGAAAGGGCAGGTCCCGTGACCGTCTCTCTCTCCCTCCTCGGGAAAGCGGGGAGAGGGGGGCTGTCCCTGGCTGCGCACCCGCTTGGCATCTCACTCTCGGTGGAGAACTCCAGACGCGAAGTATTAGCTGCAGAAAGACGCATTTCCTTTCTGCAGGAGTAAAGTTGCACCCTTTGTTTTCCCATTGCGGTTTCTGTTGCAAACCGCTTTTGGGTTTTGCTGCAGGTGAGCCCTCTGTGTTAGCACACGGCTTCCTCAGGCAGGTGGTTGGACAGGTGGCTGAGGGCAGACTGGGTCTGTGGGCAGCCTGGGCAGATCCAGCTGGCACAGACTATCTCATCCCGCTGCAGTGCGCTTTTCCTCCAGGGCCAGTGAGTTCAGCTGGTACTTTTACTGTGGGAGCCGTTTCTTAATCTTATGTCAGCCTCTGATACCTGGGATGGGGTAACCTTTTGTCCCAATGTTACAAACAGTTTTACTGTGAAGTGCTCCAGTTATTCAGCACATAGGTATTGAACACCTCCTTTGTTCCAGGTATAACAGTAATAGTAGTAATTATAACGCTAGCAATTCTCCAGTGCTTACTGTGTGCCAGGCACTTTTCTTGGGCTAAGTTTACGGCACTTTCCATGGGTTAACTCATTAGCACTGGTGATAACCCACCGTGGTGGGTGTTGTCTGTCATTCCCTTCTTACGGAATTGGAGGTGGAGAGGGTAAGTGTCTTGCCCAGGGTGTCACTGGTAGTAGCTTGGATCTGGATCTGAGCTATGGTCAGGATCCCAAGATGGAAGGCAGTTTCTCCATTTCGGGGTTCCCAGCCTGTAGGAGGTGGACATCTGTCCATGTGACAGTATGATGTAGTAAGTGCTGTGGAAGCTTAGAGGACTGAGACTCCAGCTACCCTGGGAGGCAGGATCTTGCGGGAAGGAGTTTGTCAGGCTAAGTAAGGAAAGAGGGACTTTCCACCTAGTTGAATGTTGTATCTACAGGTTTAGGCACACCTGGGAATGGTCAGAAGGTGAGTGGGTCAGATTGAGAGGAATGAGGAAGAGGCTGGAAAGGTAGATCAGGCTGGATTTTGAAAGGATAGCCCTGGAGTTGAGTTTGTGGCCTTGGGCAAGAGGGAGCCACTAAGGATTATTCAGAGCCTGAGAGTGATGGGTCAGAGGTGCTTTTAGAAAGATCTCCAGGTAGCCCTAAATGGTACTGATAGGAGTTGTTCTCACCTGTTGCTTGGTCCTCAAGCATGGTGTGTGCCCAGTATAGGGTGGATCATGTGATTTACAACTGTTATTAAGATTTGATCTCTCAGAGATTCCACTGTTTGTCCAGAATTCTGTTCTTAAGGAGTCTTTTTTTCCCCTCTTAAAACAATAGTTGTTACACCAGCTGTTCTGGCTGAGGAGTGATGGGTAGAGTGTTAAAAATACACCCCGAGGACTTGAGTTTCTGAATACAGTCACATCTGCTGTACAAATAGCTTAAGGTTGAGTTTTCTTTTGGGTTGTTAGAGATTGGTGGAATGTGAGGTTTACTGTGTGTGTGGTAGCTCCCAACCTCCCTTCCCCACTCCCCCTTTTAAAGCAGATAAGCCATTCAGAAAATTCCTCTGGTATATGTGGTGCACAGGGGAAATATCCAGAATGGTATGGGGTATCATTCTGAGTCCAAAAAGGAACGACCCACTTTAAGTATTCAAAACAGAGGGAGTTCAATGGGGAGTGGTCGCACAGGTGCTGAAGAATTGAGAATGCAAACAGTGGGCAGTGAGGTAACCCTGCGATGAGGCAGCAAACAGGAAGCTGGAAGACAAGCCGGGAGGCAGCATATCAGGAACAACTACGACTCACCAGAGGCTGGAACCACCATGGGTCATCTGGCGTGGGCTGGAGGCTTGGAAGGACACAGCTGCTCCTGGAGACTCACCCCATGCCCCCTCCTGCCTGGGAAACCCAGCCTGCAGGGATCAGCAATTTGGAGTAGAGCAGAAGAGTGAGGAATGGAACTGAGGACAAGCTGGCCCAGGACCAGAGCTGTATGTATGTCAAGTTTTTGAAACATTAGTCCAGTGCAAGCTAGAGCTGTCTTAATGGAAAAAGAAAAGGAAGTATCTTATGACAGTGCTTCTCGAATTTTCATGTGCAGACACGTCCCCTCGGGATCTTGTTAAAATGCAGATTCTGGCTGAGTAGGTCTGGAGTGGGGCTAGAGGTTCTGCATTTATCACCTCTCAGGAGATGCTGCTGCTGCTGGTCATGGACCAGACTTTGAGGAACAAGGCCATAAGGACATGTGTAAAGAGAAGCCTTACCAAACGCCAAAAAAAATTTTTATTCGTGAGGTTCTTTTAAAACTTTTTCCCAAGTCTTTGATGGGGAAAGTCTCTGAAAATTTGATGTGTATAGATTTTAGATGGTTGTTTATTAGTTTAGAATTTCATGTACATCTGATATTTTCATATGTTCCAACTGTCCCCAGCAAACACATTACTTCATTTCATTTCCTTACCATAGTACACAGTAGTGATTTTTTTTTTTTTTTTTTTTTTTTTTTTTTGCGGTAAGCGGGCCTCTCGCTGTTGTGGCCTCTCCCGTTGCGGAGCACAGGCTCCGGACGCGCAGGCTCAGCGGCCACGGCTCACGGGCCTAGCCGCTCCGCGGCATGTGGGATCTTCCCAGACTGGGGCACGAACCCTTGTCCCCTGCATTGGCAGGTGGACTCTCAACCACTGCGCCACCAGGGAAGCCCCACAGTAGTGATTTTATAGGACCACGTAGCTAGTGTGGAAAAAAGAAAATGGAACTAATACACTGGTAAATTAGCTTATGAACACATTATAAGGTATTTTGAAATCTGAGTAGAGAACAGTGTGATTCTGTGAAGCCTTATCAGTTAAGATGGAGCTTAATTTATTTAAAAATTTTTAAAAAGTTAACATTTTTGGCTTTGTGCATTAAAGTGCTTATATTCTTAATTTCAAATTTAAACAAAGTATTTTTTCCATTGTGAAATGAAGACTAGTAGAAATTAAGTAAAATGTTCAAGTTGTAAAATACTTAAAAAACAGCTTTACTAAGATAAAATTCACATACCGTACAGCTCACTCATTTAAAGTGTACAGTTCAGTGTTTTTTAGTATATTTACGGTTGTGTAATCATTACCACAGTCAGTTTTAGAACATTTTCATCACCCCAAAAAGAAACCCATGGGACTTCCCTGGTGGCACAGTGGTTAAGAATCCGCTTGCCAATACAGGGGACACGGGTTTGATCCCTGGTCCAGGAAGATCCCACATGCCGCAGAGCAACTAAGCCCGTGTGCCACAACTGCTGAGCCTGCGCTCTAGAGCCCTCGAGCCACAACTACTGAGCCCACATGCCACAACTACTGAAGCCCGCGCACCTAGAGCCCATGCTCCGAAACAGGAGAAGCCACTGCAAGGAGAAGCCTGTGCACCACAACTAGAGAAAGCCCACGTGCAGCAATGAAGACCCAACGCAACCAAAAAAGATAGAAACCCATAACCATTAGCATTTACTCCCCGTTTTTTCCCAACTCTCTAAACCCTAGGCAACTGCTAGTCTGCTTTCTATTTTGTGGATTTGCTGATTCTGGACATCTCACATAAATATAATATGTAGTATGTACCTTTTGTGTCTGGTTTCTTTCACTTAGTAAAATGTGTTCAAAATTCATCCATGTTGTAGCCTGTGCCAGTACTTCTTTTCGTTTTACTGCTGAGTAATATACCGTTGTATGGATTTACTACGTTTTATTTACATTCATCTGTTGCTGGGCATTTGGGTTATTTTCACTTTTTGGCTATTCTGGATAATGCTGCTGTGAACATTTATGTACATATTTCTGTGTGTACATATGTTTCATTTCTGGTGGATATGTACCTAGGAGTAGGTTTGCTGGGTCACATGGTAACTCTATGCTTAGTCTTTGAGAAACTGCCATACTGTTTTCCAAAATGACTGCACTATTTTACATTTCCACCAGTAAGGTATGAGGGTTCCAGTTTCTCCATGTCCTCAGTTGTTTTATCTTTTTGATTATAGCTAACCTAATGGGTGTGAAGTGGTATTAAAGTTTTTGTTTTTTGTTTTTTTAAATATTTATTTATTTTTTGACTGTGTCGGGTCTTAGTTGCAGTATGTGGGATCTTTCGTCATGGCACGTGGTCCTCTCTCTAGTTGTGGCTCGCGGGCTTAGTTGCCCCGAGGCATGTGGGATCTTAGTTCCCTGACCAGGGATGGAAGTGGCATCCCTTGCATTGCAAGATGGATTCTTAACCACTGGACCACCAGAGAAGTCCCTAAAAGGTTTTTTTAAAGCTAGTATGTAGCAGTATTTAAGAGTCTAAACTTTGATGTCACAAACAAGTCACCAAACCTCTTAAGACTTGGTTTCCTTATCTGTAAATAGGGAAAATACTAGTTCTTGGGTAACGAGTGGTGACAGTAAACGTTAGGTGTGTGTTCCTGAGCCTCAGTTTCTATCTCTGCGAAATATAAATGATAATAATAGTTCTCAGATCTGTAAAATAAAAATGATGATGATAACTCATAGAATCAAGTGGAGTAGTCTTTGTGCAATGCTTATTTAGCGTCGAGCCTGGCTTATTATGAGCATTCAATAAATGGTTGCTTTTATGATTATTTCTGTCTTTCTGATTGTTCACTTTTTATATCTTGACCAGTAGCCATCCCCCTGAATCCCTCCACCCGCAGCTCAAGCTGATCTGGGTGAGTCTCCATCTCTAGCAGCCAGAATAGCAAATAAAAACAAATCTGGCAGACAATTAACAGTTAGTATCTTTTAAAAAAATTGTTAATTTATTGAATACTAGTGGGAATAGCATGGGCTAGGTGTTATTTTCTTTATTTCACAGATTCAGTTTAACTCAGCAAATAGTGGAGACCTTAAAATTGTTCTGTGTGCTGGCACTTGGGGGGCCTTCCTGAGCAACAAAGAACACCCCTAGAGCTAGTAGTCTGAAGAAGGCGTTAATAGAATAACCACATAGGTACTGTAGGGTTGTTTTGGTGATGAAAGGACTCTAAATCTAATGTCTGGTGTCTTTGTAAAAGAAAGAGGAGGAAGATTTGGACACAGAGGAACACACAGAGAAAAAAGGCATATGAGAACAGAGCCAGCGATTTAGACCTGTGCTGTCACAAACCAAGGACCAGGTGGGGCCACTAGAAGAGGTAATAGAATCTCCCCTGGATCCTTTAGAGGGAGCGTGGCCCTGCTGACACCTTGATTTTGGACTTCTAGCTTCCTGGATTGTGGGACACCAAATTTCTGTTGTTTAAGCCTCCCAGTCTGTGGCCTTGGTTATAGGGCAGCCACAGGAAACTAATGTAGGGCATATACTGACTCTGGAGGGGATGCCGAGGGGCTGAGCTCTGTGAAGCAGTCAGAAATGCCTGTGGGACCTGAGGTACTGGGATCTGCCAAAGGGCAGCAATCCTTGGTGAGCTCCCTCAATTTGGTTTAGGATCCCAAAAAGCCACTTCCAAGGAATGAGGAGGATTAGAAGTAGGACTTCCAAAGGCCTGCAGTCATGCTTCATAGCATGTCAGTTCTCTGAAATTAAGGTAATCCCAGAGTGCTGTTGTTTTTAGGTGCTTAACAGAAGCAACTTCAGTCCTCTGTAGAGGGAGATGACATCATCCAGTCGTCCAGTTATTTTCACAAGCCATGTTGTAAATTCATTGTTTTGTGTTCAATGAAGAACAGACACACGGGGAGGCAAGGCCATGTGAATTAAAACCAATGGAAACGGCAGACTATAAAGACAGATAAACAGGGGCTCTAGACATCAGACACAGATATTGAAACAACTATGCTTACTATGTTTAAGGAGATAAAAGACCAGACTGAGAATTCTGGCAGAGAACTAGAAACTAATAAAGAACCAAATGAAAATTCTAAAACTGGCAAATGTAATAATCAAAGTTAAGTTCTCAAAGGAAGGGTAGAATAGACACGGCTGAAGAAAGAATTCAGTGGCCCAGAAGACAGCTCAAAAGAAAATTACCCATAAGGAAGCCTGGAGACATAAAAAAATGGAGAAATTAGCAGATAAGGCGGGAGTCAGAGATAATAGTGAAAAGGTCTTTTATGAGAAAATTGGGCAGAAACAACATTTGTAAAGATAATGCCTGAGAACTTCCCACAACTATTAAAAGGCACCACCCACAGATTCAGTAGCCTGTGAACACAAAGAAAGCCTCACCTATCACTTAATAAAACTGCTGAAAACCACAGATGAAGAGTCTTGAAAGCAACTGGAGACAGATTACCCTCAAAAGAGCAACAGTGAGACTGACAGCTGTGTTCTTAACAGAAGCCATGGAAGCAGAAGTCAATCAAAATTTAAGTGCTGGAAGAAACTGCTAACCCTAATTCATTACTCAGCCAAAAGATCCTTCAGAAATAAAGCTGAAATAAAGATGTTTTCAAATAAACAAAATCAATTTTTTGTGTGCAGACCCATAATGAAGGAAACATCAGGGAGTGTTTTTGTTTGTGTCTGGCTAAAGGAAAATGATCTTAGGTGAAGGGTTAGTGTTTCAGGAAGGAAAGAAGAGCAAAGAAAAGGGCACTGAAATGGAAAACTGAATGATTATCAACTGCTAAATTTTTTTTTTAACATCTTTATTTGAGTATAATTGCTTTACAGTGGTGTGTTAGTTTCTGCTTTATATCAAAGTGAATCAGCTATACATATACATATATCCCCATATCTCTTCCCTCTTGCATCTCCCTCCCACCCTCCCTACCCTCTAGGTAGTCACAAAGCACCCAGCTGATCTCCCTGTGCTATGCAGCTGCTTCCCACTAGCTATCTGTTTTACATTTGGTAGTATATATATGTCCATGCCACTCTCTCACTTCTTCCCAGCTTACCCTTCCCACTCCCCATGTCCTTAAGTCCATCCTCTACGTCTGCATCTTTATTCTTGTCCTGCCCCTAGGTTCTTCAGAACCTTTTTTTTTTTTAGATTCTATATATGTGTGTTAGCATATGGTATTTGTTTTTCTCTTTCTGACTTAACTTCACTCTGTATGACAGTCTCTAGGTCCATCCACCTCACTACAAATAACTGAACTTCGTTTCTTTTTATGGCTGAGTAATATTCCATTGTATATATATGTGCCACATCTTCTTTATCCATTCATCTGTTGATGGACACTTAGGTTGCTTCCATGTCCTGGCTATTGTAAATAGAGCTGCAATGAACATTGTGGTACATGACTCTTTTTGAATTATGGTTTTCTCAGGGTATATGCCCAACAGTGGGACTGCTGGGTCATATGGTAGTTATATTTTTAGTTTTTTAAGGAACCTCCATACTGTTCTCCATAGTGGCTGTATTAATTTGCATTCCCACCAACAGTGCAAGAGGGTTCCCTTTTCTCCACACCCTCTCCAGCATTTATTGTTTGTAGATTTTTTGATGATGGCCATTCTGACCGGTGTGAGGTGATACCTCATTGTAGTTTTGACTTGCATTTCTCTAATGATTACTGATGTTGAGCATCCTTTCATGTGTTTGTTGGCAATCTGTATATCTTCTTTGGAGAAATGTCTATTTAGATCTTCTGCCCATTTTTGAATTGGGTTGTTTGTTTTTTTGATATTGAGCTGCATGAGCTGCTGGTAAATTTTGGAGATTAATCCTTTGTCAGTTGCTTCATTTGCAAATATTTTCTCCCATTCTGAGGGCTGTCTTTTCATCTTGTTTATGTTTTCCTTTGCTGTGCAAAAGCTTTGAAGTTTCATTAGGTCCCATTTGTTTATTTTTGTTTTTATTTCCATTTCTCTAGGAGGTGGGTCAGAAAGGATCTTGCTGTGATTTATGTCATAGAGTGTTCTGCCTATGTTTTCCTCTAAGAGTTTTATAGTGTCTGGCCTTACATTTAGGTCCTTAATCCATTTTGAGTTTATTTTTGTGTATGGTGTTAGGAAGTGTTCTAATTTCATTCTTTTACATGTAGCCGTCTAGTTTTCCCAGCCCCACTTATTGAAGAGGCTGTCTTTTCTCCATTGTATATTCTTGCCTCCTTTATCAAAAATAAGGTGACCATATGTGCGTGGGTTTATCTCTGGGCTTTCTATCCTGTTCCATTGATCTATATTTCTATTTTTGTGCCAGTTCCATACTGTCTTGATTACTGTAGCTTTGTAGTATAGTCTGAAGTCAGGGAGCCTGATTCCTCCAGCTCCGTTTTTCTTTCTCAAGATTGCTTTGGCTATTCAGGGTCTTTTGTGTTTCCATACAAATTGTGAAATTTTTTGTTCTAGTTCTATGAAAAATGCCAGTGGTAGTTTGATAGGGATTGTATTGAATCTGTAGATTGCTTTGGGTAGTATAGTCATTTTCATAATGTTGATTCTTCCAATCCAAGAACATAGTATTATCTCTCCATCTGTCTTTGGGTTTGAAATATATATAGAATTAAAATACATAGCAATGTTATGTAAGTGAGAAGGGAGGTAAATGGAATAAAACTGTTTAAAGTTTTCCTTGCAATTCCAGGAAAAAGAAAAAAGAACCAATTAATATTAGACAAGTCAGGGATACATGTTATAATCTGTGCAGCAGCCACTAAATTGTGAAAGATGATATGGTATCTAAGTTAAAAGGCAAGAAAAATTGAATAATAAATTCCAAATCTGAAAGAAGGCAAGAAAGGAGAGAAAAGGGAGAGGGAGGGATTGGGGGTTTGGGATTAGCAGATGCAAACTGTTATGGATAAACAACAAGATCCTGTTTTATAGCACAGGGGACTATATTCATTATCCTGTGATAAACCATAATGAAAAAGAATCTAAAAAAGAATGTGTATATATATATGTATAACTGAATCACTTTGCTGTACAGCAGAAGTTAACACAACACTGTAAATCAACTGTACTTCAATAAAATTAAAAAAAAAGAGAAAAGGAAACATTGATCAAGTGGAACAAAGAGAAAGCAAACAGTAAGTGGATAGACTTAAATCCCAATATAGCAATAATCACGTTAAATATAAGTGAATTTGAATGCTACCGTTAAAAGTCAGAGATTGTCAGACAGGTAAGAAAACAAAAGCAGACCAGGTTATTTAAGAGAGATATATTTAAAACAGAAGGATATAAAAAGATTGAGGGCTTCCCTGGTGGCGCAGTGGTAGAGGGTCCGCCTGCCGATGCAGGGGACACGGGTTCGTGCCCCGTTCCGGGAGGATCCCACGTGCCGCGGAGCGGCTGGGCCGGTGGGCCATGGCTGCTGAGCCTGCGCATCCGGAGCCTGTGCTCCGCAGTGGGAGAGGCCACAACAGTGAGAGGCCCGCGTACCGCAGGAAAAAAAAAAAAAAAGATTGAAAATAAAAGAATGGGAAAAAATACTATGCACACATCAACCTAGAGAAAGTTGCTATAGTATTTTAATGTCAGACAAAATAGTCTTTGAGGGCAGAATTTATTATTAGAGATAAAGATATGATACTGATAAATGATAAAAGTTTTATTTTAGATATAATAATTTAAACTCTGTATATACCTAATGTAACTTCAAAATATTTAGAAGAAAAATTAATACAACTGTAATGGAAATAAATCTATGATCATAGTGGGATATTAAACACACCTGTTTCAGAGGCTGTTATGATAAGCAGACAAAAATTTGTAAAAATAAAGAAAAATTGAACAACAAAGTACTAAACTTGACCTAATGGACGTATATAGAACACTGTACCGAGCAATTGCAGAATCGAAATTCTTTTCAAAAGCACAGGACACATTGGTCAAAATTCACTATGTGCTGGCCACAAGGCAATTCTCAGCAAATTTCAAAATATTGAAATTATACAGACTGTGTTCTCTAACAACAGTGGAATTAAGCTAGAAATCAGTAAAATGAAAATCCTCATGTATCTGGAAATTTAGAAATTTGTTTCCAAATAACTTATGAGTCAAAGCTAGAAAATGTTTTCAGTTGAATGATAGCAAACTACGTATAACTAACGGGATACAGCTGAAGTCATGTTTAGAGGGAGGTTTATATCTTTAAATGCATTTATGTTACAAAAGAAGACTGCTGAAAATCCATGAGCTAGGCTGTGTATTAGGTGATTAGAAGGCTAGCAACACATTAAATTCAAAGAAAACAGAATGAAGGAAATAATGAAGAGCAGAAGTTTTTTGTTGTTGTTGTTGCTGTACATGGGCCTCTCACTGTTGCGGCCTCTCCTGTTGCGGAGCACAGGCTCCGGAAGCGCAGGCTCAGCGGCCATGGCTCACGGGCCCAGCTGCTCTGCGGCATGTGGGCTCTTCCCGGACCGGGGCACCAGCCTGTGTCCCCTGCATCGGCAGGCGGACTCTCAACCACTGCGCCACCAGGGAAGCCCTGAAGAGCAGAATTTAACGAAATGAAAAATATTCATTAGAAAGGATAAACAAAGGCAAAAATGGAGTCTTTGGGGAAAAAAAATTGACAAACCCCAGCAGGAGTAATCAGGAAAAAGTTAGAGAAAGCAAATAATTAATGTTAGGAATGAAAAAGGGACATCATCGAAGATCTTGCAGATGTTAAAAAGAGTAGGCAGGTATTATAAACAACTTTATACAAGTACATTTGAATCTTTAGATGAAGTGGACAAATTCCTAGAAAAACACGACTTAAAGCTGACACAGAAATAGAAATGTAAATTGTCTTTATAACTATTAAAGGTATTGAATCCATAGTTTGAAATCTTCCAACAAGGAAAACTCTAGGCCCAGATGACTTTACCAGTGAATTCTAAGCATTTAAGGAAGAAATAATACCAGTTTTACATAAAATCTTCCAGGAAATAGAGACCCCCCAACTTACCCCCAGCTTCCTAGGAGTAGAGTGGGGCTGGAGGTTTGAGTCATAAAATCTCTTTAACAAGGAGATTCGGGGAGCTTCTGGGTTGGTGAATGCATTAATATGCTGGGAGGGTGGCACACCCAGAGCAGGCATGGATGCTCTACCCCCCGCCCCCCAGTATCTTGCCCTATACATATCTTCCATATGGCGTCTCTTCAGGTGTGAGTGAGGATGTGGAGCAAGGGAATGCTCTGGTGGGAATATTAAATTGGTAACACCACTTTACAAGATATTGTAGCAGCATCTATTAAAGTTGAAGGCATGTATACCCTATGTTTCAGCAATTCTGCTTCTGGGTATATATCTAATAGCTTATGTAAGCAAATGTACTCCAAGAGGCATGCACAAGAATATTACTAGTGTATTATTTGTAACAGCTCAAAAGTGGAAGCAACCCAAGTGTCTCTCAGCAGTAGAATTGATAAATTATAGTATGTTCTTACAAGAGGATGCTGTACATCAGTGAAAATGAACTACTGCTACCTGCTGATTTAAGGATTAATCACAGCCATTAATGCTGCAGGCCAAAAAAGCCAGACATAAAAGAGTACATTCTGTATGATTCCGATTACATCCAGTTCAGAACAGGTAGGACACTAAGGAGTTTAGACTTGCCTGCTTGTGTGTTTAAGCTACGAGCAAGGAAGACGATTACCAGAGAAGTCGGGGTGGTGGGAAGTGGTGGGTAGTGACTGGATGGACCTTGAGAGAGGGAGCTTCTGTAGGGCCGGTAGTGTTGTTTCTTCACCTAGCTGGTGGTTGATTGGGTTCTCAGCTTGTGATAATTGTACATTTTTGTTTCATGGAGTTTATGTGTGCTATTTTGTAATGAAAAAGATTTTTTATGTTGAAGTATAGTTGATTTACAGCATTATATTAGTTTCTGGTGTACAACATGGTGATTCAATATTTTCATAGATTATACTCCATTTAAAGTCATTATATTCCCTGTGCTGTACTGAAAAGGATTTAAAAAAAAAGATATGGAGGAGGTAGTTGGTCAAAGAGGTATGCAAAGGCCCTGTGGCCAGGGGGAGCTTGGCGAAATCAAGAGGCTGAAAGAAAGCTGGTGTGGATAGAGTTAGCAAGAGTTGAGGAGACCTTGATTGTGCCATGAGGCTGGGGAGCTGGGTAGAAGCTCTGTAATAGTGGGATACTATTGCTTTAAGATTTTAGGAAGGAGTGAGACATCTGATCCAGGTTGGAAAGATTTCTCTGGCTGTGTTGTGGCCATCTGAGTGGATGCTGGCTGACACATGTGGTGAGAGATGATGGTAGCCTGGGCCAGGGTTGTGGTAGTGGTGATGGAGAGAATTAGTTGGATTTGACATTGTGAGAACTCGGTGATGGTTTGATGGGGGTGTTGGAGAGGAGGGGGAGGGGAAGGAGGGGGAGGAGGAGGCTCATGGTTCACGTGACTGGCTGGCGAATGGAGCTCTTTCCAAGGAGGAGCTGTGGCTGAGGACCAGTGAGGACCAGCTCTGGGGATTCTGCTCTCACTGAGCTCTGCTGCATGGTGTCCAGGATCCTCTTCTTCTCAACCACACCAACTTCACAGATGAGGGACACAGAGGTAGTTAGGTGGCTTGTGGGTGTGCCCTGAAGCCACCTGGGTCTCATAGATTCCAGATTACACCTCTTCCTGCTGTGTTCTGTCCAGCCCCATAACAGTCATGCGCAAACAGTAGGAATGGTTCCTCAGAGCCTGAGAGGGAGAATAGTGGATAGTGGAAGGGGGTCTGGGCAGATCTGGGGCCACTGGCTTTTAGGAAGTGAGTAGAGGAGGAGGGCCAGTCTGAGAAGGAAGTAGGAGAGCTGGGCGAGGGCTGGGGAAGAAAGTCAGTCACTGATTTCAGCACCTGGAGGTCCACCGGCACTAGTTTTATTGTTACTTCGGTGTTTCCTTCTGGACTATTTTTCTGGATATGTTTAATTTAGTTGAAATGAAACTATATGTAAGTTTTCACTTTAATGTTATGAGCATTTCTCCATGTTATTACAATCTCTTTTTTCTTATCCTTTGTAATGGTTGTACCACATATTCTGTGAAGAATACCTTTGCAAGGAAGGCTCTTCAATTTTTTATTGTGAAAAATTGAAAAGGTACCTAATATACTTACTATCAAGATTCAGCAATTGGTAACATATTGCCAAATATGCTTTATCTATATGTATTAAATAGAAATAAATGATTTACTAAACCATTTGTAGGCATCATGACAGTCTATCCCTAAAGAGCTCAGTGTGTATCTTCTAAAAATGACATTTCCTGTATGGTCCATTTTTACACCTAAACTCCTACAAATAAGTACTCCTAAAAATAAGGACATTTTCTATATACCATTATTATTCCTAAGATATTAATTGTAATTTTCTAATATCTATATCCTTTTTAGTTTTCCCCAGTTGAACCCAAAATGCCTTTTATAGCCTCCCTTTTGGGAACCATGTACCAATCAAAATTCATGCATTGGTTGTATCTCTTTAGTCTCTTAACCTAGGACAGCTGCCCTCAGCAACCTTCGCCCTCTCTCCCCTCCCCTCCCCTCCCCTCCCCGACATTGACTTTTGGAATAGACAAGGGCAGTTGTCTTGTAAAATCTGTTTCTGGATTTGTCTGATTGTTTCCTCATGGTTTCTTTTGCATCGTTCTTTTATACTCTGTATTTGCTATAAGCTGGAAGAGAGGTTTGAAGACTCAGTTATATTCAGGTTGATGTTTTGGGCAAATCTCCTAGGTGTGCGATGTTCCATGTCCTGTCAGGCAGGCAGTCTCCTCTGCTGTGTCCTCATTTGGTTTATGTGGAGAAGCTAGATATTTCTACTGGAAATGTGGATTTCCTTCTTTGAGATTAGGAAGTAATCTGTGAGGTGATTCCTAGATACCCTGCAAATAATCCTTTTTACCAAATGATTTTCAGCATTTATACATAATTAACTGGCCTGAGTCAGTTTTATTAACAGAGCTTGAGAGTTTGAAAAATGGACCTACCCCCTCCCTCAGCTTTCTGTCGTTTCTTCCACAATTATCTGTTGGTATTTGGTAAATTTTTCCCAGTTCAGCTGGGGAACGACTACATTTCTTACTACCAAAGGCAGGGTAATTGCTGGATTCTTTCTGTTTAATTACCAATTTTCAAAGTGAGGGTTTGGTAGAATAGTCGTCCCTAGTGGAGGCAAATGGTTTTGTTTTGTTTCTCTCTCTGTCTCTCTGCTGGGGGAGGGGGGGTTATCACTATGGATTCATGACTTTTTATTCAGTTTTGTAATTAGTTATAGTCATTCTTTTTCATGCTCAGATTGTCCCCATTTTCCCAGGAGAGCCCCTTCAAGCTGGCTCTTTGGTCTTTGAGAGCTTGCTTGCTGTGTCACGATCTGTCTTTTAATCTTCAGGATGGAGCCCAGAGGTCGGGTTGCAGGGCAGAGGGGATGGCCCCTGTGTGATGCTGTCCTTCTCTCTCCTGTGCCTGGGACAGACAGTGCCCAGTGATTTCAGCACATCAGCCTGGCAGCTCTTTGCTTTCCTTTTTGGGGCAGTATTAATAAATGAGGTGGAAAGCTTTTGTCTTCTCTACCTCTGATTATTGCATCTCCATTTATTTTGTGTTCCTTTTGGGTGGTTCTTATTATTTGTAGGTTAGATAATCTGTCCCTTCATCACTCTGTCCATGAGCTTTTCTCTCAGTCTTTTCTCCTCTCCACTGTATCCAGTAGCATTCTGTGGGCACCTGTTTTGTCCTGTGCACCATCAATGACATTTTCAGCAGTGTGCATTTCCCCTGTAGCCCCTTCCATGTGGATTTTAATTCTGCTGTAGTGTGATTATTTTTGCTTCCTATCCTAATCATGGCCTGTATCTTAGCTTGTTGTCTTTCAATTTCATATTGTTCACATTGGTGCTCCCTGTTCTTCAAAAAAAATTTAACTTTAATTTTTTAGTAGAGGCAGTGTCCTCCTGTAATCTTTTACAGGAAGCACATATTTTCTAAAAAGGTCTTCCGTTTTCTGTAATAATTCATTTCAGATTTATGTATGTGCTTTATCGTATATCTTCAAACTCCCACCTCCACTTTTTTGTTTTTGTTTTGATTTATTGATCCTTGAATGGTATTTTCTGGTCTGTGGGTTTGAACTGCTGTTAGCTGTGTGCTTGGCTCTGGAAGAAATGTGAGTCCCATATGAGACTGGGCCCAGGTCCAGTGACTCTCCCCGCCATCTTGGTCTGAGTAGTGCGAGGTTTTGGGTCACCTGCCACCCATTTCTGGCTGGCTGTGTTCTTCTGCATCTGAAGGTGAGGGTGCCTGGTTTGTGGTGGTTTTCCTGGGCCTGGCTCCTCAGGCTCCAGGATGAGCAGTGCTTTGTCCTTGGGGTAAGATGGAAGAGGGTCACTCTTCCATCACCACTTTCACTTCCAGAACTTCTTTATCCCCCACATTGAAACCCCTTCCGCATTTGGAAGTCATTCCCCACTCCCTCTTCTTCCTCAGCCCCTGGCAGCCACTACCCTGCTTTCCATCTCTGTGGGTTTGCCTGTTCTGGATATTTCACGTAAATGGAATCATAAAATATGTGTGTGGCCTTTTGTGTCTGGCATCTTTCCCTTAGCATAATGTTTCAGGGTTCATCCATGTTGTAGCGTGTGTCAGTACTTCATTCCTTTTTATGGCTGAGTAACATTCATTGTATGAAATAATACTCCATTTGTTTTATCTATTTATCTGTTGATGTATATTTGAATTGCTTCTACCCTTTGGCTACTGTGAGTAGAGCTGCTAGGAATACTGTTTGAATGTCTGTCTTCAGTTCTTTTGGGTGTATACCTAGGGAGTGGAATTGCTGGGTAATTATGTGTTCATCTTAGTTAGGAATTTCCAAACTTTTTCACAATGGCTGCAGCATTGTACATTTCCAACAGCAGTGTTTGAGGGTTCCAATTTCTTCACACTTGTCAACACTTGTTATTTTCTGCCCTTTCTTCCTTCCCTTCTCTCTCTCTCTCTCTTTTTTTTTTTTTATTACAGACATCCTGAAGGGTGTGAAGTGGTATCTCATGGTATTGATTTGCATTTCCTTAATGACTAATGGTGTTGAGCATCTTTTCATGTGCTTATTGGCCATCTATATATCTTATTTGGAGAAATGTCTATTCCAGTCCTTTGCCCATTTTAAAATTGGGTTATTTTGTTGTTGTTGAGCTGTAAGAGTTCTTTATATATTTTGGATAATAGACAGTTATCAGATATATGATTTGCAAATATTTTCTCCCTTTCTGTGGGTTGTCTTTTCACTCTATTAATTTTTTAAAAATTTTATTGAAGTATAGTTGATTTATAATGTTGTGTTAGTTTCTGGTGTAAAGCAAAGTGATTCATACACACACACACACACACACACACACACACACACACACACACTTTTTCAGATTCTTTTCCATTATAGGTTATTACAAGGTATTGAATATAGTTCCCTGTGCTATGCAGTAGGTCCTTGTTGTTTATCTGTTATATATATATATAGCAGTGTGTATCTGTTAATCCCAAGCTCCTAATTCCCTCCTCCCTTCCCCTTTGGTAACCATAAGTTTGTTGTCTGTTTCTGTTTTGTAAATAAGTTCATTTGTATCATTTTTTTAGATTCCACATATAAATTATATCATATGATATTGGTCTTTCTCTCTCTGACTTACTTCACTTAGTATGATACTCTCTAGGTCCACCCCTGTTGCTGCCAATGACATTATTTCATTCTTTTTTTATGGCTGAGTAATATTCCAGTGTGTTTGTGTGTGTGTGTATGTATATACCACATCTTTTTTTTTCTTTTTTCATTTATTTATTTTGAATCCCTGAAGACTACAAATCATATTGACCGCATTGAATTTCAGTGGAATTCGCCCTGACCTTCAAGAGTAGGCCTTTCAAAGTTATAGTGTTAAAGAGAGAAAAAAATATAGTGAAAGTATTTTTTTTTATTTTATTTATTTTTTTAAATAGCAGGTTCTTATTATCCATTTTATCCATTCATCTGCTGATGGACACTTAGGTTGCTTCCATGTCTTGGCTATTGTAAATGGTGCTGCTGTGAACACTGGGGTGCATTATCTTTTCGAATTAGAGTTTTCTCTGGTTATTTGCCCAGGAGTGGGATTGCTGAATCATATGGTAACTCTATTTTCAGTTTTTTAAGGAACCTCCATACTGTTCTCCATAGTGGCTGCACCAATTTGCATCCCCACCAACAGTGTAGGAGCGTTCCCTTTTCTGCACACCCTCTCCAGCATTTATTATTTGTAGACCTTTTAATGATGGCCATTCTGATTGGTGTGAGGTGGTACCTCATTATAGCTTTGATTTGCATTTCTTTAATAATTAGCGATGTTTTATTTTATTTTACTTTTTATTTTTTTCCTTGGTCACACCATGCAGCTTGTGGGATCTTAGTTCCCCAACCAGGGATTGAACCTGGGCCCTCAGCAATGAACGCATGGAGTCCAAACTACTGGACCACTAGGGAATTCCTAGTAATTAGCAATGTTGAGCATCTTTTCATGTGCCTGTTGGCCATCTGTATGTCTTCTTTGGAGAAATGTCTACTTAGGTCTTCTGCCCACTTTTTGATTGCGTTGTTTGTTTTTCTGATATTGAACTGTATGAGCTGTTTGTATATTTTGGAAATTAAGCCCTTTTTGGTCACACTGTTTTCAAATACTTTCTCCCATTCTATAGGTCATCTTTTTGTTTTCTTTATGGTTTTGTTTGCTGTGCAAAAGTTTGTAAGTTTGATTGGGTCCCATTCATTTATTTTTGCTTTTACTTCTTTTGCCTTGGGAGACTGACCTAAGAAGACATTGCTATGATTTATGTCAGAGAATGTTTTACCTGTGTTCTCTTCTAGGAGTTTTATGTTCTCTTCTAGGAGTTTTATGGTGTCATGTCTTATATTTAAGTCTTTAAGCCATTTTGAGTTTATTTTTGTGTATGGTGTGAGGGAGTGTTCTAACTTCGTTGATTTACATGCAGCTGTCTAGCTTTCCCAACACCACTTGGTGAAGAGACTGTCTTTTCTCCATGGTATATTCTTGCCTCCTTTATTGAAGATTAATTGACTGTAAGTGTGTGAGTTTATTTCTGGGCTCTCTGTTCTGTTCCATTGATCCATGTCTGTTTTTGTGCCAGTACCATGCTGTTTTGATTAATGTAGCTTTGTAGTATTGTCGGAAGTCTGGGAGGGTTATGCCTCCAGCTTTGTTCTTTTTCCTTATGATAGCTTTGGCAATTCTGGGTCTTTTGTGGTTCCACATACATTTTATGATTATTTGTTATAGTTCTGTGAAAAATGTCACAGGTAATTTGATAGGGCTAACATGAAATCTGTAGATTGCTTTCGGTAGTGTGGCTGTTTTAACAATATTAATTTTTCCAATCCATGAGCATGGGATACCTTTCCATTTCTTTGAATCATCTTCAGTTTCCTTTATCAGTGTTTTATAGTTCTCAGCATATGTGTCTTTCACCTCCTTAGTGAGGTTTATTCCTAAGTATTTTATTTATTTATTTTTTGATGTGATTTTAAAAAGGATTTTTTTTTTACTTTCTCTTTCTGATATTTCATTATTAGTGTAAAGAAATGCAGCTGATTTCTGTGTGTTAATTTTGTATACTGCTGCCTTGCTGAATTCATTTAATCAGTTCTAATAGTTTCTGTGTGGTGTCTTTAGGATTTTCTATATGTAGTATCAGGTCATCTGCAAATGATGACAGTTTTACCTCTTCCCTTCCAATTAGATACCTTTTATTTCTTTTTCTTATCTGATTGCTGTGGCTAGGACTTCCAGTACTATGTTCAATAGAAGTGGTGGGAAGACTCAGTTTTTCACCATTGAGTACTGTGTTGGCTGTGGGTTTGTTGTAAATGGCTTTTATTATGTTGAGATATGTTCCCTCTATGCCCACTTTGGTGAGAATTTTTTTTTATCATGAATGGATGTTGAATTTTATCACGTGCTTTTTCTGCATCTGTTGAGATGATCATGTGGGTTTTGTCTTTTCCTTTGTTGATGTAGTGTATCACATTGATTGATATGTGTATATTGAACCATCCTTGTGAACCTGGGATGAATCCAGCTTGATCAGGATGTAGGATCCTTTTTATGTGTTGTTGGATTCAGTTGCTAATATTTTGTTGAGGATTTTGTCTTTTCACTCTTGATGGTGTCCTTTTATGCGTAAAAGTTTAATTTTGATGGTCTAGTTTATTTTTTCTTATTTTGCTGGTGCTTTTGGTATCATATTTAAGAAACCATTGCCAAATCCAAGGTCAAGAATACGTACGCCTAAGTTTTCTTCTAGAAATTTTATAGTTTTAGCTATTATGTTTAGTCTTTGATCCATTTTGAGTTAATTTTTCCATATGGTGTGAGGTAGGGGTCCACCTTCATTCTTTTGCATGTGAGTATCCAGTTGTCCCAGCACCGCTGGTTGAAGAGGGCCTCTTTTTTTCAACTGGATTCTGCTTCTGAAGCTCTATACCTTCTAATACATAAAACTAGCTAATGAACTTTTTAGGATTGGTTGGTAGTCTTGACCATTTTTTTAAAAAAATTATTGTTTATTTATTTATTTTGGCTGTGCTGGATCTTTGTGTGGCATGCGGGGTCTTTTAGTTGTGGCATGCGGGATCTTTTAGTTGTGGCATGCGGACTCTTAGTTGCGGCATGCATGTGGGATCTGGTTCCCCAACTAGGGATCGAATCCAGGCCCCCTGCATTGGGAGCGCAGAGTGTTACCCACTGGACCACCAGGGAAGTCCCAGCCATTTTGGATTGGTCTCAGTAAAGTGGTTCTTAGTAGAATTATTGTTATGGATGATTATAATACATTTACACATTTAAAGGGTTTAAAAGGAAATATCTGCATTTCAGAATTTTTACTGCCATAGAACTCTTCTCCATTTCACGTTTGAGAGTGAATTCAGTTCTTTCTGTGGTTTGGGAAGATGTGAAATAAATACTCACCTCCTTAAATCCAATCCCATTTGATAGTTTTTGTATTTGAACTCTTTGATAAAGATGGACTAGTACTCAGAAGCGAGTGAAAAGGAAGTCTGGGAAATTGTTCTTTATCGCCATTCTCTCTGTGGTGGCTCAAAGTTTTCACGTACTTTAAGAGGACCCAGGTTTGTCAAGACTGAGGTGTGAGTCTAATCGTTTAAGTGGTTTTTTACAGTCTACTTGTAATATGTTCTGTGTGTCTTTTTGTATTTAACCAGTATTGTGTATGAGCTGGGATTTTGCTGTTTATAGGAACCTTGTAGCTGCTTTGCCCTCTGGCAGCACATATGGGTATAACCACTTGGGGAAGCGATTTGGTGACACAGTGAAAAACTCCAAGAAACTGTAAACTCTTGCCCCAGTAATTCCACTGGTGGGACCCTACCTTGAAGAACTAATCTTAAATATGAAAAAGCATCATGGGCAACATGTTTATTGCACCATTAAATATAAAAAGTTGCAAACCCGTAAACACTTCAGGTTAACAACTCAGTGAGTTAATGACATTAGCTGACACCTGTTTGGTGCTGGTCCTACACTGAGTACCGTGCGTGGGTGGTCTTACGAACTTCACAACTGCATGAAGGTTGCCGTGGAGGGGCTGAGGCACCCAGCAGCACGAGGCCACACAGCCGGGAAGTGGCAGAGCAAGGAGCTGCCCTTGGCCTCATCAGCCATTCAGGTGATGAAGGAAAACAGTACTTTGGACAGTACTTTGTGATGTCGGGAAATCAGAGCGGCAGTGTGTATAGACGTTCAGCTGTGTGCCAAGGAGGTGAGAGTTTCCAAACTGATGTCAGGGATCGTGCTGGTGGTGCAGTTGGGATTATTTTTATTTCTTTTCTGCATTTTCTAAAATGAGCATTATTATTTTATACTAAAGAAAACAAAAAAGCATAACATGTTACCCTTCAATTGAAGATTCCTTACAGTAAGAGCGTCTGTCTTGCCACGGATGCTGTGTGTTAGTAGAAGATGGAGATGAGTCTGCCCTCAGTTGCTTCTCTGGAATGTCCTAAGACACAGCTGAACAGTTTGAACTGTTGGGTCAAACAGATTACATTTAAGGAGCCAGATTTGTGAAAACATAGGATTTAAATTTCATAGTATCCTAATAAATGTGTATATTATGTGGAACATTTTAGTTATGTTCCCATTTGTTTAAACTTTTAATTCCTGTGTTGAAAATAAATCCAAACTTATGTAAGCAGAGAGTTCAAGGTCTTGGTGTAAATGAGGTACAGTTTAGCTTGGTTGAGACAGTTTGATATATGAAGCACTCAGTTTCTTAGATTTGTTCATAATTATGTCAGCGTCCTTAAGCATCTAAATAAATGAAGTAGAAGTAGGCTGTAGAGAAACAAAACATAAAATAAAAGCAGATCTGGTCACAATGTATCGTTTGGAAAAGCAGGTTATTAAATAATCTGTATATTATATAACCCCACTTTTCTGTTTTATTTATATACTGAAAACACACTGGAGGGATATTATCTCAGGATGTTAGTGTCAGGTGTTAGCAGTGGCTGGACTCTTGAGTGTTCTCAAGTAAAGAAAAAGTAACCTCCAGGAAGCCCGTTAGCCCCGAGTTGGGCTGTGTAACGCTAGACTTTATTTCCACCTAATGTCTGAAAATGGGTGAGGGAACAGCGGGTTGAGCGTGTGCCCAGGGAAGAGGAATTTGAGTAATGATGGTTAAGGTACTGTCTTACATTTGTGTCTAAGCCCTTTGCAGTGTCTAAGCTGTTTTCTCAGGCATTTTCCGCTCTGTATAGCACCTTCTGGCGGGGATTGAATGATCAGGAAACTGCGGTAAGGCAGTGGCTGGCTTTAGCCTAAGAGGTAGCAGCTTCAGGCCTTGCGTTCAAGCCTCTGTTGTGTTTTGTTCACATCTGTGTTTCCAGAGCACCCTGTCTGTACCCCTGTAATGGAAATTTCCAAACATACACAAAAGTAGGGAGAGGAGTTTAATTAATCACCAGTCCAAACAGTTGTCAGCCTTGCACCTTTTTTGTGTCATCTATCCCCAGCCCTGAGCCCTGCTTTTTTCTGAGTATTTAAAAAGCAAATTCTAAGGGTCCCTTTTACTTTGTAAAAGTATCCCTCTACCAGCATGAAGTTTCCTTAAGGGTCAAGGGTCCTGTCTTTTTCATCATCATATTCCTAGCAGTGCTTGCACTAAGTGTTCAGTAAATATTTGTTGGAACAAAGTGTGCATTTCATTCCACAGGTCCGTGGGGAGATTGATTTTACTGTCTAGGCTCACAGAGGCCGGGTGAGTCTTTGGTGCCTTAACTGAGCCTCTGCGTGTGTTCAGAGGCCAACCTTGTGGGTAGGGGAGATGGCTGTGCCTTGAGACATGCACGTCTGTCCATGTGCTCACCCTGGAAGAGTGGGTTCCTTTCACTCAATATGGAAGTGTGGAGAGAGTTGGAATCAGACACACCTGGGTTTGAAGCCCCATCTCTGACCCTTCTCTGCAGACATAGGTCCTCTCTGGACCTCAGTTTCTTTGTAAGTGAAAGGGTGTAGTAACTCTTCACAGGGTGGTGAAGACTGGATGAAATACTGATGAGAACTAAGTTCCTGGCACAGAGCAGGCACGGCATGGGTACCGACGCCGTCTTCTCCTTGCCTGTCTCTGTGAAGTGGGAATGTTGGCAGTGCCCCCCTTAGGAGGTGGTTGTGCGGATGAAGTGGGGCCGGCCTTGGAAAGCCGTGGGGGTGGGCCAGTGTTAGTGCCCCTAGGTGCTGCTGCCCTGCAGGGGCTGCCCTCCTGTGCAAGTCCTTTTTAAGATGATGTACCTTCCTCCCCTGTCTGCTCTGTTCTGTCCTTCTCTTTCCCCATAGGTAACCATTTTTATTATTTTATTATTTTGGTTTATTCTTTCATTGTTTCTGTTTGAAAATTTAAAAATAATATATGCACCTATTTGCTTTTAATTTTATTTCTGTCTATACACACACACACAAATATCCTTTTTACGCAAAAGGTAGCATACTCCTTACATGTTCTGAACCTTTCTTTTTTCACTTAATATAATCTGGAGATCATTCCATAGCTGTATAAAGATCTTCCTCATTCCTTTTACAATGGTGTAGTATTCTGTTTCCTGAATGTACCATAGTTTATTCAACCATTTGGATTATTTTCAGTCTTTTGCTATAATATTTGGTAGCAAATATCCTTGCACAAACCTCATTTTATATTTTTACTAGAGTGTCTGTGGGATAGTTTCCTTGGAGTGGGCTTACTGGATCAGAGGGTAGATGCACGTCTGATTTGCTGGGTTTTGCCAGATTCTGGTCCTCAAGGTTTACCTCATCCTGCAGTCGGACCAGCCTGTTTCTTCACAGTCTCGCCCAGAGTGTGTTGGCTTTTTTTTTTGTTGTCAATCTGATAGTGAGAATAGTAGTTTAGTTTAGTTTCAATTTGTTTTTCTCTCATTATGAGCTAGGTCGAGCATCTTTTCATGTATTTAAGGGCCATTTAAATTTTTTTTTTGTGAAATGTACTATTTTAATTTTTTTGTGAAATGGCTGTTCATATTTTTTGCCCATTTTTCTATCAGGTTGTTAGTTCTCAATTTTTAAGAACCTTTTTATAGATTAGGGATATTAGCCCTTTATGATATTTTGCAGAAAGTTTCCTCAGAATTCTCAGTGCTGGGCACTGGGTAATTAAGATGAATAAGATCAATAAGACAGCCATAGCCCTTGGGCCTCTCTTGATCTGGCGAGGGACACAGCCTCATGATGGAGGGTCATAGACTTGCCAACAGATAATTTTGGCCTGACTAGGTTCTAGGTTTGAATTTCAGGTCTTCCATTTACTAGCTATGTGGCCTTGAGTGAGTTACTTAATTCTTCTGACTCTCAGTTTCCTAGTCTATAAAATGGGAATATTACTACATGCCTCCAAAGTCGGCGTGAGGATTAAAAGGTGAAAATGGCTTGTATGTTATGTGGTAGATACGGTGGGCACTCACTTAGTAAGAGTTTAAAATAATCTATTGGTCTTGGGTATGCTGTACATGCCTGTGTTTTGTGAGCAAATTATTTTCTGGTTGTTTCCTGTTTATTTATTACGGTATTCCTAAACCTTAGAAGGAGGTTTGAGATAAGAGTAAGGAGGCCTGACATTTCTTTTGTGGTCTGTTGTTAGCTGTTTAACCTTGGACAAATTACTCAGTGACCAGTTTTCTTATTTGTCACTCAGAATATTAGTGTCTGTCTCATAGACCATAACTGTTTGTTCTCTTAAGAAGGCAAATAGATATAAAAATGCTCATGAAAATTTCAAGTGATGTGCAAATTTAAAGTAACACTTTTTTTTTTTAAGTTTATTTTTCCTGCGTTGGGTCTTTGTTGCTGCATGCGGGCTTTCTCTAGTTCTGGCGAGTGGGGGGCTACTCTTCGTTGCGGTGCGCTGGCTTCACATCGTGGTGGCTTCTCTTGTTGCGGAGCACGGGTTCTAGGTTCGCGGGCTTCGGTAGTTGTGGCACACGGGCTTCAGTAGTTGCAGCATGTGGGCTCTAGAGCGCAGGCTCAGTAGTTGTGGCGCACGGGCTTAGCTGCTCCGTGGCATGTGGGATCTTCCAGGACCAGGGCTTGAACCCGTGTCCCCTGCACATTGGCAGGTGGATTCTTAACCACAGCGCCACCAGGGAAGCCCCTCTCTTCTGTTTCTTTATAAGGTGTCTGATGGCCAGAGTTTCTCAGTGGGAATTAAGTTGGTTTCAGCAATCTTATAGTTTATGTTTAGTATTTTAAAAATCCTATTTAAGAAATTTTTTCCAGTTCTAAGGTCATAAAGAAATTATCCTATATTGTCTACTGAAGCTTTTAAAGTTTCTCCTTTTGCACTGAATCTGTAGGCCACCTGGAAGTGATTCCTGTGTGGTGTGTGGGGTACGGGACCAATGCACCTTTCCCCTTAGATGACCTGATGTGTCAGCTCCACCGACTAGTCCCTCTCTCCTCCAGCCTGCTGTCACACATCACGCTTTCAAACCTGTGAGCATCTGTTTCTGGGCTTGGATCCCCAAGTTCTACTTCTAGTACTTTGCTCTAAGGAGTAGCTCAGGACATGTGGGGATATTCCATTATAGCACTAATCTTTGAAGCTTGTTGATAATATTGAGCAGGAAGCGTTCTAAATGTTCCAGCAGTGGGAGTGTGTTGAATGATACACGCACATCACTACAGTGAAATACTCTGTAGCAGACAAAAATATATTTACTAATATGGAAGGCTGTTGACAACACATTAGGACAGAAGGAATAGGAAGTTCATGTACAGTATAATTCCAAGTTCATAAAAAGTTAAGAAACATGCAAATTAAAAAAACAACCTACCATCTTTGCTTCCTCCTCCCATCCGGGTCACATTCATTGCCCTTTGATCTGGCTTTGCCCTGGGTCAGGTCGAGAGTCTGCTCTGGTGGCGGGTCCTCAGTGACTCCTCACAGACCTCTCGTCTGGCTTCTCCTGGGCCCCACTGATGACCTCACCCGTGCACTCGACCTCAGCCCTTAGCAGATGTCATCCACGATGACTTCTCGGTGCTTTCTCATCTGCTCCCCTGGTTTTGTGCCACTTCCTTCTTGTCTTCCGTTTTGGACTCCCACCTCCTCTCTGCACCTGATGTTCGTGTCCTGGGGTTCCCAGTTCCTTGAGCCTCTTCTCATTCCATTCCTTCCCCATAAGGGACTTCATTGAGGTGTCTCCCCCTTAAACTTTATCTTGTGCCCCAACCGCATTATCTGCTGCTGGCCCTCCACTCAGCTCCCCCAGGCGTCTCCGGCGTCCTGAGTCAGCACGTCTAAAACGAAGGCCACATCCTCCCCCAGGAGACCCCTTGGGATCATCCCCTTCACCCCGTCTATGGTTTGTCTTCTTTCAAATGCTCTCATGCCTGTGACTGTGCCTCATCCTCCCAGGTGCTCCTGTCGGTTGCCGTCTTATAAGAGTTTCTGGAGTGTCCTGCCTGCCTCCTCATTTCATCCCCACTCCCTCTTCTCCACATTGTGGCCAAAATCATCTTTCTTTTTTTTTTTTTTTCAAAATCATCTTTCTTAAGTAAAATGTACATCCTGAGATACCGCCCCCTGATTTGGGGGCCCTGTGACTGGGAGGTCTGGCTGTCAGTGATCTGGGCCCTTTGCCCACCTTCCCAGCCCTCTTGGGCTCTGCCTGCAGCCTGTAGGAGGCTGTGGACCTCTCTGCCTGGCCTGCTCAGACCCCTGCTCATCTTCTAAGACCTGTTCTGGGAAGCCTTCCCTTGTGGGGGAATTGTTCCCTCCCTGGCGTCCTGTGTCCTCTGTCCTCCTCTGGTCTGAGCTGTCCCTGGAGCCCTCTGAGCCACTGCTGCTGCCTGTCTGGGGAGGGCACAAAGGGAGGGTGAGAGCAGGAGCTCCCACTGCCTTTGCAGAGAGGGGTCATCCTCCCCCGTGACTGGTGAACAGGGCCCCAAGGCAGGCCTGACCTCGGCTTCTCTGCCCACTGGTTTGCAGGCTTTGGAAGGGCCTTTCCGGAGCTGCCTTACTCCGTTCTTTGCTCCTGAGCAGGATGACTAGGATGCGAGCTTCGCCTGTGGCAGGTGCCTGGGCCGCCTCACCTGTGGCTTGGGCGTGTCTCTGTCAGTCAGTGGGCGGCTTTGGCTCAGGCTGAATACCCTGCCGTCTTCCATCCCGCAGCCCAGCTTGGGATTTGCATCCTCTCCGTTTGGAGGGGGGCCACATGCTCCACTTCCCACTTACTTGCCGCTCGGATTCTCAGTGCCTGTGTGTGTTGCAAATCTGTCCTTTGTCCCTGATGGTAATGAAGGTGCCCCGGATGGCTTGAAGGACAGAGTTGGCCCTGTTGTTTGTGCAAAGAACTTGACAAAATGATTCTAAGAGCCTGGCTGACCAGCATAAGCGACCAGCCCCTCTTGGGTCTGGGTTTGGGCTTCTGGTTCTCTGCTCCGGTGGGTGTGAGGAGGAGCCCTGCCAGCTGAGCAGTTTCCTGTGGGTGCTGCTTACAGGCTGCCAAATGCAAAGCACAGCAGATTAGTCAGGGGTGTTCTTTTCTTGACCACTTTTAGTGCATTGCTTTTGACTGAGTGTTAAAAATATTCTGCAGCATATCTATAGTCTTCCACTAGCAGTGAATAGGAGAAGAAATGCAGTTTCTGAGAAAGCTTCAAAGAAATACTGGTCTTTATCTTTTCCCCAGCCTTTTCCGCTGAAACCCACCAGAGTCTTTTTCTGAGCACTGTTGTTCTATAAATAGAACAGCAGCTCTCCTTGGGTAGCCCAAGATCACAGCTCTCATCCGCTCTCTGAAAGATTTGTGTGTGTGTGTGTGTGTGTGTGTGTGTGTGAGAGTGGATTTTGGTTTAATTCTGCTTTTCTTTTATGTGTGACATGTGTAGCGGGAGATGCAAGAAAAATACTCTAGCATTTATCCTTTAAAGATAACTTCTTATAACTTTTCTGGGTCTGGGCTTGTTGGTTTTGGTGCCTTTTTTTTCCTATTTTCCTTTAATTTGCATTTGGGAAAGAGGTGGAAGTGATGACTTCTTCTGCAGAGGTAAGGAAGACGTTTGGGGGTGAGGAGAGGTGACTTGGTCTGTGAGCGGGTCCGGCGGGGTCCAGAGGAAAGGCTCTCCTGGAGAGCTGAGCAGGCGTCTTGTGTGTGCTCCGTTGGGCAGTCAGCTGTCCTGTCTTTGAAGAGCACATTGAAATAGCATCACCATGTGCACTTGGGTCTGAAAAGAATCTTAGGAAACAACCTAGCAGTCCTTCTGTATTGCAGGAGCTCCTGGGACCAGAGGTTGGGACTTTCTCTCTGCCTTGGATCGGCACATATCTCTTACCTTGATCTTGGGTGATGTGTTCCTCTCTCCTTAATTACCTGGAAGAACAGTGGGTGGCCTCCTCAGAAGTAAAGGTGAAGGTGCATGCCACAGAATGAGTAGGGCGGTTCCTCACTAGTCCGTCTGTTCCCCCCCCCCCCGCCAGAGTTGATTCTCTAGGGAATTGGAAATGGTTGCTCTTTGTGCTGCTGGGCCAGCCCTGACTGCACAAATTCCATCAGACCCAGCATGGGGTCGCAAGCTGGCATGTGCCGCCCACTGTGCCCAGGAAGCTCCAAGAGGACATTGTGTGGCAGGGATAAGGGGAGGAGCAGTGCTGCCGGCCTCCCAGGACACCTGGAGCATGGGCTGTCACGGGGGGGTCCTGGTCCACAGCCAGATGCTGGTGGTGTGTGTAGGGGGTTGTCTTCAGCATTCTTCTACGGGGGTATCAGTGCATCGCAGGTTCCACTCCTGCGGAGGGACCAGGCAGCACAGACTTCTGCTCTTGCCTCTGACACATTGGGGTGACGTAGGGTTTCTGTGTCTTGTTTCATCGTATGTCGTCTTAAGTGGCCACAGACGCCCAAGTGCTTTGTACAGCTACTTAAAAAGTTACCTAAAGTGCAGAGCTGTAGGGGATTGGGTAATTAAACAAAAGCTTCTCTGGACCCATGTTCTTGTCCTTGAACAGAACTTTATACATTCTGCCTCCATCGCATGGTGGGCCTCCGTGTAGAATGGACATTTGTTGAGGTGTGTGCAGATGCTGGAAGCCAGGCACTTGTTTCAGGGCACCTTGTTTATTAGTTTTGACTGTGTTAGTGGCTCTGCGTAGTTCAACGCATCTAACAATCAGGTAGGTCCTTGAACTTTTAACTTGTAAGTGGTGTGTAGGGCTCCCTCCTCCCGTTTGGTAAGTGCCCGGGAAGCAGCCTCAGGAGAAGCCATGCCCCCATTCTTGGCTTTAATTGAGCTGAGCTGAGTGGACTGCTGTTCACCTCGTGATTGTCTTTGAACTCCTGCTTGGTGGTGGTTGGTCAGATTTTGGGGGTGGAGGAGTTTTAGTGACTTTGGCAGTGGCTCTTCTCTGTGTTACAGTGTGGGTAGATGCACATGCCCAGCCTGTGAACAGGGGTGAGGGCCCAAGGGGGCAGGCCTGGAACTGCACTGAACCCCATAGCAACCTACATCGACAGTTTTGGCAACAGGATCCTGAGAAATGGCAGGAGGCCAGAGAACACGGAGACGGGGCCAAGAATAGCTGAAAAATACCAAATGCTGAAGTTGGAGAGAGCACTGGCCCGGGGCCACTAATGGTGGTCCTGCGCCCCGCTTCTGCTAACCCCCCCCGCCCCGGGGGCATATGCAGGGCACACCTTGGGCCTCTGACACACTCCCATGCCCCTCCCCCCGCCACTCTGGCACACCATCGCCCCCTGGAGAATTGTGTCACCCTCCCCTGGCTGTGTGCTCAACCTGTCCATAGGTCAGGGTCTGGGGAGAGTGTGAAATAGTTCTGTTAGGCCATCAGCCCATTAGAGACACAAATGCACTGGAGTCAGTGGACAAGCGCATGGCACCGCGAAAACATGCTCATGAATCCGTTTCTGTGCTTTCAGACCGTCATCAAAGAGGGGATGCTGACCAAACAGAACAATTCATTCCAACGATCAAAAAGGAGATACTTTAAGCTTCGAGGGCGAACGCTGTACTATGCAAAAACTGCCAAGGTGAGATGCAGAGGAGGAAACTTAACGAGAGAAAACTATCTGAGGAGCTGCAGGGAGAGACTGGGTTCTGTGTCCTCATCTTGGGAAAAACCTTCGACTCTAGATCTGTTATTTTGAGCAAGTTTTGTAATACTCAAGGGTGCTGGGTTTTATTTGTCTCAAGCATGTTTTATTTCTTATGAACTGATTTTTTATTTCTTATGAATTGATTTTTTTATTCATTTTCTTTAATGTCATGTGTAACCAATGGGGAAAGGAGAAAAGGTCACAGAAGTAACCACATTACCATTAGATATCTTTTTTTTCAGAGAAATCGGGGGTAACTGGCTTAAAAATCTCTTATTACAGCCTAAGTATCTTTTTCTTAAAAACACTTTAGTAAGGTATAATTGGCCTACAAAAAGCTGTACAGATACTTACTGTATACAACTTGATGAGTTTGGAGTTGAGTGTATGTACCTGTGAATCTAACTAAAAGTATTTTTAAAGTGTGTTGGGCTTTTTGGTGTGTGAATAGAAATTGCCTCTGGCTTTCTAGCCATGATCCTTCTTCCCATGTGCCATGTGTGTAAGATTTAAAGCTAGAATCACCAGGCAGATGCCAGTGACAGAGGAGGAGCCACTGAGAGTCCCTGAGTCACTGCCCAGTTTAGACGATTGTGGTGTCACACACTTCAAACACTAGCGTATCTGCAAACCTAGTTTTTGGTGTTCTGAATACCAGTCTTTTTGTATCAGTATTGCAGTCAATACTAATATTTCGGCATTAAAAATAATCTGGAATCTGAATAATTTACATTTTGAGATGTATCCCTAGTGAGTTAGTGCATTAAAATTTGAAATTGAACAGAGTAACTTGTTTAGATAGGGTTCTGACCACATCCTTCATTAAAAAAAGACAAACCCTTACAGTTATTTTAGTTGGAGGGGTGGGGGAGTTACTTAAAAGACTGAATCTCTTTTCTAGCTTATTAGCGTTTCCTCCAGGGGTTTCTGATGGAGTCCTCCTCCTAGAGGGGACGGAAAGGTAAACAGGAGGTGAGGGCTATGAACGGGGGGATTTGGGAGAGAGAGGAGAGGAAAATGGGGAGGAGGGCATCTCAGACCTGGTTCCCAGCCCTTCTTCTGGAGCCTGTCTCTCTCTCCAGGACTAGATTCACTCTGCTCTGCTCCCTTTTTTTCTTTCATGGCTGGGTCCCTTCTATTTAGGTCAGTCTCTCTTCCCCTAGAATTGTTTATTTTAGCCGGGACCTCTCCCCCCAAATGTGCGAGGTGGAGAAACTAAAGTCGGAAGGACAGAGGACCTTCAGTCGGGAACCTGCCCTCTCAGGTGGACTCGTGTGAGGATATATTTTTGGTTCCATTAATGCAATCACTGGGGAACTCCCTGGACTAAAAAAAAGTCTTGAGCTATACCTGTGAGCTCGGTGCTTTGTCAGAGGCAGGTAGGGTGAACTCACTCAGCGTTCATTCAGTTCTCAAGTGCTTGCCTGGGGTCGAGACACCTTACCCCCACTGACTGCAGTCCCTGTGTCTTTCCAGTCGATCATATTTGATGAGGTGGACCTGACAGACGCCAGCGTGGCTGAGTCCAGCACTAAAAATGTCAACAACAGCTTTACGGTAAGTCTTTGGACGCACACCTTTCCTGATTCTTCACCACGTTTGGTTTTCCTGTTTAATTTGAACAAATGTGTGTGAGCAGTTCAGATTTTTCATCCTTTGCTCTCTGATTGGAACAATTCGTGGTAAATTTTGAATTTAAGGTTCAAAATAATGCTATGGTTGGAGAATAACTGAGAATTTTGCACATTAAGCACAAAAGAACAAGAGGGACCAAAGGAATTTTTAAAACATGTTGTAGTTTACATTTACAATTTTGCACAGAGGTTTGTTTTTCATGATTGTTATAGAAAATTTGGAAAATACAGAAAATGTTGAAGCAATTAAAAAACAGCCATCAGGGGACTTCTCTGGTGGCGCAGTGGTTGGGAATCCGCCTGCCAATGCAGGGGACACGGGTTTGATCCCTGGTCCGGGAGGATCCCACATGCCGTGGAGCAACTAAGCTTGTGCAACACAACTACTGAGCCTGCGCTCTAGAGCCCGCGAGCCACAACTGCTGAGGCCTGCGTGTTTAGAGCCCATGCTCTGCAACAAGAGAAGCCACCGCAGTGAGAAGCCTGCACACTGCAACGAAGAGTAGCCCCCGCTCACCGCAACTAGAGAAAGCCTGCGCAGCAACGAAGACGCGACGCCGCCAAAACTAAATAAATTAAATAAATAAATAAATTTATATTTTAAAAAAGCAGCCATCATTCAGCCACCTCAAAACATAGAATGTTGATATTTTTCTTTTTAAAACTCCTCCCCCCCACCACATTTATAGAAATTATGTTGTACTTTCTGCAAAAGTTCTAAATGCATAAAATCGTGTGACCTCAGTACCCAGAGGTAGCCAGCTGCTCACTTTAGAGTGATTATCTTTATGTCTAAATATCTATGTCTTTACCCTCTTTACCCACATATAACATGAGATCGTAGTGATCCTTTTGTTTTACATGTTTAGTTTTATTTTTTTCTCTTGACAGTTTATGGTGGACATTTCCCCATGTTGATTGATCTAAGTGTTCATCACATTTTTTAATAGCTGTACAGCATTTCTTGTATGACTTTACAGTTTTGGCTTCGGGGGCTGACTTTAGAACCTGATGTGTAAGGTATGACTCTAATAGCAGGAATGGAATATTTTAAAATATTTTTCATTGTGTTATTAAGTGAGCTTATCTAGAAATACAGTATGTTCCCTACCTTTTTTCAATTCTTTTATAACTCAGTCAAGGTGGGTAATTTTCTTCATTTTTTTTTTTTTTTTTTGCGGTACGCGGGCCTCTCACTGTTGTGGCCTCTCCCGTTGTGGAGCACAGGCTCCGGACGCGCAGGCTCAGCGGCCATGGCTCACGGGCCTAGCCGCTCTGCGGCACGTGGGATCCTCCCGGACCGGGGCACGAACCCGTGTCCCCTGCATCGGCAGGCGGACTCTCAACCACTGCGCCACCAGGGAAGCCCTCTTCATGTTTAGGATCTAAACATTTTGGGTTAGTATTAGTTTTAGCTACTTTCAGGTTTTTTTTAACTTGTTTATTTATGGATCGATTATGTTGCTGCTCCAAATGGGATTTTCCTTCCTTCATTTAAACTTCTACTTATTTTGTTTTGGTGTAATTAACTGCTCTTGGTTTTACTTTGTGGCTTATCGAATTAGTCAGACTTCCCTGACGGCCTCTTTTATTTTATTCCTCGTTTTATTTGGACTGTTTTTACTTTTTCTGCATTAGTTTTATCATTTACTTACTGGCTGGGGAGACAACTATGGAAGTGGATTATTCTTTGATTTATGGCTTCTAGAGTGTTTAATAGGAGTAGGTATTGAATTTCACTGGATTGTTTTGAACATTAATTTAGATGATCAGTTTGGTTTTAGGTATTTGTACATTTCATAATAATAAATTGTTCCTGGTAATGTTGAATGTTATACCCTAATTTTGGATTTAGAATTTTCTGAAAGCATGTGTGTGCTTTTCTTTGGGTAGGAGGTAGCCTTTGTTGTGTTTTGATTTCGGAGTTAAACTAGCTCCATAAAATCCATTTAGTAACTGTCCATGATTTTTTGTGCTCTGGAACATTTTTATAGCTTTAGAGTTGATTATTTCTTGAAAGTTTGAGAGAATTTACTTTTCAGGGAGGTAATAAGGCTCTGAATAAACCTAAAAGGTTTATTTCAATTTTAAAAAAATATTTATTTATTTATGGCTGCGTCTGGTCTTAGTTGTGGCACGTGGGATCTTTTGTTTTGGAGCGCGGGCTCTTCCTTGCAGCACGCAGGCATCCTCTCTAGATGTGGCGTGTGGGCTTAGTTGCCCCGCAGCATATGGAATCTTACTTCCCTGACCAGGGATCGAACCCACGCCCCCTGCATTGGAAGGCAGATTCTTAACCACTGGACCACCAGGGCAGTCCCTAAAAGGTTTGTTTTTGCTTTTTGATCATAGGAACTTTTTTACTTCTTGAGTCCATTTTTGTATTTACTTTCCCATTTATTCCATACCTTCAAATTTAGTAACATTTATTGTTTGCACTTTATTTTTATTTATTTATTTTTGGCCATGCCGTGTGGCATGCGGGATCCTAGTTCCCTGACCAGGGATTGAACCCACGCCCCCTGCATTGGAAGCACGCAGTCTTAACCACTGGACCACCGGGGAAGTCCTGCACTTTAAACATAAATGTCTCTGGTTAGATCCCCTTTCACATACCTAATTTTACTTGTTTAGCTTTTGTTTTTCTTGTCATATTTCTCTCTTTTTAAAAATTTTATTGAAGTATAGTTGATTTACAATGTTGTGTTAATTTCTTCTGTATAGCAAAGTGATTGTTACACATATATATATTCTTTTTTCATATTCTTTTACATTGTGGTTTATCACAGGATATTGCATATAGTTCCTTGTTCCTATACAATAGGGCCTTGTTGTTTATTCATTCTATATATAATAGTTTGCATCTGCTAATCCCAAACTCCCAACCCTAACCTCCATTCCTCCCCTACCTACTCTCCCCTTGGCAACCACAAGTCTGTTCTGTATCTGTGAGTCTGTTTCTGTTTCATAGATATGTTCATTTGTGTCGTGTTTTAGATTCCACATATAAGTGATGTCGTCTTGTATTTGTCTTTCTCTTTCTGACTTAGTACGATAATCTCTCGGTCCATCCATGTTGCCGCAAATGGCATTATTTCATTCTTTTTTATGGCTGGTTAATATTCCATTGTATATACATATCACATCTTCTTTATCCATTCATCTGTTGATGGACATTTAGGTTGTTTCCATGTCTTGGCTATTGTAAACAATGCTGCTGTGAACACAGGGGTGCATGTATCTTTCAAATTATAGTTTTACCGGGGTTGATGGATTATATGGCAACTCTATTTTTAGTTTTTTGAGGAACGTCTATACTGTTTTCCATAGTGGCTGCACCAATTTATATTCCCACCAACAGTGTAGGAGGGTTCCCTTTTCTTCACACCCTCTCCAGCATTTGTTATTTGTAGACTTTTTAATGATGGCCATTCTGAGCGGTGTGTGGTGGTACCTCATTGTGGTTTTGATTTGCATTTCTCTAGTAATTAGTGGTGTTGAGCATCTTTTCATGTGCCTATTGGCCACCTGTATGTCTTCTTTGGAGAAATGTCTGTTTAGGTCTTCTGCCCATTTTTCGATTGGGTTGCTTGTTTTTTTGTTATTGAGTTGTATGAGCTGTTTGTATATTTTGGAAATTAAGCCCTTATCAGTTGTATCATTTGCAAATATTTTCTTCCAGTCAGTAGGTTGTCTTCTCATTTTGCTTATGGTTTCCTTTGCTGTGAAAAAACTTATAAGTTTGATTACGTCCCATTTGTTTATTTTTGCTTTTATTTCTATTGCCTTGGGAGACTGCCTTGTCATATTTCTTAAACTCTATCATTTTTGTCTTTTAAGAGATCCAGTTCTTAGATTATTGAACAATTCCATTTTTCTATTACCTAATTCACTTTATGCATTTGTATTTATTGTCTTCTGTCTGCTTTTCATAACTTTTTAAAACAACTTATTGATTAGTTCATTTTTATTTTCATATATATAAATAATTAAAAGACATTAGGGACTCAGAATTTAACTGAGTGCATTTCTGTTCACATTCCAACATTCCAAACGTTGTTTTTTCTCGCAGTAGAAAAATGTTAGTTAAGATAAATTACATTTCTGATAAAGTTATTAAAGAAAAATTTAAAGCGTATAGATAAAATAGGAAATTTAAAACCATCCACATTCCTACTACCCAAAGATACCTAATAATATATATTGATTTATGTCGTTCCCACCAAATGTGTTTTATAAAGTATAGTTTTTAACCTCTTTCTTCAGTTAACAATGAGCTTTTTTCTTATAATATCCTTCAAAATCTTGTTTATTCGTGTTGCATAGTATTCCATCATATAAATTTATACATTTAACCAGTTTTTGATAATTAAACATGTTTATATTAATCTATGAAAACTAGAAGGCTTTTGGTATATTATTGCCAACTTGCCTTTAGAACTTGTATGAGTAGGACTTGATGAAGTGGTTTTTTTCTATCCTTTTACAAATACCATGTGTTAAAATTTTAGAACATCTTTGCCGCTTTGATAAAAATGGTAATTTGTTTTATTTCATTGATTATCAAAGTGATGTCAAACATTTCTCACAGTCTGTTGGCCATTTGTATTAATTTCTTTATGAATTGATTTTTCATGTGCTTTTGCATAGTCAGCTCTGTATTTGGGGGTTCAAAATTACTCCTTTCTCTTATTCTATTTATCTACGTAAGTTTGCCCCCATTGGCTATGCTTGTTTCAGTGATCCTTTTTTTTTGTTTTTTTTTTTAAAAACTAGATTTCATACACTAATAATAGGCCAAAATTGTCAGGTTGTCCATTTTTTTGTATAAAATAACACTGTGCTGTACACTTGCACACAGATACTTTTGTATATTTCTGATTATTTCCATAGCCTAAGTTCTTAGAAATGGAATCCCTTTTGAGGTAGAAAGTGTGAACTTTTAAAAGACTTTTGAAAAATAAATGAGGTACTGATACGTGTTACAACTTGGATGGGCCTTGAAAACATGCTGAATGAAAGCCAGACACAAAAGACCACATATTTTATGATCGCATTTATATGAAATGCACAATAGTCAAATCTGTAGAGACAGTAGATTAGTGGTTGCCAGAGGCTGTGGGAAGGAGGAGTGCTAATGGGTACCGGATTTTAGTTGGGGGTTTGTGGCAGAATGTTCTAACATTAGATAGTGGTGATGGTTGCACAACTTTATGAATATGCTAAAAACCACTGAATTGTATACTGTAAAAGGATGAATTGTATGGGAATTATGTCTCCATAAAAAATAGTATGCCACTGTGCTTTGGTACTACATGAGTTATTATGGAGCTTTGTCAGTCTGATTTGAGAATGAACCCTGATTTATATACTGTCTCTATGGGAAAATGTGTGCCAAATAGTTGACTTCCAGATGTCGAGCCAGTTCCTGTGGGGCGGTCATGGGTGGTTTCCCAGCTCTTGGGGCAGAGGCACTGATTCTTTCACATTTATTTTAGATTTTGTTAGTGCTGTAAAAACTGGTTTTTCATCTGAGGATGTGCTGAAAGGACAAGAGAAAGATTAATAATGAGGTTCCCCAGAAATATCCCAAGATAAGGAGACCATTTCTGAGCAATCCGGGATGGCGTCTGGAATTTGGGGATACATGGGGAGTGTTTGGAGCCAGTTGACCGGTGCCCACTTCCCTGAGGCATGCTTCCACAGAGGGTCCGTAGGTTTTGGACTCTCCCATTTCTAACGCCCTGCAGTATTTACTGTCTGAACTCTGAACCTGTCACTTCCCATACAGCAAACTGCAGGAATCTGCATGCAGGTCCTAGGAGGCAGGGCCTGGCCTTGGACTTTGCCAGTGCCTGGCCCATGTGTCCAGGGAAGTGAGTGCAGAATGAATGAATGCATTTGCCCAGAAGCTACTACATTTCCTGGGATATCTCATTTGGTTTTCCAGCTATTCCGGTAGTAATTTCCAAATTCCACAACTTCTATTAAAATTGCATGCCTGATACAAAGAACAAGGCAGTGAAAGTTGCTGTTATCATGAATCAGCCAACAGATGGGAACCTTTTGTAACTGGAAAAGAATGAGTAAATTTGCTCCACATTAGAAAAGACTCCATTTTAATTTCTCCCTAAAATGGCCAAAGAACTGTATCATAAAGAAATAAGGATCTGAGGGACAAGAGACTTCCAAGGGAGATGGGAGGAAATATTTGGGGGAGAGGAGAGATTTTTATACAGGTTTGATGGAAGAAATGGTACGAAGGAGGCTTATGTAACTGGAGACGGGTCTGCTTGTTTTCTGTTCTTTAAGAACAAAGTGAAGGTGGGATGCAGCTAAAGACACAGATGTGCCTTTAGATGAGGTGGAGCTTTGGCCGTGGGAGCTTTCAGAAGATGGGGAGTAGAGCAGACAGAGTCTTCTGCATTCTTACCTTCAAGTGGGGTCTACAAGGTCAAAGAGCATAACAGCAGCATGAAGAGGAAAAGGGGATTTGCCAGCTTCGTGTCCCAGCCTCTGAAATAACATGAAATAGGTTTTTGATAATTAAACATGTTTATATTAATCTATGAAAACTAGAAGGCTTTTGGTATATTATTGCCAACTTGCCTTTAGAACTTGTATGAGTAGGACTTGATGAAGTGGTTTTTTTCTATCCTTTTACAAATACCATGTGTTAAAATTTTAGAACATCTTTGCCGCTTTGATAAAAATGGTAATTTGTTTTATTTCATTGATTATCAAAGTGATGTCAAACATTTCTCACAGTCTGTTGGCCATTTGTATTAATTTCTTTATGAATTGATTTTTCATGTGCTTTTGCATAGTCAGCTCTGTATTTTGGGGGTTCAAAATTACTCCTTTCTCTTATTCTATTTATCTACGTAAGTTTGCCCCCACTGGCTATGCTTGTTTCAGTGATCCTTTTTTTTTGTTTTTTTTTTTAAAAACTAGATTTCATACACTAATAATAGGCCAAAATTGTCAGGTTAAAATACTTCTCATTTTCCCCTTATATTTCTTTTCATGGGATAATTTAAAAATTATTTTCAGCCTTATCAAAAAATTTACAGATTTGTTCTGAACGTATATTTTAACTACCATGACTCTTCAAAGGAGTTTGTCAAAGCAAAGCAGCATTTCTGCTTTACTGAAAGTTTGTATATTCTAAATAATTAAAAAAATCGAACTATGACTTCCAAACTGAAAAGTGCACAGATGTATGTACAGAGCTTGATGTGTAACCGTCACCCAGATCAAGCTGTGGAACATGTCTAGGCCCTGGGAAGCTCCCCTTGCGGTATTGCCCAGTTGTTCCCCCTCTCCGACCCCCGGCCACATGTAACCACCACCCTAACTTCTAATACTGTAGATTCGTGTTGGCTGTTTTAGATATTTGATGTAAATGAGCTCATATTCTTCTGTGTATATTCTTTTGTGTCTGTTTTCTGATCTGTGTGTTTCCTAATTTCATGGCATTTGGGTGATTTTTCTAGTCTTTTTTTTTTTTTTTTGCTGCATTGGGTCTTCGTTGCACGTGGGCTTTTCTCTAGTTGTGGCGAGCACTACCCTTTGTTGCAGTGTGTGGGCTTCTCACAGCGGTGGTTTCTCTTGTTACGGAGCACGGGCTCTAGGCATGCGGGCTTCAGTAGTTGTGGCACGTGGGCTCAGTAGTTGTGGCATGCGGGCTCAGTAGTTGTGGCTCACGGGCTCTAGAGCGCAGGCTTAGTAGTTGTGGCACATGGGCTTAGTTGTTCCGCGGCACGTGGGAACTTCCCGGACCAGGGCTCGAACCCGCGTCCCCTGCATTGGCAGGCGGATTCTTAACCACTGTGCTGCCAGGGAAGTCCGATTTTTCTAGTCTTTACTGTGATCAGAGAACATACTCGGAATGATTTTAGTCCTTTAAAGTTGTTGAGACTTTATGACCCAGTAAGTGGTCACTTTTCATAAATGTTCCATGTGCATTTGAACAGAACTTGGATTCATTAGTTCTTGTAAGTTGATTAGGACAAAAGTTTAATCATTTTTCTCAAATCTTTTATAACCTTCTGACTAGTTTTTCTGTTTGTCCTATTAGTTATTGAGTGAGATTTATTAAAGTCTCCTACTGTGATTGTGGACTTACCTGTTTTTTGTTTTCATTCTGTTAATTTTTACTTTATATATTTGAAGGCTTATTATTAAATGCATACAGATTTAGAATTATTTTATATTCTTACTAGATTGACCCTTTTATTATGAAATAACCTTTTATTTCTCTTAATGTTTTTTGCCTTAAAGTTTACTTTGATGTTACTCTAGCTACAGTAGCTTTATTTTGGTTAGTAATTGTATTGTAAGTAGTGGTATATAATTTTCCATCCTTTTACCTTAAACCTTTTTGTTTATATTTAAGATGTGTCTCTTGTAAGCAGCATAAAGTTGTGTGGTTTTTTTAAACTGTCTATTGGACTGTTTAATTGGATGGTGCCTTTAACTAGATTATGTTTAATCTGTACTTAGTTTTAGATTCTCTTGTATTTGGGTACAAATCCAATACATTATTACTTGTTTTCTCTTAGTCTCACATTTTATATTTTTTTACATCTTTCTTTTTAAAATAGATGAATTATTTCATTTTCTCCTCTCTTTTAGCTTGTTTCATATACATTATTTTAGTGGATATTTTATAGATTGCAAAATATATCCTTGACTTATTAACTTCTACTACAGATTAGTGCTTCTACTACAGATTAGTACTACAGGGATCTTAGAGCATTTAAACTCTCTATGCTCTTCATTGCTATTGAAATTATAATTGAAATTTCAATTAATTTCTGGTACTTAAGAAGGAAACCTCTCAGGACTTCCCTAGTGGCACAGTGGTTAAGAATCCGCCTGCCAATGCAGGGGACACGGGTTCATTCAGTCCCTGGTCTGGGAAGATCCCACATGCCGTGGAGCAACTAAGTCTGTGCGCCACAGCTACTGAGCCTGCACTCTAGAGTCCGCGAGCCACAACTACTGAGCCTGTGTGCCACAACTACTGAAGCCCGTGCTCCGCAACAAGAGGAGCCACTGCAATGAGAAGCCCGCGCCCCACAACGAAGAGTAGACCCTGCTCACTGCAACTAGAGAAAGCCCGCACGTAGCAACGAAGACCCAACACAGCCAAAAATAAATAAATAAAATAAATAAATTAAAAAAAAAAAAGGAAACCTCTCTGTAGTCACCTCTTGCCTTTGTGCTGGTTTGTTATTTACTTTAATTTTACATATATTTGAAACCTCATAAGACATTATTATACAGTTGACAGTCATTTAGATTTCTAGTGAATATTTGCCTTTTCTGTTGCCCTTCATTTCTTTCTGTATTTCTGTGATCTATGGGGTAATATTCTTTCTGTGAAAAATTCTCTTTAATTTCTTTAGTGTTGGTTTCTACTTTTGTTTTATTTTTATTTATTTATTTTTTGCGGTACACAGGCCTCTCACTGTTGTGGCCTCTCCTGTTGCGGAGCACAGGCTCCGGTCGCGCAGGCTCAGCGGCCATGGCTCACGGGCCCAGCCGCTCCGTGGCATGTGGGATCTTTCCGGACCGGGGCACGAACCCGTGTCTCCTGCATCGGCAGGCGGACTCTCAACCACTGTGCCACCAGGGAAGCCCTCTACTTTTGTTTTATTTCATCTTTTTGAAGGTTATTCTTGCTTGTTATACAGTTCTAGCATGGCAGTCATTTTCTTTCAGCAATCTAAAAATGTCATTCCATTGTATTGTAGCTTCCATTATTTTTGTTAAAAGTAACTTGTCAGTCCTATTGTTGTTCCTTGGATGATAATATACCTTGCCCCCCCCCCCGCCCCCACCCCATCTGACTACTTTTAAGATTTTTCTTTTCCTTTGGCATTGTGCTGTTTTACTGTGATTTTTCCAGTCATGGTTCTTTGTGTTCATCTTGCTTAGTGTTCCGAACACTTCTGAAATCTGCAGCTATATGTCCCTTCTGTTGTCAGTTTGGGGAAAGTCTTGGTTATTATCTCTTCAAGTATTGCTTCTACCAATTAATTTACTTTGTTTTTATCTTGGCTTATTCTCGTTTGATAGAGAAAATATTTTTTAAATGTTTTCTGTTTAACATTGTCATTTTCCTGCCTTAGGGAAAGATTGTCCTTTGAGCACGTGCATTTCCTCTTGGGTATCCAAATGTCTTCACTGACTTTGGACATTCCCCCTCCCTGTTCTAGTCATCTTTGAGCTTTCTTTAGTGATTTTAGTTGTATTCAAGTCCTATGATGGCTTCTTTTATAACCTTCCTACAGCAGCCTAGAGCTATAGCCTAGAGCTATAGCTATTCTTTTATAATCTTCCCACAGCAGCCCAGGAATTGTAGGGCCATTAGAGTTGAGTGCTTTCGTTTACTTATTTCTTCAAGTCAGTGTTCCATCATTTTAAACCTGTATTCTATTTTGATAAATATTTGATGAAATGTCATCACACTCCTTTAAAGTTATTTGAAGTTTCAGAATGCAGCAAAAACAAATGAAAGCAGTGGGGCACAGCAGAGCTCTGTTCTCACACCACCCCCCCCCACATCCCTCCCTTGAGGGTCGCTGCTCGGAGTCCATGCAGTTTTGTTTACTTTGTTAAATGCTGTAACATGCTGCGTGAGAGCAAGGATTTTTGTCTGTTTTGCTCACTGCTTTACCCAAGTGCCAGCACACAGTAGGTGCTCATAATTATATGTTGAAGAGTGACTTGATCACTAGTTCCAGGATGATTTTGGCCCTGTTCCTCTCACTGATTTCACTCAGTGGAGCACTTTCAGTGGACAGGTGCTGGATAGCAGTAAAAGAGCTCCCTTCATGTAGTGAACAGTCCTGTGTGAGTGGCAGGTACTGAGCAGTTAGGAGCAGCAGGCCAAGAAGGAAGTAGCTTGGCTGTAGCGGCGAGCGGGTGTCAGGGCAGGCCTTCCCGTGGCTGCGACGCGGCCGGGAGAGACGTGCAGAGACCTGAGGCTGAGGGGGGCTGTGGCCAGCAATACCAGGTGTCTGGGGTTGAAGTGGTTCCTGTCAGAGGGAGTGGAGCATGTGTTAGGGTGGCGAGATGGGCAGAGGGCAGAGGGGAAGTGCTTTACAGGCTGTGGGGAGTTTGGACCTTTTTGCCATATGTATTGGGAAGTTTTTTAAAGCCTGTGGGTTTTTATTATGGCAGCTGCTGGAGAATAGATCTGCAGGGAAGAGGTGGCCAGAATGGGTGTGAGGAGGTTGGACAGGTGGCCTTTTCTGTGGCAGGTGAGGGAGGTGGAGCGGGGACAGGGCCTTGCAGGCAGTTTGGTTAAACACTGTTCTCTTTGTTAGCAGCGCTGCTCTTTGTTCTGCGTGATTCAGGAACAGCACTGAAGAAAAACGGGTATTGAGCAATCAATGAGAGATGCTTCTAGACGCTTCCTAGAAAGCAGCTCTGCACATATCACGGTTACATTGCACAGGGCAAGCCTCTGGCAGCTCTGTACTTTCTCCCTTTACCAGGGTGTGTTGCTGGCCGCTTCCATTTTTAGAAATTTCACCCCAGACACTGACTTCATGGTGGCTGGTGTCAGAGGCTCTGTCCCTTTTGAGGGAGGCAGAATCAGAGCCAAATTCAATTTAGTGAAGATATTCACAACGAGTAGGATAAAGGGATGCGTCATCTGAGGTGGACACGTGTGTTCCTGATGGACGCTGGGGAACAGGTTGAGCGCCGAGCCCTGGCCGTGTCCCCGCGAGGGCAAGGAGCCTGGAGCGTGCCGGGCTCACAGACTCCCAGCCTGCGTTGCCTCTCGGAGAGGATAGTATGTTTCCCCAAGCCCCTCACCTCAGTCAGGGACGCCCCGGGCACCTGCGGCCACACCAGCACCACGCGCGGCTCGCTGGTTTGGCCGAGGCAACACCTCTGAATCCTGGGGCTGGTGGGAGCTCATGACCCCCCTGGGTGGGGCTCTGGGCCCCCACACGGTCAGAGTTGGGCAGGGACGGAGGCTGCCCTCAGGGGAGAGCCAGGCCCAGCGCTGTGGAGAAGGAAGCAAGGAGCCTGAGGGTTCCACCTGTGTGTTTGCTGTGACATGGTCAGTTACATTTTGCTTCATTTATGGGGGAAGTTACGTGCTATGTGGAATTTCCAAATTTCGGGTTTCCCAGAGGAGTCAGGGACTCTGTCTTTGAATCTGTCAGGATCTGTGTTTCCTCACTCAGGTGTAAGAGCCTAGAGAGCAGGGCTGGGTTATGGTTCTTTCTTTATCTCTGAAAGTGCCCGCACAGGGCCTTGCACAGAAGCAGGGTGCACAGGCAAGGACTGGGAAGCCAGGGCGTGAGTCTCAGCTTGGCCTCTCACCGGCTGAGTGACCTTGGGCAAATCACACGGCTCTGAGCCTCAGTTTCCTCGTCTGAGGAGTAGGGATAATAATAGTACCTGCTTGTGGGCTGTTGGAAGGGTTAAATGAATTAATGTAATGTAGGCGTGATGAAAGTGGTTGCTATTAATGACAATACGATTATAGGCACTTACTATAACAAGTGAGTATTCGATGAGTTAATGATGGAAAGCAATGGACCAAATTAATTTACTGTGTCATTGGTCTTAATTAGAAAGTTTTCTTTGGTTTGGTATACTTGTGTTTCTTAAATGGATCGTCCTGCGATCACTCCAGATTTCACTGGCCTGGAGCAGTCTGTTCACTCCTACCCGGGCCATAGGAGCAGCTGCAGTGGAGTTGGACCTTGAAGAGGAAAGACGAGTTTTACTGGAATATACCTGAATATAAAACCATTAAAAAGAGGCATCTTCTGCCCATTTTTAAAAGTACTGTAAGTCCTCGAGTGCCTCCTCGTTTCTTATCTAATGCCGTCCAGGGGATCTGGCGCTCTCTGACCCTCCCAGCCTCTCCCCGACACGGACCTGCTCCAGTCCAGCCTGCTCTTTTTGCAGGGAACAAATGCCCTGTGCACGGTCGCCTGCTGGCCGTGGTCTCTGCGGGGCCCCTCGGTCTGAGGCCCTCTCCACAAACTCTCCCTGTCAACCTGGTCCGTTCCTCAAAGGTAGGGTGAAAACACCCTGTTCCCTAAGACCTTCCTATTTATGCTGTGGTCAGAAGGGAACGAACCCTCTGCCGCCTTCTCCCTCAGGGCGGTGGCTCCCAGCCTTGGCTATGCCTGATCACCCTTTAGAACTTAAAAAAAGGGTTCCTGGCACCATCCCCAGAGATTCTGCTGCTGATTTACAAATGGGTGATTTTTCAAAGCTCTCCTCGATTTCGAGGTGCAGCCACATTTGGGACCCACACTCCTGCAGTGCTGAGTGCAGCCTCCTTAGTAATCTGGGCACGTGGTCTCACCTTCTGCGTCTTGATTTGAGGTCGGGGTTCTCTTTCACAGCTTGCCGTCCCAGCGCAGGGCACGTGCCAGCTGTGCGAGCGAGCGGGAGCCAGGAAGTCGGTTCTGCTGCCACTTGCTGTTCAGAGAATTGTTGCTCCTTTGTGAAGCCCAGTGGAACAGACGTCCATTATTGTAGGTGGTCCTGTGGGCCGGGCCCCTTTTTGTTACTGGGAGTGAGCAGGACCTAGGAGCTCCCTGGAGCTGTGTGCTTCTGGATTCTGGTGAGTAGCTTCGGCAGGGGCTGGCACCTTTGCTCTGTGTGCATTTCCAGGTTTGACAGCTTGAAAGCTTCTTGCTTACCGCTGGAGAATATAGGAATAATTTGACAAGTAAGACTTTACCCTGGCAACCTTATTTCTGAAATCATGTAGAGATCAGTTGGAAAAGATGCATGTTTTAGAAAGACTCATCTTCCCTTCTTTCAAAGGGAAAGAAGTCCCTGCTGTGGCAAGCTCCGTTAGGTGTCTGGGGGTGGACGGAGGTGGAAGATGCGTTCCCTGTACCTAGAGACTTCTTACGGGCTGTTAGACGTGAACAGAAATCATGATTGGACCCTGTGACAGGTGTAATGCAGAGGAAGGTGCAAAAGGCCGTGAGAGAGAGGAGAAAGAAGTGTCTCAGTCGGCCCAGGGAGTGGAAACTTCTGCTGAGAAGGGGATGTGTGAGCGGGACCTGGGGGACAGGCCTCTTACAGAGATGGCATGGGTGAGCCCGCACGTCAGATGCGTTCCAGGAATAGCACCTAGGAGCTCCCAGTCACTGACAGACCAACAGACCAACAGTGTGCAGACAGCTTATTAACGTAGTTCTTAAAGTGTTTGAATTGTGATAATGATTTTAAAGGAAATTTAAAGTGGAAAAAATGAAGATCCTGCAGTAGCTCAGCAGCTGTTTTCTTTTTTCATGTTCCCTTAAGACTTTTTCATAGGCAGACATTAAGTTTTGCATATGTTTTATATACATCAACATATGTATAGTTTTATATTTTGGCTTTATTTATTATTTCATCGTATAAATGTTCCCACATTGTGAGCCTCTATAATGACCACCTCTCTAGTTGTGGGTATTTCATCATGTAGATGAGTCATAGCTGATCAGTTAAACTTCATTTACTCCTGCAGTATTAGGGACTTAGAATGTTTTCAGTTTTCCTGTTGCAGATAATGCTAGCACAAGCGTCTTAGATCACAGGAGGGACATTTGGGAAAATGAGTGTGGTCTCTCCCTGCAGAGTAGCTCCCGTGCTGGGTTCCTTTGCTCAGGAGAGGGTGCAGGTTTTCCTGAGGGTGGTCTTTGCTCGGTCGTGGGGCCTTTCTCACCTCTGTCGCCTGACTTGAGGTTGAGAAGATAAAACTTCCTTCAGCTCTGCGTGATTCTGGTTTGGTTCTGGTTTACAGCTTCATTTCTGAGCATGAGGACTTCTGAATTTCAGCTTCTGCTTACTTCACATTATTTTAGATGGGTCACAACTGGAACTTTAACGTATCCTATACCCCCAGAATCTCTGGTGAGTGTGTCATGTACCTGTAGTAAAGGAAAGGAGGAGGCTGGGCTGGGTTTCATGATGAGGAAGTCGACAGACAGCTCAAGAGACCCTGGTGTCAGTGACCGAGCTGGTGGAGGAAGAAACGTGAGCAGAAAGTTGGAACATCTGCTCTGCAGGCAGTGCAGCCTGGAGAAGGGCAGTGGAGAAGTCGAGAACACGCTGGCGTGAGGGGTGAGGAGTGGTTGGGAGGGGGCGGAAGAAGCTTGGGCAGAGGGCAGGAACCAAGAAGCGAACGCTTAGTGGCATGATATAAGAATAGAGTGGAGGCAAGGACAGGCCCTCGGTTTATTCTTAAATTTCAGGAAAATGGATTGGCCAAATAATGGGGATTGAAAATAGAGAGTTTTCAGTATACACTGAATGAGAATTAAATTTAGGATATATGGCTTCCCTGGTGGCGCAGTGGTTGAGAGTCCGCCTGCCGATGCAGGGGACACGGGTTCGTGCTGCGGTCCGGGAAGATCCCACATGCCGCGGAGCGGCTGGGCCCATGAGCCATGGCCGCTGGGCCTGCACGTCCGGAGCCTGTGCTCCGCAACGGGAGAGGCCACAACAGTGAGAGGCCCGCGTACCGCAAAAAAAAAAAAAAAAAAATTTAGGACATACGTGTTTAGAGAGCTGTTTCTGCATAATGCCATATACAGCATTGCATACCTGAAAGGGAGTTTACATTTAATTTTTAGTATTTAATGTTTAGAATATCATAAAGGTGTGTATATTAGAAATAGGTTTGGCTGCTAAATTAGTTTCCTGGGGCTGCCATGACAAATTACCATATGGCTTAGAACAACAGAAATGTATTCTCTCACATTTCTGGAGGCCAGAAGTCTGAAATCAAGGTGTTGGCAGGCCTGCGCTCCCAACCGAGGTCTTAGGGGAGATTCCATCCCATGCCTCTTCCAGCTTCTGGTGGCTCCAGGCACTCCTTGGCTTGTGGCTGCATCACCCCCATCTCTGCCTCCATCTTTGCAGGACTTTCTCCTCCTTCCCCTGTGTCCTTTCTTTTGTCTCTTATAAGGACACTTGTCATTGGATTTAGGGCCACCCAGATAATCCAGGATGATTGCATCCTAAGATCCTTAATTATGTTTACAAAGACTTTTTCCAAATAAGCTCATATTCACAGGTTCTGGGGATTAGAACACAGGTATATTTTTTTGCAGGCCATCTTTCAACCCACTACATCTGCTTGTAAAAAATAGTTGTCAAAATAAAAATGGTGTGAACATGTAAAGTTTTATTTTTCTATACAGAAGTAGGCAGTCCTTGATCAGTATGGCAGTTCTACAGGGTCATCTGGGTCCCTCCAGAATTTGATTCTCCTGGTTCAAGATGACTGCTAGAGTGCCAGTGTCCCCCTTATCTCCTTTTGGGAGGTGGGGGAGAGGGAGGAGAAAAGAAAGGGTGTTGCCTGGCAGAGGTTTTTTTATCTAGGTTCATGGACCTTCTTCCCCACAAGGGGTCAGTGGGTTTGACTATAGTTTATTAAAACTGATTTTCATTGCAATGGTACTTCATTTTCTGCATTTAGAGACATTCTGAGAGGGTCCATAGGCTTCACTAGACTGCCAAAAGGGGTCCATGGCACAAAAAAGACATTCCAAGTTTCAGTATAATTTCAGTAGAAATTGAATGAGAATTACATTTAGGATATACATGTTTAGTGGGTGGCTTTTCTGCAAAATTCCATATTGAAATTTTGTGTGGTTTCCCAAAAATGACTTAGCACTTCTGTTAGTCAGATGACTACAGCGTATGGCCATTGGCATAGGGATCTAGCAGGCTTCGCTCATAGCATCATCCTGATGGTTGCCCTGAAATGACCATGTCAGAATAACCATGCCATACATAGGAGTGATTTTTCATGTCTGTATTTATTACTTCCTTTCCTCCCAGTACTATTGTTGAAATGTTTTATGGTATCCAGAAGTTTTGTGAGGTACATTATAAAGGTGGTCTTCTTTTTTTAGCTCTATGACTTAGGGCAAGATACTTCATCTAAGAGTTTTCTCATCTGTGAAATGGGGATAATACTAGACTCCATCTCATTGGTCATTGGGTTGGCAAAAAAGTGCCCTCTGAATGTTTCCTAGTTTTTATCTCCACTACCAGTTATCACTACTAGTAGGAAAGTAATAGGGGTCAACTTGCTAACACTTAGCAGTTATTCTGATTTGTAGAAATTCCAAAGGATTTCAGATGAGATTAATTTTCTTGGCAGTGTTAAAAATAGCATCTGCAACTGAAGAGTAGGTATCAGGAAAGAATTATTGCCCTTAAGAATTATCAGGCAAATAACTAATAAAAAGAGGAAAAATAAAATATAAAGGAAACACAAATGTAATTAAAAATATAAGGTATCTTTGTTTAATTTGCTTATTATAAATCACATTTGGTTTTCCCTTATATTTTATGTTTCCTGTTTCTATTAGTTATAGCCTGATAACTCTAAATAAAAACGAAGCTACAATATATGATGGATTTATGTAGTATTTTTAGTTGTTTTAAATCTTACCTATTTGGCATTCAAGTTTGTTCAATGAATGAGAGTCCCTTTGTAGGCCTGCATGAGGTGAAACCATGGACCTGAGTTTCTCAGCTGTTTCCAGCAGATGGTCAGCCTGTGGGGTGGTCAGGCGCCGCTCCTTTGGTGAGCAACCATGACCTTTATCCAGATTTCAACATCAGTTTTCCTTTTCAGCTTGTTTGGAGCTCAGATATTTCCTGGGCAAAACCCCTACACCAGTCACTTTGGCTCAGAGAGAGGAAAAGCTATATATATAATTGGCAAATTTCCTTGCATGGAAAAAACTCTTCCCAATTTCTGTGACTGCTGGCCTGGATCTGGGATGGGGAGGGTTGTACTTGTGGGTTGAGGCTGTCCCGTAAGTCCTTGTATAGAAGCTGTGCCAGACGGGAAGCCCCATGTTAGGATAGCGGCTCCTGCCGCCTGAGCGCACCGCCTGGTTCCTCCCCAAGCTCAGAGCTCCAGGAGAGCCTGACCTCATGTCCTGGCTGTGTCAGCCGTCAGCTGTGGGATCTCAGCTTCTTATACCTGTAGCTTCATTCTCCTATTGGAAAAGTCGGGGCAGTACTATCTCACACCTGGGGAGGGGAGGGGCAAGCACCTGGCACGTAGTAGGTGCTTAGTGAATTAAATGCTCTGATTGTTAAAACACCCCTTGGACAGTGGAGCAGGACTAGGAGAGCAGCTGCAGGAGGAAGTTAATCCAGTGAATTCCATGCTTTATAATCCACTCTGTGTTCTCAGTTTCAAGAAGCGGGAAGAAGCAGGCTTTGAGCCAAATTGGTGGCTGTGTGTTTGCTAAGTGTGGGGTTTTGCTGAAGGCAGCACCTGCTCTGTGACACAGATGGTCCAAAGAGCCGTGTACTCCACGTGAGGGCTTAGCATTTGGTTCTTACAGTCGTTCCAAGCAGGCAGAGAGAACACTGTCTTCTGGCAGCCTGGCTGGTGAGCGGTGGAACTAGTTGTGGTGTCTGTTAAGTATATTTAGAATTGGGGTGCGGGAGGATGCTGTTACTTGTCAGGGCTGTGTGTTATTTTTGAGTAGGGGGTTGCGTTTATGAAATTGAAGCCATTTTCACAATACTGTTGGGGTGTGTGTGTGTATGTGTTGTGTGGTGTGTATGCATGTGTATATATGTGTGTGTTAATTGTTAACGCTTCTGATTGTCTTTATTTACAAGTGATAGAGGAAACAAAAAAGGACAGTTGAGAGACTGTAGTTTGACTATAGTAATTTTGTAAAGTTCTTTGAGAGAAGAAACAGTGGAGAAACATAGATTTGATTCAGTTTTTCTTGGGGTGTCCAGGAAATGAATAATTTTAGCCATTCTTTTTTTTTTTTTTTTTTTTTTGGTGCGGTATGCGGGCCTCTCCCGTTGCGGAGCACAGGCTCCGGACGCGCAGGCTCAGCGGCCATGGCTCACGGGCCCAGCTGCTCCGTGGCACTTGGGATCTTCCCAGACCGGGGCACGAACCCATGTCCCCTGCATCGGCAGGCGGACTCTCAAACACTGCGCCACCAGGGAAGCCCAATTTTAGCCATTCTTGACCCAGTGTTCTTTGGTAAATGTTCAGATAAATGTCCAGGTTTCATAAATACTTGGTAAATGTCCCAAGGATATGATTGAGCCGTGTCCTCTCTGGTTTTTTCCTTGAAAGTTAGGAAAATGGTGTCACTCTGTAGGGTATTACGTTTTAAAAAAAAATCCTGCTTTTCTGTTCCAGAATAATCTGGTATTTCAGAGTGCATAGAGTGGTGGGATCTTTTTATTTTCTTGAAACAACTTGTTATCAAGTTAAGATAATTCCCTGCTTGCTGGTGGGGAGACTGTGCTGTTTTTTGACTTAATAATCCCTCCTCCTCCACAGCTGAAGCACTTAGTTTGCAATGTAGACTCAAAAAGAAACATGTGATCCTGAGCTGTTGTACTGGTTCTTACAGGATGTTTAGCTAAACCTCAAGACTCAGCCAGGTGCAGAGGTGCTCAGGTAAGGCCGGGAGCTCCCCTGCGCCCAGCCGCTCTGGGTGCACCCAGGCTCACCTCCATCCAGAAAAGCCGGTTAGTGTCAGGGCACTGTCTTCTCTGCTTCCTAATTGTTCTCAGTCTGCAAAGGTCTAGCGATGGTGAATCAGAGTAATTAGACATTTGGAAAATAGTTAGGAGTGGGGGTGGCTCCCCCCTTATCCTTGGAGGGGCTGAAGGGACACTGACCTTGAGGCAGGAGGCTTGGCATCTGTCCTGTCCCTGACACTGAAAACCAGGGCTGCTTCCTTGACCTGGGAAATAAGGGTCCAGGATAGCTGACCTTTGAGGCTGTTGCCAGCTTGGCTCTCTGTCTTCTGAGGAATGAACTTTATGGTTTGCTGTATGCAAGAGGTATCTAATCACACCAAGGAATAGATTAGGTATTTGTTGTTCCCAAAGCTGTAAGTGCTGGCTTTCCTGGGCACTGCCAGTTTACACACCCTGTTGTAGATGAGTTAACACTTGTCAATTATTTTTAGCACCCACTTGCAGAAATTTCCTGGCTTTGATGATAAACCCTCTGGTCATCTAGTCATTTAGAGAAAGGTTCAACCCTGTAATTTAAAGAATATTCTAGTGCACTAAGATATATTAGCATTAAGAATATTTTTATAGCTTACTTGAGGCCTAATTGCTGTACAATGAACTGCACTGTTACAGCTTTATGAGTTTCTCTCTCACACACACACACACGCATGTGCACGCACACACACACACATACCTGTTGAAACTGTCGCCACAGTCAGAATAACAAACATTTCCATCCCCCTGAAAATTTCCTTGTAATCCATTCTCTCTCCATATCCCTCCTCAGGCAAACAAGGATCTCTTTTCTGTCTTTGTAGATTAGTTTGCATTTTTTAGAATTCTGTATAAATTGAATAACGGTAGTGTGTCCTTTTTTTTTTTTATGTCTGGCTTCTTTGGCGTAGCATAATGATTTTGAAGTTTTCCATTTTGGGTGTATCAGTAATTTGTTTTTTTTCCCCAATTTGTTGATCCATTTACCTGTGGCGGCCATTCAAGGAGTTCCCAGTTTGGAGCTAATGCAGACAAAGCTGCCACGAACATTCGTATGCACGTCTTTGTGTGGACATATGTTTTCATTTCCCTTGGGTAAAAACTTACTAGCAGAATTGCTGGGTCATACAGTAGGCGCTATGTTTAACTTTTCAAGAAACTGCTCAGCTGTTTTGCAGAGTGCTTGGAAGTTTACATTCTCACCAATAGTGCATGAAAGTTCCAGTTTTCCACATCCTCACCAGTACTTGGTGTGGTCAGTCTTTTTATATTATCTTTTTATTTTACATGTCCTAATAGATATATAGTAGTGTCTCATTGTGGTTTTAATTTCCATTCCCCGATGACAAATGATGTCAGCATCTATTCATGTACTTATAGACTATTTGTATGTCTTCTTCTGTGAAGCATATGGTAGAATCATCTGTCCATTTTTGTACTGACTTGTTTGTCTTATTATTGAGTTGTAAGAGCTCTTTATATATTCTGGATATTGGTCTGTGATATATGTGTTATGAATGTTTTTCTTGTTCTGGCTTGCCTTTTTCTTAATGGCATTTGTAGAAGAATGGAGTCTTTGGTGAAATTTGTGTTCTATCCAAGAAACCCTTTCTACCTCAGCATTGCAAAGATTTTTCTTCTAGAAGTTTTGCAGCTTTAGGTTTTACAGTTAGGATTATGGTTAAATTTTATGTATAATGTGAGGTAAGAGTGATGTTCATTTTTTTTTCCCCCATATGGATGTTCAGTTGTTCCAGCAGCATTTGTTGAAGAGACTTTCCTTTCCACATTGAATTACTTTGACACCTTTGTCACAAGTCAGTTGACCATATATTTGTAAATCTATCTCCAGGCTTCTATTCTGTTCCGTTGATCTATGTCTGCCCCTATCCTAACTCCATACTTTCTTGATTACTGTTACTTTACAGTAAGTGTTGAAATCAGACTCAAGCCCTCTTAACTCTGTTTTTCTTTCTTAAAATTGCTTTGGTTATTCAAAACCCTTCGCATTTTTATGTAAATAAAAATTAATTGGTCAGTTCCTATTTAAAAAGGGCCTGCTGGAATCTTGACTGAGGTTGCATTGAATCTATAAATCAGTTTGGAGGGAATTGATGTGTAAATAACATTGGGTTTTCCCATGAACATGATATATCTCTGTATTTATTTAGGTCTTCTTTAATTTCTCCCAGCAAAGTTTTGTAGTTTTCAGTAGTAGTTTTGTAGTTTTCAGATATCTTTTTTTTTTTTTTTTTTTTTTTGTGGTACGTGGGCCTCTCACTGTTGTGGCCTCTCTCATTGCGGAGCACAGGCTCCGGACGCGAAGGCTCGGTGGCCATGGCTCACGGGCCCAGCCACTCCGCAGCATGTGGGATCTTCCCGGACCGGGGTGCGAACCCGTGTCCCCTGCGTCGGCAGGCGGACTCTCAACCACTGCACCAGCAGGGAAGCCCTTTCAGATATCTTTAATGTCTTTTCTTAGATTAATTTCTGTGTAGTTTGTTTTTTGTGCCTATTAAATAAATTAAATAGAAATATTTTCCAATTGTTTGCTGCAAACAATGGCTTTTGTGGTCTTGGAAAATAACTTCATAGTTCTAGTAGTTGTTGTAGATTCCCCAGAAATTTCTATGTAAGCAGTCATATCATCTGCAAAGTAGGGACAGCTTTATGTCCTTCTGACCCAAATGCCTTATATTTCTTTTTCTTGTCTCATTGCAAAAGCTTGGACTGCCAGTGCAATGTTGAATAGAAGGAGTGAAAGCAGAAATCCTTTCATTTCTTTGAGTCTTAACAGGAAACAGTTAAGCTCTTCACTGTTAAGTATGATGTTAGCTGTAGGCTTTTTTAGGTAGCCTCTATCACTTTGAGGATTTTCCTGTTTGTTGAGAATATTTGTTATGAATGGGTGTTGAATTTCATCAGATGCTTTTCTGGTATCTGTTGAAGTGATCATATGGATTTTCTCCTTTATTATGTTAAAAGGAGAAATGAAATTGACTGATTTTCCAACGTTAAACCAACCTCGCATTCCTGGGATAAACCCTGTTTCCTCATGATGTATTATCCTTTTACTTATTATTGGATTCAGTTTGCTGTTATTTTGTTAGGGGTTTTTGCATCTCTATCTGTGAGAGATACTGATCTGTAATCTTTTTGTTTTTGTCAGGTTTTGGCACTTAGAGTAAGCTGGCTTTATAAAACATGTAAGCTAGCATTATAAAACAAGGAGGATCATTGTTCCTCCCTCTGTTTTCTGATACAGTTTGGTGTTACTTCTTTCTTAAATTTTTGCTAAACTTACCAGTGAAACTAGGTGTGGATCTCTCTATTTGGGAAGGTTTTCGATAATACCTTTTGAAATTTTTGATAATAAATTAAATTTTTAAATGGATATAGGCTCCTCAGGTTTTTTGTTTCTTGTCTACATTGACATTTTACGTACTCCTTTTCCCCTCCAATTTCTCTCTGTTGGAGGGAGAGGTGTCAACTTCTCTAGAGAAGGGATGTCCTGGGCTTGCTGACTCTCTCCATTCTAGCACCCTGAGACATGCTGGCACAAAGTAGGCGTTCTAGAAATATTTGTTGGGTTGATTGGTTTGTTGTTGCTTGCTGTGTCTCCATCCCTCGGCATCTCTGTGAAACTTCTCGCTCCTCCATCCACATGGGACTGTGTCATAGCTGTGTCATGACAAGGGGAGGTGGCTCCTGAGTCAGGCCAGCTGGCCTCGGCTGACCGCATGCCTTGCGCTTCCACTGCAGCTGTCCAGATACATGGGGATGTGTCCACAGCTCTGGTAGACAGACCCTCTGAGTCAGGGCTTGCCGAGGGAAGAAATATCTTCAACCTTTTTCTGTCTTGGGTTTTTTTTTTTTTTAAATGTTAAATCCTGTGGTTGGAATTACTTCTTTTCATTTTTGAAATATACTTGAAATACCAGAGGAATATAGGAAGCTTGGTCAGAGGAAAGGGGTAAACTGTCTAAAGTTGAGGGGGAGTGGTTGTAGGTGAGGGGGGATTATCCTGAAAGTCACCTTGCCTGTGACCTACCTGCCCGGCTGGGATGGGTCTGAGATGCCCTGTCCTGGGCTGCTTACTAGTGACAGCCCTGGACTGAGTACATTAGTCAGGGAGTGAGAGAGAGCAGGTGGTCTGGACTGGGCATCTCTGAGAGGACATGAGCGCTGTGGCTGTGTACTCCATTCAGGTCCTGGCACTGGAAGGGGGTCTAGTGCTCACGCCCCCCTTTGCATCTTAGGGTCTGGGTCTTTGTGCGCCTACAGTGCAGCTACAGAGGTTGGGTGTGGGAACCGGGGCTCCCTTGGCAGAACTGGGAGCTGAGAACAAGGGCTGTGCTTCTCAGGGTCCTGTCTCCATCCTGGGTCTAGATTTGAAGGACACGGCCTGCCGTGTTAGTTAGAGTGCCGCATCCACGTGCCAGCCGGCACAGCTCCCCTGAGCCCCAAGGTCGGTGGGCACTTCATCCCTCCAGGAGGGAGCTCCACAGGCCACGATGTGCCCTGGACACGTGTTGGCCATCTTCTTCTGGTCCTGGCTCTGCCTCCTACAAGCTGTGTGCCTCTCTGGGCATCCGTCGCCTAGTGTGTGACATGGGGTTAGAACAGATGGTTGTCCCGTCACGGGCACTTGTGCAAGTCTGTGACCTCACCTTCCGGCTGAACCCAAGCAGGACCACGTGATGGCTGTGAGCTGTGCGCGAAGCAGCTCGGGTCCAGCCGTCCTCACCTCGTCTCCTCCTCCAGCTTTGCTTCACACCATCAAATTGGAAACCTTCACGTTGTGGTGTTTACTTTTTTAATGCAGTGGTAACATGTCTGAAGACATTTTCCTTAGAATCAGTTCTGAGAGGAGGAGTTACCACCCCTTTCATTGCCTGGGGGTGGTGGTGGTGGTGAGGCCATCTCACTGCCAGGGTCCCCACCCAAGGGGACTGGGGAGGGGCTGAAAGGACCCACACCTCGGTTTCTTCTCCTGCTGGCCTAGTCCTTTGCTGGGAGCAAAACTTGAGAGCATCCTCACGTATGTAGCAGTGTGACCTCAGCGTGAGATGTGGTCATTTTCCCAGACCTTTTATCTCCCAGAGTGAGTCACAGTAAGGTCAGAGAACCTGGGAATCCTCAACCCACTGGGTAAACTGCATTGAAATAGTCCAGATAAAATGGGGGAGGGGGTGTTAGGGGAGATTTGCAGAAGTATATATTGTTGTGGTAGTTTTCACTTTGTAAGGTTTTTCATCCTACATTGCTTAGTAAGTGTGAGCATATAAACACAGTTTTCAGAGGTGACCCTTCATGTTAAGGGCAAGTGTTCCATTCCGTCATTATTTATTGAGTGCGTACTATCTGCCAGGCACTCAGGGATTCCTCTGGGAACAGAGCAGAGACCCCCTCCTTAGAGGAACCAGAGTCAGAAAAGGGACAAGGTGCAAATTCCATCTTTTATGCAGCAAATTGCATTTAACACCTTCACATCAAATTCTTTTGTTTTTTTTTTTAAACAGTTTTGAATTGAAGTGTAGTTGATTTACAGTGTTGTGTTAGTTTCAGGTGTACAGCAAAGTGATTCAGTTATACATATTGACATATATCCATTCTTTTTCAGATTCTTTTCCATTGTAGGTTGTTACAGGATATTGAATATAGTCCCCTGTGCTATACAGTAGGTCCTTGTTATTTATCTCTCTTATATATAGCAAATTCTCTTTATGTTCCTCCTAAGATGTATGGAATGACGTATATCAGAGGTCAGCAGCAAAGTTCTCTAAAGGGCCAGGCATTTCAGGCCTTGGCGGCTGTTGGGTCTTTGTGGCTGTCTGCAGCAGCCAGAGACAGTACGTAAATGAACAGGTGTGGCTGTGTTCTAATAAAACTTTATTTCAAGAACAGGTGGCAGGCCAAAGTTTGCCCAGCCCTGATGGAAGTCGTCAGATTTGATTTGTGGTGTCATTATTTCAGCCTTACTGTTACTCTGTTAAATCAGGCTCCCTTGGTGCTGCTGCCATTTGAGTGGACAGTTTTCAGTTCTCATGTAACGAAGTAAATCAAGTTCTTTACCTGGAGCGTGAAGAAGGCTCAGTCTCTGTGCCATGGTTTTCTTCTCTGTGTGATGACAGAGATGGTAGTCTTAATTCAGTTTAGGTCTGGGGTATTTAACAGAAAACCCAGGTGACAGTGGTTTAAATACGTCAGAGGTTTGTTTTTTTCTCCTTGAAAAGACTAGGGCCCAGCAGGCTTAGCCAGTCTGGAGCCCCACAGTCGGCAGGGTCTCAGGGCCCCTCCCGGGGGCCAAATGCCAGGAGCAGGGGCCGCAAGGAGCGGGCGGGCAGAGGCTGCCACTGTGTCATCCTCTCAAAGAGCTTTCCTGGGAGGTCCCCCCACCAGCCCCAGCACGTCAGCTTGTGTACCTCTTTTGTGTCCCTAGGTCAGGGGCGGTGGAACGTGCTCTGTGAGCTAGGCCGAGCTAGGGGCCATCAGGAACAGCAAGGTCAGTTCGTGAGGAAGAAGGGAAAATGCTAGTTGTGTAGGCAACTAGTAGTTTTTGTCCCAGATGTTGATTTTGTAGGAAAAAAGAAACATAGATAATTTAAAAATACCCCTTACTGTAGACATTTTGGAAGATACAGAAAACCAGAAGGAAAAGAAAAAAACCTGAGGTGTCAACTTCCAGTTTTCCAGCCTATGTGTGTCCCTTCCTTGAAATATATATATTTTAAACACAGAAGTGTAATATAAACATGCCCTTTAATAAATTCTTTGTAAACCTTGTTTTTTCCTTCGGTGTTTTGTTTGTTTCTGGCGGCATGGCATGCTGCCTGGTAGCTAGTCTGTGGTTTACTTAACAAACAGCCTGAGATCAGCTCATCAGTAAAGATGTGCACAAGACTTTGTCCCAGGGACGGACACCTGGCGAGTCAGCAGATGCAGGTGTTCTTACCTCAGGCCACTTTGCTCTTGGAAGTCTGACTGCCTAATCAGCTTGACCTTCAGTGATCAGAAAAGTGCATGGCAGGCAGACCTTGGACTATAGAGGTTGCTATGCGTCTCCTCCCCTCCCCTCCCCTCCCCTCCCCTCCCCTCCCCTCCCCTCCCCTCCCCTCCCCTTGATAGTTGCTAACTGTACGGTTACTGTGGATACACCTGGGTATATGCAGATTTATCGTCAAATAATCCCAGAGGAAAACAGATAAATTGTGACAGCATGGTGGCCTCTAGATTAGATTGCCAAGGCACTCCCATTCCACTCCCTCCATCCTCACATCCCTTCAGGACCCACTGCCAGGGTACTTTGGTTTAGAGTTCATTATCACTGGGATAATAATAATTCTAGGTGTTTGAGCTAATCGTTCCTTTGTGCAGTAACCAAGAGGGAGATGCAGTTAAAGTCCTTTCTGCCGTGGTGTGTTTCCGTAACAAAAAGTGTACTGACCCAGCACGGCCAGCCAGGGAGGAGCACAGACCTGCCCTCGAGGCCTGCAGGCTCTGCCTGCAACTTGCTTATTGAGTCTTGGTCTCTGTGCGCTTTGCCTGTCTCTGATCTGTAACTCAGCTGCAGCAGCTTCCATCCATGAAGCTCCTTCATTTTTTTCAAAAGTAAAGTTCTATATTTACTGTAGTATTTCCTTATGTACTTTAAAGTTTGTACAGTACTAGTGTTTTTATTAAGATTCTCGTTCTGTTAACGCTTGGCTACAGCATTGCCTAGGTTTTGAGTGGTCTGCTCCAGCTCATCCTTTCCCACGAGGCTTAAAATTTTTATTGTGCACTTTTGTAGAATGTGAGGATTTTCAGCAACTCAAATTTTACATTATAGCAAAAACACCTGTAATGTTTTACCAGTGCTCAGATTGTTCTTTTATTCGGTTTTTTATACAAATAGCCCATTCCTTATAAATAATTAAGCACACATAACCAAAATGAACAATAAACACTCAGTAGTCTTATCACTGAGATCATAGATGCAAACACTGTTGTAGAGCCCTGTGGTTCTCAAACATGGGCGGGACTAAGGAGTGGGGAGGTGAGGTTCGCCCACAGAAGGACATTTGGCAGTTGGAGACGTTGTGGCGTGTGACACCTAGGTGAGGGTGAGGGCATGCTACTGGCGTGTTCAAGGATGCTGTTCAGCATCCTCCAGTGCTGTGGGGGACAGTCCCTGCAACAAAGAATTATTGGGCCCAGAGGGTCAGTAGTGCTGGGGTTCAGAGACCCTGATATAGACATAGATTTAGGCATTTTCCTGTGAATATCAGTACATACACTTCAGTTTTTACAAAAAATCGGACGAATTATGCATCCTAATTTGTAGCCTGCTTTTAAAATTTATTATCTTATGAACATCTCTGTACATAAATGTGCACTGTCGTCGCCCTTTTTACAATTGGCTAAATGGTATCCCACCGTATGAAACATGTCATTATTTATGTATTTCTCCACTCCCCAGTTTTTGGAGATCTAGGCTGTTTCTAGCGTTTTGCTATTGGAGGCGTGTTAGATTTTGTTTGTTTGTATTTTGCCTTCTGCTTGCCGTCTCCTGCTTCCCGCCTCTGGGGCACCACCCCCATACCTGGGTGCCCTTCGTGGGCCATGGTACCCCTCCCCCCAGGGTGCCCCCCACCCTGCCACCCTGCTCAGGGCCGCCTCTCATCTCCAAGGTTTCCCTCACGTTGAACACATTTCAAAGCTAATGAAGCACCGTTGAAATGTTGAATCGATGAGTAACTTGAAATACTGTCATCCCATTTCAGTTGTAGGTATAACTTTTACTTTTTGCTTCATCTTACTTTTTGTTCCTTTTGAAAAATCTGTCTTCTGGTAAGTTACATGTGAGTTTGACCTGTGGCCCAGTTGGCTTTGCTCCCTGCCTGGGCGTCCTGCAGTCCCTGTGGCCAGTGTCCTCAGGAGGGCTGGCAGGTGGGCAGGGAAGAGGGTGCTTGGCTTTGACTGAATGCCTTGGGCCCCCGGGTAGGTCAAGTAGCAGTGGTGGTGGGGACCCCTCTTTGCCCCCAAAGCTGCCCTGTGACTGGAGGTGAGGTGCAGCTTCAGAGAGGAGGGTGTCCCATCAGCAGTCGAGGCCTGGTTCCTTTCTGGAGGGCAGATGCGGGGCGGGGAGCCTGGGTGTCTGGACCAGCATCCTGGGCTGCTTTCCCACAGGGCCCTCCAGGAGCTTGTTTGCGTGGTGGTGTCTATTTTTGTGTTTCGTATGATACCGTGTGAGGAAGTCCCTTGTCTACGCACATCCCAGCTGTCGTGAATAGTTTGTATATCGGGGCTTCCAGGTGGGGATTGTGTATGGCGAACTCAGTGTTTCGGGCAGCATCGGAACGGCAGGACGTGAGTAACAGGAAGTGACAGAAATGACTGAGCGTGCCAGATGCTTATTCTTGGCCACCTTTCCAAGCCCCGTGGACCGGGGAGCTATATTTAGCCGAGTATTTCCAGGTTCCTAACCCTGTGCGGACACGGCCCCTTTGCTCCTCTTTGGGTCGGTGGCTAAACTGCGCCGTGCTGATGGGCTTCTCTGCGTCTCTGGTCTACTTTGGTGACCCACAGGTTCTTGCCCATCGGCTTTAAAACTTGAGTTTTGTTTTTGCTGGGCCGCTTCAATTCTGATCCATTTTGAGCAGTTGGAAAACATTCTGAAAGAGGGAAGAGTGGAAGGTAAGAGTTCCAGGTGATGGTGGGTGATGAGGCTGTGGGAAGCTGCGTGGGGAAGAAGTTAAAATTATAAGGATTTAGAATGAAGTAAGTGGAGTGAATTGTAGGTTATTGTAAGTACCTCTAGAGGGCTGATTTATGTCTTCTGTTTCTTGGAAGCAGAAGGCTGGGATTTTTAAAGCCATAGGCTTGGTGGTGTGACTTCACCCACATGCTAGAAATGCTCTTTGGTCACCACCTGGCCGAGTAGAAAGCCTGCAGGTCGGATAAGCTTCTCGGTGATGAATTCCTGTTGTCTGAGCTTTGTCACAGGAGAAGTTTCACCCAGATCCCCAAGTACCACGGAGCCTCAAGTAGTCTGCCCGTAGATGCGGGTGATTTTTGCCCAGTGGCGTCAGATGGCGCTTCAGGCACGTGTTGACCAGATGCCCCCATGGGCTGCTGGGTGTCTCTTGTACCCAGGTGTCTGCTGTGACTGCCGTCTCTCTGTGGGAGCAGCTGGGGAGCCAGCCTTTTGCTCTCATCGTTGCCTCACATGCCCTGAGCTGTGCTGGCCTTCGGACCAGCGCCTTCCTGCTGGAGGACAGCAGGTGACAGCTCCAGGCACGAACAGCAATAACGGCCTCTCTCATTCACCGGGGCCGTGACCCTGAGGTTAAGAAGCTGAGGACTAGAGGGACAAGGCATCTGTCCCAGTGTCCCTCTGATGGCTCAGTCTGTTGTAACTGCTGTGCTGTACTGTCCTCTCTCCACACCTCTCATTCTATCCCTGGGCTTACTGAGCTCGCTTGGCCTTTGAGCAGCAGGATGTGTGTCTCTGTGTGCTTTGAGAATCCTCAAAAAGGAATTTTCTGGGGTTTGATGTTAGCTTCTGGTAGCTGCCACCCCAGTGGTTGACCAGGGGGTGTGTTGGGAGAGAAGGTTTTTTTTTGGTCTCTAAAAGCTTCGTTCTGAGCCGTCCAGCCAGCGCGCCTCCCCCTTTCTCCCTTCATAAAGCATCAACTTCATTTTCACACACTCAGCCAGCTCTTTTAGGATTCAGAAATCTACTTTGAGATAAGAAATTTGAGAGGCAAATTAGGAACAGTTGTGTCTGCTATGAAGTGCATGGCAGCCAGCAGAGGTGGGCGGGGAGTGTGACTGCCACGCGAGTGCCCGGAGGGGGGCGTTCTGTGTGGTGAGTGAATGAACGCATGATCGCCAAGTTCAGGCTGCTGGAGATTCCCCGGTTTTACCAGCAGAATCTGTCTGCAGGCTGACACAATTCCCTTCTGTGGGGCTAAGCTATAACCACAAGGCAAACTATAAATTTATACTGTAAACCATAAGTACAGTAAATTGTACGTACTCTGTATGTGTGTGTGTAAATACTATAAACTATAAGTACAAAACATAGTGTATGTCTCTAGCCCTAGCTTGGATATTTTAGCATATTTTTGTGCCAAAACATTTAACATTTTAAAAAATTATTAAATATTTCAGGCATTCAAAAAGTAACATAGTGAACAACTGTGTACACTTCCCAGCCCGAGAAAGAAACATTATGGATGTACTTGGAGTCCTTTATATTCCCTTTCTTATCCTGTTCCCTTCCTGCCCTCCCTCCCCTGAGGTCACCCCCATTCTGAGTTTGCGGTTTATCATTTGTTTGCGTCCTTTTTTATACTTTCTCTACTCATATATGTAGGTATAAACAATACATAGTATTGTTTAATCAGTTTAAAAACTTCTAATAAATGGTGTCACACTACACATCTCCTGCAGCTTGCTTTTTTCTCACCCAGTATTGCGTTTCTGAATTCTATGCATGTGCATACATTCATCTTTAGTTAAGTGGTTCAAGGCTTAAAATGACAGATTCCTGATTTCTAGAATTAAATCAGAATTTCCAGGGAGTGGGACATGAGCCTCAGAACTTTTCGCAGGTACAGTGAGTTGAGGCTCACGATGCTCCAGGGTTGTTTTCGTGGCTTACATTGGGGTCCAGTGTATGACGTGTCCCACTGTCGACTTGTTTTCCCAGATTTCAGCCTTGCAGACAGCGCTGCCGGGAACAGTCTTATACTAGTCTTCCTGGGCACACAGCACGAGTTTCTTTAGAGTGTGCTTCTAAGGGTGGAATTGCCAGGTGTGCACGTCTTTAGCTTGATGAGATATTGTCAAACTGCTCTGCAAAACTTTAAATTTTTTAAGCGACCCGCCAACAGTGGTAACTTGTGAGTGATGTTATTTCCTTTTATAATGTAGCCAGGCTGATGGCAAGGTGATGAAGTCTCATGAACGAGATAAAATCTTGGCCATGCCCAGCATCTGGATAGACACCCCAAGCCCAGCACGTCCAGAATTGCACTGCTGCCCCCCACCCCCGACCCCGGCTCCCAGCTGCCGAGCCGGCTCAGAGCCTTCCCCTCCCAGGGTGGCGGCCTCTCCCCCGCTGCTCCAGGGGTCTTTGTGGCTCCTGTCTGTACATTCTGTCAGGAAACCCCTTGTCTTCAGGAGGCGTCAGAGTCCCGCTCTCCCCTCCCCTTCATCTCTTGATGGGATTGCTGAGCACGCTCCCACAAGGTTTCCCGACTTCTGCCCTACCTGCTACGCCCAGTTTTCAATAATGCAACCAGAACGATGCTTTTTAAACCCAAGTCAGATGTCAGCCTTCTGCTCAAAAGCTCCACGGCCCCCATTTCACTGGGGCTAAAAGCCAGAGCTCTTACAGGTGCCCCCAGGGCACTCTGGGCCCTGTCGCTTCTCCAGGCTGCCCGGCCTCTCTCCCCAGCGACCTCTCTCCCCGGCTCACTCGCTCCAGCCACTGGCCGCGCTCCTGCTTCAGGCTCTTCTCTTCCACACCCTTCCAGTCTTTTCCAGTGAGGCCTACCTCAGTCTCCTGACCTCCTTCTTCTGGTCTCTCTCCTCTCCCCATAGACTTTATCACCAGTACTACTCTCTGTGCTATATAATTTACTTCTTTATTATAGTATTTATTTCCTGTCTGAATTTGAATGTAAGCTCCAGGGGAACAGGGATCTTGTCTGTTTGTTGGAACGGAAGAGTGACTGAATTTATTTCTGAGAAGAAAGGAAGAATTTGGAACCTCCAGATGAGGGTTGAGCATGGGAGAGGAGGTGAGGTTGAGGCCTCCGGGGGTGGTGGGCAGTTGGTGGGAGGACTTGTTTTGGTGTGTGCGTGGGCCTGTCCGGTGGGCAGTGGGATCTGTGGGTCTGGAGCGGCGGGGCAGCTTGTCTTGAGGGTGTTTCTGGTTGCTCCCGGAGAGTACCTGCTGTCTGCGGGCGTTGGGGCCGGCCCACCCCAGAAGTACAGAGCTGTTTGCAGGCAGGACTGAGGTTCACAGCTGACATAAGGTGTGGCTTCACTGATTTCTCAAGCACTGTTGTGTACAGAAGCGAGTCCTGCCATTTCCGGTGCTCTGTCTTGTGCAGGTGTGACTACCAGCCCAAGTGTCACAGCCGGAAAACAGCGAGCACTGTGACCCTCATGTCACGTGGGGAGGACCCAATTTCGTTTTCTTTGAGATTATGTACCCAGGGTGTGTCCGCATAATATTTCCTTGGCAAATCAGATGTGAATTGCATGAGTTTGTGCCACCTACAAATAAAGGACTTTAGCAAGGTAAGATTATACTTTTAATCAGTGCTGAGTGAGACCACACGTGCCCCTGTTCTTAAGAAATACAGCGTTGTTCTGAATGCTTAACATTTAATTTAAACATATTAGTTATTAGAAAACGTTGATTGTGGTTACTTATTTTTAATTAAACCTTTTAGTTCGAGATCATTGTAGATTCACATGGAATTGAAATAATACAGAGATCCGTTGTGTCCTCTACCCAGTTCCGTCCGTTGGTAACATCTTGCAAAACTAAAGTAAAATATCACAGCCAGGAAGTTGATATTGGTACTGTTAAGATCCAGGTTTCCACCTCCACAAGGATCCCCTGGTTGTCCTTTTATAGCCACACCCACTCCCGTTCTTATCCCCTGGCAACCATCAATCTGTTCTGTATATCTGGAATTTTGTTATCTCAAGAATGTTCTGTAAATGGGATCAGGTAGTATGTAAGCTTTCGGGATTGGCTTTTTCACCCAGCAGAGCTCTTTGGAGATCCCTGCAGGTTACTGTGTGTATGATAGTTTCTTTTTATACAGAGTGGTGTTTCATGGAATGGGTGTGCCACTGTGAGTTTAATCATTTACCACTGAAGGACATCTGGGTTGTTTCCAGGTTTTGGTGCTTATCAATAAAGCTGCTATAAACGTTCATGGACAGGTTTTTTGTGTGAACATAGGTCTTCATTTCTTGGGAGAAATGCCCAAGAGTTGTAATCCCAGGGTTGTCTTGTAGTTTCATGTTTGGTTTTTAAAGAAACTGCCGAACTGTTTTTCAGAGCGGCTGTACATTCCCCCCAGTATGCGCCAGTTTCTGGACATCTTCATTTGGTGGTGTCACTTTTTTCTTTCAGCCATTCTCGTAGGTGTATAGTCATATTGTGATTTTAATCAGCATTTCCTGAATGGCTGTTGATGTTGAATTTGCCTCTGTATACCCTCTGACACTGTGGGGATGTGGCTGGCAGGGGTGAAAGTCCCTACCTGGTGTTCTCTGGGCAACACGTGGCCGATGCTGGAGCCTTATTGCTGCCTTCGTGGTGGGCGTGGGGGCCGCAGTTGTTTCCGTTTGGCTGGAGTAGAGTGGTTATTGGCTGCTCTCCCATTGTTGATTCTGCCTTGTTAGGCTCCCCTTTCCTGGAGCCATGGCCGGAGAGGGCAGGCTTTTGGTGAGCTTTTAAATTCTTTCTGTACTCCTTGGTGTTTCTGGCTGGGCTTCTTCAGCTCCATGTTTAGGATGTCAGGGGCAAACAGAGACCCGAGAGAACTCAGTGCCTTGTCATTCCTCAGGCCCTCTTCTCTCCACCCTTCAGAGGCTTTGCATATTTTTTTATATCTAAGTCCAGGGTTTTAGCTGTACTTAGCCAGAGGAATAAGGAAAAGTATGTCTAACCGTCTTCCCGGAATCAGAAGTCTGCTGGTTACTCTTATTATTTTTGGATCTGTGAAATCTGATGACCCAAGGCTGCATGTCTGCCGTGCCTGCTTGCCCTGCTTGTTGTGGCCTTTGGCCCATCCCAGGCTCAGGGCCTCACATTTATTACTGCTAAGGTGGTTTGGCTTGGCCTGTAGTCCCAGCGTGGCAAAGTTTGCAGGAGCTCCATCTTTTTGTCATTTAAGGTCTCATTTACAAATGAGAGGCACATCCAAATCCGTGGTGAGGAATTGCTGGACGGGACTTTGCTGGTGAATCATGGATCGCCCTTGTCATCGTCCCCCAGATCGTATTTCTCCACCCTCTATTTTGAACTCTTGGGAAACCTGGTTGGAGTGGGAGGGGCAGCGGTCGGGTGACTCAGTGAGATGTCCGTGTCATCCTTGCACTGATCCTCCAGGCCAGTATTCCTGTCAAAAAGGAAATGCAACGCACCAGACGTTGCCTGCTCCGAGTGAGCCTAGGAGAGCTCTTGGCGACTGCCGGTTCCTTCCCTGCATTCAGCCCCTCCATTCCTGGCATCGCTCACATGGCAGTCTTGCCTGGAATCCAGGTGGGGACCCGCTGCCCAGGGTCCTGGCCCCCTGCTTCATTACTTGTGGGACTTGGGGCAAGTCACTCGGCAGGCCTCAGTTTCCTCTCCTGATAACCTCCTCCATCACGTGGTGGGGAAGCTGGGACAAGCAGACACCTGTCAACACCTAGCAGATTTCCCAGCATTGCCAAGCGCCCGGCCAAGGGGAGCTGCTGCTGACATCCTCTTGGTTGCTTCCCTGTCCTGTCCGCTCCTGTGTGTGTAACTCAAGCGTCCACCTTCTCCATTGAGACATCATATCTGTGTGTTTCCAGCATGTCTCCTTTTTCTCCTTGATTTCTCAAAGATCACTGCCCGGGGTTTAGTAACCTCCCCGGCTAATTCTTCCCAGGACATTGGAAGATACTTGTCTGACTTGGGTGTCTTAGATTCATTTAGAGTATCTAGCATTTTCTCATATTTCCAGGAAGATCATTTCTATGAAAGGATGGGAACAAAAATTAATAAGGAAAAAATATAGAACTTAAAAAGTTCTTTGTTTTGTTTTTAGCATATATTATAAACTTAAGGCTTTATTTTTAAAATAATTATAATGAATACATGCACAAGGTAAAGAGCTCAAAAGGATGAAAGGTATAAAGTAAGTTTCCCAGCCCCTCAGAAGCCCCCTCCCAGAGGTGACTAAGTTACTTTTTCCTGTACACCCAGACTATTCCTGCAGTTTGTTTTGAGCACTTAACAATGTGTCTTAGAGGCTGATCCCTGTAAGGGCATGAAGAGTAAGTAGCTTCAGTCTGTTTAAGGCTGTGTAGGCTGCCGATATATGAAGGTGCCATGATTTATGTCGCCAGCATCCTACCAGTCATACCTTGATCAGTATTTCAGTTGTTCCTTTTGTCTTTACAGTGAACTTTCATGAATTACCTCGTATACACTCCATGTCAGTGCTCCTGAAGGCATATTTGTAGAAGCACTATTGCTATGACAAAGATGTATATTTTAAAGTTTGCTAGATTTCACCAGATGTTCTCTGTAAGAGTTTATTTATTTACACTTTGATGTATGAGACTCAACAGAGCAGGTTATCAAACTTGTGTAGGTAAAAAATAGGTATCTTGTAATTTTAAGTTGCATTTATCTTATGAGTAAGGCTGACCACTTTTCCTGTGTTTAAGATCTGTCCACTATTTTAATATAGCTCTGCCAGTCTCTCATGTTCATGTATACACTTCTGTCTTCTTTTGCCTCTCTTGTGCATTTAGTTTTCTAAACAGACTTTATCCAAGGGTCTGGGTAGCTATGCCGTTTGTCTTTTTTTTTTTTTTTTTTTTTTGGTGCGGGGTGCTGTGTTGGGTCTTCGTTGCCACGCGCAGCTTCCTCTAGCTGCGGCGGGCGGGGGCTGCTCTTCGTTGCAGTGCGCGGGCTTCGCATCGCGGTGGCTTCTCTTGTTGTGGAGCGTGGGCTCTAGGCGCACGGGCTTCAGTAGCAGCACGCAGGCTCAGTAGTTGTGGCACGTGGGCCCTAAAGTGCGCGGGCTTCAGTAGTTGCGACACCTGGGCTCAGTGGTTGCGGTGCGCGGGCTCTAGGGTGCGTGGGCTTCAGTAGTTGTGACTCACGGCCTCAGTAGTTGTGGCGCACGGCCTCAGTAGTTGTGGCTCGTGGACTCTAGAGCGCAGGCTCAGTAGTTGTGGCGCACGGGCTTAGTCGCCCTGCGGCATGTGGGATCTTCCCGGCCCAGGGCTTGAACCCGTGTCGCCTGCATTGGCAGGCGGATTCTTAACCACTGCGCCACCAGGGAAGTCCCTGCCATTTTTCTTTTGATTCAGTTACATGGTTAGTTTTATTCTGAGTTCTATATTCTTTTACTGAAGTATAGCACACATATGGAAAAGTGTATTGATTATAGCATCTGCAGGTTGATGAATGTTCCGGATCAAGGAACAGAACGTTAGCAGCCTCCAGTAGCTCTCTTTTGTACCCTTCTCCCCAAAAGCAACTCCTGGAAGTAGCTAGCTTCTAACCCTATAGCTTAGTTTTACTTTTTTTTTTTTTTTTTGCTGTACGCAGGCCTCTCACTGTTGTGGCCTCTCCGTTGCAGAGCACAGGCTCCGGATGCGCAGGCTCAGCGGCCATGGCTCGTGGGCCCAGCCGCTCTGCGGCATGTGGGATCTTCCCGGACTGGGACACGAACCTGTGTCCCCTGCATCGGCAGGCGGGCTCTCAACCACTGCGCCACCAGGGAAGCCCTACTTTTTTTTTTTTTTTTTAACTTTGTACGTGCATAATGAACTTATATGAATAGTATATATATATTTTTGTGTCTGGCTTCTTTCAGCATTGTAAAACTCATCACATTATTACATGTAGCAATAGGTGGTTCATTCTCATTGCTCTGCAGTATTCCATTGTACTAATACATTATAGGTTATTTATCCACTTTACCCATGCAGGGCATTTGGGTTGTGTCTAGTACGGGCCTCTTAAGAGTAGTGATGCCATGAAGTCCTTGTCTGTGTCTCGACGAGAAGGAGATATGTTTGTATTTCTGTTGGGCCGATGGGTGGAATTGCTGAGCCATAGGGTGACTGTACCAACTTGCATTCCCACCAGAACCGCATGAGAGTTCTGGTTGCTCTGCATCGTCGCCAGCACTCCATACTGTCTTTTGACACTGAGCGCTTTTTTTAGCTCAGCCACCATGAAAGGTGTACCACATGGGGGGTTTTAATTTCTGCTTCCCAGATGACTAATCAAGTTGGGCACCTTTTCATGTCCCTTATTGGTGACTTGTGAAATAAGTGTTGTGAGATAACTGTTGAAGTCTTTTGTCCGTTTTCCTGTTAGTTGGTCTGCTTCTCTTCTTACTGACTTTTAAGTTTTTCTACCTCAGGAGAATTCCAGCAAGTGTCTAAGAATTCAGATCTGTTTATTGTGCTTCTGGCCTCCTCAGAGGATTATGTGAGAAATACTTCCACTGTTTTCTCTGCTCTTCCTCTGGGATACCCTTTCTGTTTCATTCATGTTCTGACTTCAGGGTGTGTGGTGTGCTTTCACTCTTGAGTTTGTGGGTTTCCACGTGGCTGTCTGTCTTCTCGCCCCATCGTATTCCTCTGCTCCGTCTCTTAATACCACGTCTGCTTATTCCAGTCATGGACCTAGCCCGCTGAATCTCTGTGCTGTCGCTGATTTGTTCTAAGTTCACGTTATTACCCTACTTTTAATTTGCATTTACCTTCTAAGTTCATTGAGTTGTGTGAACTGTTTCTTACCATACAAATTTGCTTGAAAAATTTAGAGCATCTTTTAGTCTCTAAAGTCTTTTCTGTGTGAAGGCTAGGATTTGGAGATAGTTCTAGCTTTTTCGCACCATTCCTTGGTTTCTAGGAGTTACAGTATTGGCTGCAGCCCAAACAAAGGGACACTCTTATTATTCCTTAGGGCATCTCCCCTGAATCCTGCCGTCTTCCTGCCTCGGACTCATCCAACACCTGCTTCTCTCCTGGGTCCTGTCCTGCCCGCTGTGTCTCCGAAACCAAGGGGTTCATTCAGTAGGAAGTCCTGCCCAAGGCTTCTCTCTCGGAAGCAGCCTCCCCTCTCCCTTCCTCCCGAGGAGACCCTCCCAGCCTCATCTCTCCCATGAAGCTTCCCCAGGGCTGGAGGACTCTTGAGGAGCTTGCAGGCGACCAAAGGGAGGCGGAGCCTCCAAGGGAGTGGAGTGATGAGCCGTCTTGTGGGCAACTAAGAAATACGGCTTCTGTCTCAAGGTGGCAGGGCGTGGTCGGAGAGAAGCAGAGGTTGATTTTTATTTGATGGGCGTCCTCTGTGATGATTCTCTGATCGGGAGGTGGACTCTTGGCACCAGAATGGTCTCAGGGAGATTTGCCCACATGAAAAGCCATCTTTTAGTTCCATCAAAGAGAAAATACCCTAAGGTCAGGACCTAGAGCCTGAAGTAGCACCAAGAGTAATGGTGGTGGGGTGTTTACGTACGAGGCGCTGTTCTCAGCACCTTACGTGGTCCCTGCCCCACACTTCACAGCACCGCTAGGATGCGACAGCACCATTAATAGTGCCAGTTTTCAGGGGAGCAAGTGGACGCACAGGCAGCTGCTCCAAGTTACACATCTCGCAGGGCTTCAGACCAGGGGTGTGTTGGGCCCCCTGCTGGGTCCTGTGCACATTTGGCCCCGTTCAGTCCCGTGACAACCCTGGCAGGTGACTTCTAACACCTCTCCTTTTCCAGAAGGGAAACGTTTCCCAAACAGTCAGTGGCCAGGTGGGATTCTGTCTGAGTTATCTTCAAACAGGCGCAAGAGTTTAAACAAAGAAGGCTGAAAACCAGGTTCTTGGACATTCATCTGTTGGTCAAGACCTAAAATAGGATGGGCATAAAAAATCTCATTGTTCTCTTCTGTAGATATCATAGTAACTCCTAATAAATCCCTGAGTTATGCAAAATAAATGTACTATCTTTCTGTAACTGTATTTATTATGCTCATAAAAATGTTCAAGTATGAAAACTCACCCTGGAGTGAATTATAAAGAAGTGTTTGCTGAGATCTTATAGACATACAGTTGCTGATGAAAATTCCTTATGCACCGACCCCAGGCCATTGGCGGTTGCCAGGCTGCCATAGCCTTCCCTGACCACCTGGTCCAGAGCACCCACCAGCCCCCTTGCACATGACCCGCTTCCTGTCAGTGTCTGAAATTGTTTTGTGGTTTGTCTGTCTCTCCTCAGTGCAAGTTCTGTGTGAGTAGGAACCTTGCCTGTCATGGCCTTGGGAGCCCATGTCCAGAGCAGACACTTGGCCTGCGTCTGCTGGGAGGGTGGGGTACAGCCGCCTGCCGTGCTCTCCAGGAGTGAAAGAGCAGCTCCCACCACCTGACCCCAGGAGGGCGCGGCTGCTCCAGGCCTCTGTGTTCTGTCTTTCTGTCTCCCTGCACCCTCTCCTAGGCTTACCTCTTTTACACCCAGCCTGGTCCCTACGTGGAATTATCGTGGTTACCCCGGTCGTGGAAGAATGAACAGCACCGTGCATTTGTGACCCAGTTCTATTTACCCCCTTCTGTGATTAAGCTTTGTAGGTAGTTTATGGAAATCACGGAAGAGATAATCTATAAAATACTATTTCTAAATTTTCTGAGCCAGAAACATGATCATCTAATAACTTAAGTTGGGTATTCCTAAATTGGATCTTTCTATATAAATTAAAGCTCTAAAATGGGCAAACATCTAAAAGTTAAATAATGTATTTTATAGGTGAATCCATGAGGAAGCAGACATTTTCCTAACACTGCTGGTGGGAATGCGAAATGGTACAAACCCACTGGAGGGAAATTTGGCGATAGCAGCAAAATTACGTATGCATTTATTCTTTGTCAGGGCAGTTCTACTTCTAGGAATTTATTCCAAAAATACCCCAGTAAAAAAATGAAAAGATCCACGTAAAGGCTGTTCATTGTGCTGCTGTTCGAAATAGCAAAGGATTTTCAGTAACATAGACCTTCCGTGAACAGGGACTGGTTGAACAGACTCTGGTGCTTCTATGCAGTGGAGCACCGGGCAGCTGTTGGAAGAATAAGGAATCGCGGTCTTTTGCTAAGGAGTGATGGCCAGGATGTGTGCAGCTGACCCTTGAACAGCGCAGAGGTCAGGGACCCTGACCCTCTGAGCAGTTGGAAATCCAGGTATAATTTATAATCGGCCCTGCTTTGCCGCGGTTCTTCCCTAGCCATGGTTCACATCTGTGGATTTAGCCAACCATGTGTCATGGAATATTTGCTGTTGGAAAAAACCTGCGTGTAAGTGGACCCTTGTAGTTCAAACCTGTGCTGTTCAAGGGCCAACTGTGATTAAATTAAAAAAGCAGAGAGTGGACAGAAGGGTCTGTGGTATGCTACTGTTTTGAAAAGAGAATATGAATATATACATGTATTTGCATGTATCTTACAAATGGGAGGATAAACCATACTTGTATTTATTTAGTTTTCAAGCTGCCTTTCGGGAAGGGAGGGAACTAGGATGAGGGACACATAAAATCAATGCCTTATTTTGTCAGTTTGACTTTGGGACCATGTAGCTATTTTACAGCATTATAAAAATAATTAGGTAAAAGGTTTTGACTTAAAAAAATTTTGATAGACATTGTCAAATTTTTCTCTAAAAGGTTTATACTCTGTTTCCCTCCTATGAGTACTTGAAGAGAACTCTCTTCTCTCACACCTTTTCCAACACTGGATTATTGTCTCTAAGAACTGTGCCAATCTGATAGGTGAAAAATAGTTTGCTGTTTTCATTTGTGCTCCCCAGTGATGAGAGTGATTAAGCATCTTTTCATTCCTTTATTAGCCATTTTGTATTTCTTTTGTGAAATGCAAGTTCATAGCCTTTTTTTCTATTGATTTATAAAATCTCTATATGTTGTAGGTATAATTTTCATTTGTTGATTATTACCAGGTTCATGACCTCATTTCTAGTTAAATTGTTCAGGCCTGACTGTAGTAGCTGGTTGTTGTTCTGTTGTCATACAGTAAAAGGTTTTTTTAAAAGAACATTTATGTATGATAGGCTTGAAATGCACAGGAAATTCCTACAGTAACTGTGGATCAGACTTCCCTAAACTGTTCAAGTGCTAGGTGTCAGCTTGTGAGTTCTTTGGTGCAATGGAAACTGTGTTTTCTTTTCCTTTAAAAAAAATTGCTGGTACTTTCCTGGTGGTGCAGTGGTTAAGAATCCGCCTGCCAATGCAGGGGACATGGGTTCGAGCCCTGGTCCAGGAAGATCCCACGTGCTGCAGAGCAACTAAGCCCATGCGCCCCAACTACTGAGCCTGCTCTCTAGAGCCCGCGAGCCACAACTACTGAGCCCATGCGCCACAACTACTGAAGCCCGTGCACCTAGAACCTGTGCTCCACAACAAAGAGAAGCCACCGCAATGAGAAGCCCGTGCACTGCAAGGAAGAGTAGCCCCTGCTTGCTGCAACTAGAGAAAGCCCACATGCAGCAGTGAATAGCCAACGCAGCAATAAATAAATAAACGAATAAATAAAATTGCCTATGGCTGATTACCGTGTCTCAGTAGTAGATAGTTGGTAAATGTCCACTTGAGTTGATTTTGGTGAATCTGTAATCTAAATTTGATTGTCTTTTTGGTTTGAGATTGTTCTTGCCTTTTAATGACCCATGATAACCATCTTTATGTTCTGTTCAATTGAATACCTGAACGAAACAGTACTTTTTCATGAAAAAAGAAAGTATATAGTGAAGGTAGGTTTTTAAAAAGTTTTCATAGTTGCTAGCATTTGTCTTCTGCTCATGGACATGTTGCATGTTTCTTGTTTCTTTCTCTAGGTCATCACTCCATGTAGGAAACTCATCCTATGTGCAGATAACAGAAAAGAGATGGAAGACTGGATCGCAGCGCTGAAGACGGTCCAGAGCAGGGAGCACTTTGAGGTTAGGGGAGGAAGCCCTCCCTTTTTGTCGCCCTCCCCCTTGTATTCTGCCATATGAATGTCCCCCATGCTGGGCCGTTATGGTCTGGAGCTCACTTTCTCAGCGTGCTCCTTGCAAACTTAAGGCTTGTTGCTCATCTTTGGGCCATCGGGCAGTGACCCTGTCTGATCTCTTATTGAATCTCGTCCAAGTTACTGTGTTTAGGGAGGTCAGAGGGTTGCCTCATCTTTGCCATCTTTGT